>NC_142714.1:7950648-8257777 GCF_055471065.1 Atractosteus spatula
TGCGCAACAGGAAGACTACAATCAGCTGCGGCCGCTGTCCTACCCCAACACTGACGTGTTCCTCATCTGCTTCTCGGTGGTCAACCCGGCCTCCTACCACAATGTCCAGGAGGAGTGGGTCCCTGAACTCAAGGCCTGCATGCCCCATGTGCCCTACATCCTCATCGGAACGCAGGTGAGCCCCGAGAACCTCCACGTTCTGTGCCTGCTGTCTTTGCTCCTTGCATGACCGCCTGCATCGTGCTCCACTAGCTGCCTGGAGCCAGATGCTCTTGTGTCTGCTGTAGCGCGAACAGGAAGCAGATGGTTCTGGAGTACACGTGGAGGAGGGCTGATGTCTTCATCTCTCCCAGATGGGCGCTGGGGGAAGCGTCGAGTGGGGCTGAACTGTGATCAGCTATTTCACACGGGTCGGTGTAATGGGAGAAAACGAATGCCTGTTTCACAGAAGACAGCATTGTTTTTTACATTTAAAGGGGAACTCTTCTCAGACGGGTTATTAAACCGTGAACTTTGTGAAAGTACTGTATGGCCGGTCTGCTGTTGCAAACTGCTGATCCTGCCATGGGCGAGAGCGAGAGTTTTTCAAGGACTGTGGTGTGAAGCGCCCTTCCTGCTCAATAGTCACCTTCACGACTAATGAAACGTGATATACAAGCGAATAAGTACAGGTTGTGCAGCAGACATATCATCGCAGAAATGTTCCAACGCGACCTGCATGCAGAGCTAACATTTGCAGGCAAAACCGTATCAAAGTCAAGAACAGTCTTTCTGTTGGATTAAAAGAGATGTATTCACAAGCCTGAAATGCTTTGAAATGCACTCATCAATGCTGATTCTCTTTAAACCCAAAATATAAAAATAGCGTTACAGTTCCCCTTTAACAGTATACTGTCACAGTTTTCTTTTCAGTTGCGTATTTTTGTCTTTCAGATTGATTTGCGGGATGATCCCAAGACCCTGGCCCGCCTGCTGCACATGAAGGAGAAGCCCATGACCTTTGAGCAAGGAGTCAAATTGGCCAAAGAGGTTGGTGGGGTTTCACTGTTGACAGGCATTCTGCTATATCGGAACAAGTAATAGGTTAATTCCATGCTGAAAAGAAAAGAAAGAAAACACAACATTTCGGCTGTGGAGCCTTCTTTGTTGTGTTTTTTTTTCTTCTCTTGTCAGCATGGAATAAACCTATTACTTGTTCCTTTGCAGCCTACGCATGCTGACACATGACACATGCTTAGCTCAGAGGGTAGCCCAGAGAGGTGACCTCACTCTCTGCCTACAGTGTGCTCCTGCAGACACCAGCAATTAGCAAAGCATGGAGCAGGGCTGTGCAATTCCTGCTAACCGCCTTGGGACAGCAGTCCACTACTGGGGGTAACAGAACTCCATATTCGTGAAGTACCATTTTCTACCACGCTAGGTTTCAGGCTCCTTTTTGGAAAGAAAAACTAATAATGTTTAAAATCAATAGGACAGATTCAAATTGGTGGTAGCGTATCTTAAGTTAACTTCCCAACCCAACTTACTTTACACTTTTTATCTCTCTAGTATTGTTCTCCTAGGACAAAGAAAGGGTATATAAACTTCACATGGCAGTAACGTATGAGTATGGCCATTTCGTGCGTAAATGTAACAGTCAGTCATAAGGTTTAACAGTGAGTTCTGAAAAGTCCATACCTGATGTAGAATAAGTTAGGATCCTACAAAATCCCTCTTGAACTTCTTAATGTTCTTGTCTGTGCTTGATAACGTGGCCCACTAGAGGGCGCAACTTCTCTGATGATGGTGCAGACTGCAATGAGACATTTCCTGCATTTTGCAAGAGTAGAATGTTTTTTGTTGTTCAACTTATCTGTTTGCCACAGAAGGACTGCAGCCAGACCACAGAGGAGCCAGATTTGTCAGGCTGACTGGCGCTGTCAGTGATTCTGTATCTATACGCTGCACATTGTAACTACAATGAAGAGACTCGTGCAGAGTTTTAGGGCAGAAATCTCTGAGGAGAAGCGATAAACCAGTTTATAAGGCCTATATAGATGGCTTTATTCCAGATCTTAATATCAGTTTGCTGATAAATCTGCAGATAAAAAATAAAGAAGTTTCTTAAAAAGCTTTCATGAATATGGACTGTATCCTTCTTATCATTATTATCGAAAAGCCACCAAGTTGAGCAACAGATTAGGCCCTGTGTCTGGGTCTGCATCAAATTTGAGCACTACTGCCACCGTCCTTCAGTTACCTGATTTTGTGGACTGCTGTAAGGGGGTGTTCATTGCAAAAAGTGTGTACAAAAACTGAATTTAGTGGCTCTCAAGTGACCTAACCAGCACAGTTGTACATTTTGATACTGTATAAGCCCAGCATCACAGTGTACGCCTGAGTGCCGTCGGGGGCTCGGCAGTGGAGGTAGGCTGGCTGGGCACTCGACAGTGGCCCCATGGTGCTCATCACGGGCGAGAGCGTGGCCCCGCACAGTGCCGAACCATGATAAGATTCAGCAGGCGTGCGGACAGGGTGGCCCGGTCTGCCCCCACCAGGACAGCGGACCTGTCAGTTGGCTGGGTGGGCTGGTGAAAGAGCCGTGCCACCCACCCCCCCCACCACCACCACCACCACCTCTTTATCTTCTGTTCTTAGATTGGAGCCCAGTGCTACCTGGAGTGCTCGGCGCTCACACAGAAAGGCCTGAAGGCGGTGTTTGACGAGGCCATCCTGACTATCTTCAGCCCCAAGAAGAAGAAAAGGAGGTGCGCGTCCTGCAGGGGCTGTTGCGCCATCGTCTGAGGGGGCGGGGAGCGGAGGGACAGAGGCGCCACTCTCCCCACGCGAGGGGAGGGGGGGGTGGGCAGACGTCACCAGAGGAAACCGGCAGACATCATCCTCTTCCTTCTCCCCTTTCCTCACAAGCACACCTGCCTCCTCTTCAGAAGAAGGCTGTCTCTCTGAGATTCACAGCAATCCCCTCAGCAGCCCCTCTCTGTCTCCGGCTGGGCCGTTACGTAGCAGTAGCTGCAGTGACCTGGGTGGCGGAGTGACCGACCTGTGTTCAGACACAACTGCCCCCCCCTTACAGTGCAGTCTGAGAGGAGAGCATTTTCTCCATTTTCTCCTCACCCCAGGTGGGGACGACGCTGTAATACCCTTCGGTCAAGCCAAAGAGGAAGCTCACTTTGTAATTTGCACCCTTACTGCTATCATCTGCGATTCAGTGTCACCTACAAGGTCAGCTTCTCGAGAGCACATACAGTGACAGCACCTTTCTTCTGCTGCATGAGATTCCTTCCAGGGTTTTCATTTTCACTCTGCGGAGTCACTGCTGGCCTTTTTCCTTCTCTTGCTTTACAGTTCAGAAAGATGCTTAATACACCGCTGGATTACGAACAGCAGTTCATTTATCCACGCAGGAGTGCACTCTCGGTGTGCGGTTACCGAGGTGTTCTTCTGTGTCAGTGCCTTTATCGCATAAAGAGGTTAACCCAAGCCTTCTGGCTCCGGGTCGGCCAGCAAGCCTGAGGTCGGTCTCATGTGCTTTGAATGACGCCCAGAGACTGGTATGGGTCATGGTGGCTCCTTAACAAAAGCTGTGAGTGAGAAATGCCAATTTTTATATGAATTGTTTTAAATGAATAATAGTCTATGGTATATTATTTGCATTAGCTGTAACTCAAGTAGACTGTAAACTAAATAAGTACTAACGTACTTGTCGGAAGAGGTTCGAGAGGGGAGCAGTGTCAGTGTGCAACAGGCACACGACGTTCAACATGTCTGCTGGCTTCGATTAAACACATACACTGGCTTGCGAATGGCAGTTATCTGAGGGTTTTGCACAAGGCCTTTCTAGTGAAACAGTGGATGTTTGTAAGCACTACAAAGATGCAGCAACAAAAAAACAAAAAACAAACGGGGTGTTCTTCTGCCAAGCTTAAATCAAACGTCGGCTTATGCTTTTCAGGTCTACCTGGAACTGGGTGATGTCAGTGTCACATCGTGGCTGTTTTGAGTGTGTTAAAACTCAAAGACAGAGCCTGCAGGTTTTAGAGGTCTTTCTAATTAATCGGTCATTAATTACTTTGGACATGCATGGTTTTGAGCAGTTAGACTGGGTAATTGAATCAATTGATTAAAAATAAGTCTAATACAAACTGGAACATCATGTGACACTCTGGAGCCACAGCTGTACTGTGCCGTAGCGAGTACAGCAGCTTAGCATCCTCCTGCATTGGACGCAGGTGAGACAAACACCGTGCAAAGACTGATTCTGGTGTGGATTCAGGAAACATTAGGAAGAATACTCTGTACATCTCAGCATCTTCTACCTCCCCGAATTCACCTGCAGAGACATGTAGAGCTACAGTATGAAGCTTATGTGACTTTGCGGAGCAGGCAAATTCTGCTTTGTTGGGTGGTGCCTCCAGCACATTCCGAAGGAGTGGAGGAAGACTCTCTATTACAGTCTTCTTCCTGTGAAAAGCTTATTGCAGGGTTATTTTTCAACACCCAGTTTTTCTGCGTGTGTCGACTTCTTGGTAACAATGTCATTTTTCTTCAGAAGGGAATTGTCACCTCCCTAGGCTTTCTGAGCCACAGTGAAACACAACCCAGGCGGAAACTAAGGGGAGTGCCTTTAAAACGAGAAACAAGAAACACGTCTTTGCACAAAGTGTTATGGTAGCCTGGATCAAGCTCCCCAGCCATGTTGTGAAAGCTAACACTGGCTTCTTTCAGGAAACAGCTGGATGGGATCCTCAGATCACTTAGCTACTGACAGTCCACTGAGCCAGATGGACTGCCTCCTCTCTTTGGTAATGTTTCTTATTTTTTGTATGAGCAAGCAATAAGTGACAGATGAGCATTGACTAAGTAGTGGCATTTGGTTTCTAGCCTACGTTTGGAGAGTAAATATATTTTTGTAAGTGCCTCAGTTAATCCTTTAAAGAAACAACTAAGTGTTCAACTCCGCTGAGCTCTACCAGCAAAAGCGTATGCTGGAGGCTTGGCACCTTCATTAACAAGGTGTGGCTGTCTCCTGTGATTCTCCACTGTGCCTCCATGTCAGTTTCTCAGTGAGGGCTGTGGAAACCTAACGAGCTCAGAAGAATCTTACATGTGTAAGACACTGTTTTGTATAAAGAGAAGTTGTCTTGGCAGGAAATCCATGCCAGGAAATGGAACTGTTTTTAAACTTGGATTTTGTCCTTGATTAGTGCTCTTGATTAAAGCTCTTTCCTTAGGAACCCTAAACTATTAGTTGCAGAAATGGTGTTTGTTGGGTTCCTGGGTTAGTGCCCTGATTTTTTTGTGCCCAAATACCTGAATTGGAATTTACTACAGGTTTCACATACAGTACTTTGAGTGGTTTTCTTTTTCTGTGCTGCAACTGGTGGTACGCAGTCAATTCAGAAATGACCCAAAGAGAAGTACTAATTTGCTTGCAGAGGACGTGGTTTCGATTTGGATGAGGCAGTGTGGGGTTGTGAGCCTACAGCCATATTGCAGAAGACTTGTTTATGTCTGGCCTTGCTCACAGGAATACCATGTCTTCCTCATCTGCAGTTTTCTAAGTGTACCTGTCCTTCTCCACACTGCAGTACCATGTTAAGCTGTTGATGTCCTTAAGTCCTTGGTTAGAATCTTTTTCGATAACAGGACCTGATACATTCAAATAAAAGCCACTTGGTATGTGTACCTTTTCTGTTGTAGAACAGAAAAAGACCAAAAGCCTATTTTTGATCAATACAATACAACTGAGGTACCTAACCTGTTATACACAGAAGGATTTGATCTCTTCAGGGTTTAAATATTCTTTCAGAGTGCAAATTTATGGCCAAATGTTGGCACTAATGAAATGTTTTGTCTTGTTTTTTTCTTTCTTTTTTGTGTGCATTAAGTTAGATCAAGAGTCAGGTGGATTTTAACAACCTCCAATTGCTATTGACAATCAATTAGAAAGCAGTTATATATTTAAAAGTTGGCATAATATACATGTGAAGACATTGTGAATTTTTAAATAAAATTCAAATTAACCTCGGGTGTCTCAAATCAATGTGAGTGATCAGGAACTGGTTTGTGAATCGTTAATGTTTCTTTACAGAATAGTTTTTAAAATTGCGGCACTGCTGTTGTCGCTACCTTCTCCAGCTGTTAATGTTAGTATTACAGCGGATTAACGTGACTCTACATCTTATTGTTAAAATGGCCTGACCCGATCTTTCGTTTTCTCAGCAGCAGCTTTCTTGGGAGTAAAAAAAAAAACAGCCTTGGTGGGCTGAGAGAATGGCAATTTTATGTCAATTGTTCTGCATTCTGCAGGGCCCGTTATCAGCAGGTGGGCTTGAGGAATTAAACTGTAGTTTGTGCCTTTTAGTAGAAGCCTTTGTCTCAGCGCAAAGAGCAGCGAAAAGAGGAGTGGGACTTGGGGTTTTAGAATTTTTTTAAACAGCACCGTCATTAACCTTTAGTATAATTTGAAGTAAATAGACTGCCAAATGGAGGGTTTCTTTTGTGTACACAGATCCTTTGATCTGACAGGAGTGACAAATCAGCAACAGGTTTTTTTTTCCCATGAAGCAGAGTTCTGTATAAATAACGGATCCCGTGAGACATGAAAATGTGCAGCACAGGGGGTCTCTGAGGGGTTCTAGGGGAAGAGTGTTAATTTCAAAGACTGCTTTTTATTGTAGTGGGAAGACTAGAAGTTAAACAATTGAGATGCCCCGAGAGGAAAACACAGACCTGGAAGCAGATATTTTGAGCAGCTCAGCCACTCTCTTTCCTTGGGTGGACAGGGTAGATCTGAAGCGAAGACGAAAATAGCTCGTCACTTCCAGCAAAGTGGCGTTCTGCCCATGACTGATTATTTCAGTTCCACTACAACCTGATGGGTTTCCAGCTTAGTCTTTTTTATCTCCTGAAAAGGTGTAATTGTTTCATTTGAACAATACATCAGAAGAAACTGAAGGTAAAAGCACGCTATGCATTTGACAGACCTAACAATTGACCTTAGGTGGGTGCATTTCTGTTTCCAAGCTTTGCGAGTGCCTACACTGTGGAAATGCGATGTTTAAAAGTACCCATAATTTCAAGTAATAGTGCAGCCTGACCTAGATCAGGAGCACTGGTCTTTTCCAGGTAAAACCTGCCTCAGCAAGCTACTGCAGAAACTTTGGAGTTTGGAAGCTTGCTATATGCAGTGCCTCCCATTGGATCAGTGATACAGTATGCGTGTCCTTTATCTGTGAGTGTGCCTTCTTCTGTTAATACCGATTTACTGCAAAGAAAAGTGACCCTAGGCTACATTGGTTAAATGGCTGGCTAAAAAAAAATCGCTTGTAAGTAGTTTTAAGATGATCTCAGGAACAGCGGGATTTAGTAGTTGCTGGTTTTCTTTTTCAACAGATGGAGGGCACAAAGTGCTCCATTAAAATAGGGTCATTTTTTTTCTTTTGCTCTGATTATGTAGCGATGTTCTATGTACACTTATGTGCACTTGCAACACTGTGCCTGTTCGCTATGCAACTGCTTTGTACTGTATATTTCCTGAAAGCCAGGTTTAACACTGGTAACAGCAATAACTTGAATACTAAAATGCAAACAATATTTAAGTGTTTTAAACATACTTATTATATAGTGTTTCTTTCCCTTTTATTTCCAGTACCCATGTAGTGTATGTGTACTATCATTGCTTTGTTTGTTCTGAGTTGAATTCTCAAATACTGTAAATACTTTGATGGCAATTAAAATATGCAACACCAGTAAGAATTCAAGTCTGTTTTATTTAAAGTTTCACTTCATTGTCAAGGGGGGTGGTATGCTTGAATGATCTATGTTATGCCCCTTACATTAACAGGTGAAAGTGGATGTTATGTTCTGCATTTATGAGGAAGAGAGCAATAGGTAACAAAAGATAACAAAAAAGACATCTTTAGTATGTAATAAGATCCCATAACCACAAAGTACAGTCTGTCACTAAGACACTTGCATACAGTAGTTCAATAACATTCCAGATTAGAGGTTGCAAAAAACATTTACATATGCTTTAGAACCTGTATTAAAAAACAGATTCTAAATACCTGGTGATAACTACTATGGGCTAATGATTAATAACAGATCCAGATTGTTTTCATATAGAAATGTTTTATTCATAGGCAATTTAGTATTGTGCATTTATAAAATTTCATGTTGGTGATTTCTTTCACTAATAACACTGTTGACCACACGGTAATAGGTTTTCAAATGATCCATATCTAAAGGTCAGGAACAACCTGGTTTAAACTACTCTAGCAGGGAGTCGGCTCAGTTCAATAATGTACCTGCAGTTCAGCCTTCCTGGAGCAAAGCTGACAACTGCTGGCTTGAACAAAATGAACAAATTAGCAAATTAGCTGTTAAATTTGAAACCTGACTTCTTTCAAATACTCTGATGGATGCACTGGCGATAAGGACAACCTATGAAAACTGCAGGCTGGTGTTTCTCCAAGAATGCAGTGATAGATAGAAGGTGATGTGTTTTTGTGGCCAAGTGGCGCATAAAGAAAGAAAGCAAAAACAAAACCTCAGAAACCTTAATGGTTTGTTGTATATTGTTGTAAATTGATTATTGAAAACAGGAAAAAAAAGTGTTATATACTGTTTGAACGAATGAAAGAAAGAAAGCTTGAGATGTTGGCTAGCAAAGAGGCCCTTCTAGTACTGCCTCAGTTCACTGAGCTCAGGCACATTCCCACATCTGCTGGAGATGCTGTGCACCTCAGAAGCCTTTGCGACAAAATTTAAAATACTGCAAATAGAATTATTACTGATTGATTAGGTTGACACTTTTATCCAACTTAACTTAAAGTGGCACCCATTTAAACAGCTGGTTATTTTACAGGAATAGGTCAGGTGAGTACCTTGCCTCACCTGGGCTTTGAACCCACAGCCTTCAAGTCCCAGGTCCAGAACCCTGACCAAAGCTCCGCACCGCTGCCCAGGGATTAACGATGAGTTAGAATTCGTTTTTGTGCCCCATCTGCCAGTGTTTCAGTGCTCAGCATCTCTAGCAAGAAGATAGCAGTGGTGCCATATCTGCGGTAGGTGAGTAAAGGTTTGACAGTAAGCAATGCCGTGAGTGTGGGAGACAAGCCTTGTGCCCACTGGCTCTATGCTGGTTAGACAGAGGAGACGCACTCAGTGGTGCTAGTGTGGCACACCCCACAGTCACACCTGACAGCCACAGGATAGGTGTAGTAAGGGTCGACACCGGAGGAGCAGTTGGGCAGTTTCACCGTCTCCAGCTTGGTTTCGTTGTAGGTGCACACTCGCTGGTAGGACTCGACATATGGGGGGTCCAGGACAGGCTTCTGCAGAGACAGAAAAGGGCAGCAGCTACAAGTACAGGGCAAGAGCAGAGCAGGCAGAGGGCCGAGTACCAGCCACTGGGAGAAGAACAGGCACGAGGGAGTCTGCCACAGAAATACGACTTGTCAGCTGCAGAATCCAGAACCGGTAACGGCTGTGGTGGTACCATGGGCTTCACAACAACTGTGGGGTGTCCTCACATTCTCTTCTTTCTTTATTCAACTTTACCTTCAAATCAAACACTGCTCCGGGAAGTAGAACTCCTCTGACTGCCGGGTCAGAGGCGTGAAACTAGGAACCCAGCAGCAGCCCCCCAGCTGGTTTAGATCTCTGGGGGGAGAGCAGCTTTCAGGCTAACGCTGTCTAAAGAGCAGAACTCCCTTCCTCTCCTGCTCTGTGGTGTGGTGTTTCATTTCTAATGTTCCACAGCAATTCAGTTAAAAAAAACGTTTTTAAAAAATCACAATCTCTGTTACATAAAGTGCATACCAGCTGTTTTTTAAGGCCAGAATTAAAGTCACAAACTCTGGTTCCAGTCGGTACTGTATCTATTGTAAACGTACTGTATATACTGCGTGGCCTGTACACTAACACTAGTTGCAGCCTAGCTGCTTACTGACCTTCCAAAGCAATAGGTGACACATTTCCCTACCTCCCAGGTCTCACAGCGCCCCCAGCAGGCATCCGTAGTGATGTGCAGCGTCCCACAGCCTGGTTTCCGGGCCAGGAAGGTGAACTCCCGCACGGCACATCCGATGAAGCGGCGCAGGTTGATGCCGGACTGCAAAGCCAGAGCCTGAGCAGCGAGGAGCATCACCAGAGAGCACAGGACGAACTGCCGCTGGCTTCCCCCACTGCTACACAGTCAGAAGAGTGCAACAAGAGCTGCATGAAGACGCAAAAGGGATTCCCTTTCTCCTTAAAGGATGTCCCTGAAGAGCAATTAACAGATAGCAGACTGGGCCATTTCAGTCTCTCGCACTTACAGATTCTTATATTTAAAGATCTAGATATTTCATGCTTATTGCCTTAGTGCAGAAAAACACGCATCACCATTATGTGGAGATAAAATATCCAAAATGCATTTCATGTTTATGCTTCATTAGTACCATTAGTACTAATGAAAAGGACCAGATTGCTATGAAATGGGGGTGTTGTTACTGTTTTTGCACTCTTATAACCACTGCAAAACATGCAAGCAAATTATAGTTGATAATGCGCAAATGATTTTGATGCACATTATGCATGTTGACATTCCTATATCGCAAATTCACCCAGTTGTTATAGCCCATTCTCCACAACTTTGCAAAAGTAGCAGCCCTGCCCAGTAGTGAGAGGCAGTACTTCATACCGTCCTTACCGTAGTACTTTGTGGCCTAACAGATGCATCTGTGGTCCGGACTCCAGGACTCTCTGAAGAAGTGGGATCAGGAAGGCTTGTTCTTGGAGGAGCTGTAGAAATGGCACTGCCACCATTATTTATAGAAGCTCGCTTGTCAATCAAGAGAAACCAGGGGGAAGGACTTCAAAAATACTGTTAGTAACTTCTGTATATAAGTAAACATACCTCCAAAATGTACTTTCATCCCTGTGTGACACACCCACCTGTAATTTGATCGTCCCAGGCAAGTGTAATCAAGTGATGTTACACAGGTTTCACACAAGCAGTAGAGCTAGGGAGAAAAATATGATTACTGGTGAGTATATTAATAATCTAATAATTATTATTAATACATTTTCAATTATCAATTAATGCACTTACTATATTAATGATAATAATATAAACAGTTACCAGGGTTTCTCCTATAATTCAGCCCAAACTATCCTTCCAGTGAGAAACTGAGTGCTTAGGAGGTGATGTTTGCAGAAATGAGATAGACTACTGTGCGATTCAATCATTTTTTAAATGATTCCTTATATTTTTTCTATTGTAGCTCTCAAGTCAAGAGCTGTCCTGTGATTCCCAAGTGTGTTTTCTCTCCAAAGTCAGTCAGAGGTAGGGGAGTTATTTCCAGTGGGATTAACTGCATCAGACAGGGAAGAAAGGGGTACAGACAGATGCTGATCCGTATTTTTCATTCAGTTTTGTGTTTTATGACAAGCCAGATTGACTGTGCCTTTCACTTCATTAACTAAACACAATTAATCATAGAACGGACAGCCATCCTCTGAGACTCTCGGGCTGATATCATTGAGCTCATCTGCAGTTAACAAACAGGCTGTTAACAGACAGACAGGTGCCTGGGTGTTTCTCATCCGTTTTGCTCCAGACATTCCTTGACTTTCATTAATTAGCTACTCCTTACACTGGCTCCCTCTGTGACAGGGTGAGCAGCAGCCACTAATCCTGGCCCCAGGGCCCAGACCCCTCTGTTTGTGCTTGGAGCTCTCCAGGTACATTAGCTTAATTGGGAAAAGATGACTCTTTTGTACCAGGCCAGTCACATGGAAAAAAGAGAAGTTTTTTCTGCACTGCATCACCTACTCATACTTATTTTCCTGATTAGCCCAGGGATAGGAGAGAACTGTTCTTACAAGAGCCCTGCCCAGTGCATTTAAGTGTGAATATTGTATGCCTGGTGTACTGTTACTCTACCTACAATCACTTGGTGAAAATGGACTTCTGCACACATGCATTTAGGCAGGAGAGGAGATAGCACTGAAATGGACTGCATACCGGGCATTTCAACAATTTCTATTTAGGCATGTGAGCTTTAACTGGATACACATTGACACTGCAATTGACTGCCACACATACTGTACATTAGGTCAATACATGGCCAATTTACGCCACAGTTCTGTGCATCCCTGGTAGACGTTCAGTCCTGTTCTGCCTTCGTCCACACAATAGAACTGAGCAGAGAGGGTCAGTACCCATCATCAGTGCCAGCCAGAGTCCAGCAAGGTGGAACAGCACTTCTCTTTCTGGAGCTGCAGGCAGACCTGAGTTTAATCCTAATCGAAAATAGTTGTTTGCATTCTAACTTTAAACCTGATCGCAATTAACTACAGTATAAAAGTCTCATTACGTATTTACCTTCGTTCATATTTGTCAGGAAATCACAAGTTTAGCAGTGTTGAGAGAATTAAGTAAATTTTTGAAGCTGTACTTCACCCCTCTCTTTGCCAAGAGCCATGAGAAACTGCTTGACCGCTGTCTTTTCTGGTGCTCAGAAACAAGCACAGTCAACAGTTCTTTTCACTGTTGCAGATTTCACAGCTTCATCAGATATTAGTCACACATTTCCACCACAGACAGACATTTACATTAACACATTAACATCAATTCAAATTGCTTTTAGAAGCAATCCATTTTTTAGTGGTCATTAATACTTTAAATACCAATACCAAAATCGTACCTAAAAAGTCATTAAGAATTGTCTCATCATTTCTCTGTCTTATTCAGTTTTAACTTCTGGTACGGACTCCTCAGACTGGAATTCTGTCCTTCTTGCCAGTGAATTCACAGCATGAGAAGGGCCTGCTCACTCCGATGCCTGTTGTCTTTACCTCCCACCTCTGCTGCCTGTCTGCTTTCCTTCTGAACTCGGGAGCGACGGTTGGGATTCAGGATAAATAACCCGGGGCCAGAGAGAGCGGCTCGCTCCTGTCAGACAGCTCCCCTGCGCAATCTTGTCAGCAAAGGGACGTGAGGCGGCAATGATTCGGACAGATGCCGGCCAGTAACAACATTGGAAAAGTGCTCAGGGATGAGCACATCCCAGGATTTCCTCTCAAAAGTAACGAATTCTGCGCTGTCTGTGGTCTCACCCCCGGCCGCACACAGCGCTTGCCTGTCAGGGGCTCGTCTGGTGCTTGGACACTGCGTTCGAAGTTCACCAGATGTAAAAACATGATCTCAGACACAGGGCACGTACTAACACCCAAACCCTTTGACTCGATTGGATGCGATCTGATTTCATTACACACACTTTGCTTTTCTGGAAGTGAAAATTGTGTTATTCTAGAGCAGAGATACAAAACCCCCTTTTGATGGTAATGCTGCAGGGCTGAGTGTTCACGCGTGCTCATGTGAACATTCCTGAAGGCCAGCGCTTCATCTCACCACACCAGGACAATAAGCCATTGTATCTGTGGCCACACCACAGGAGAAGTTTGGAAAACAAGAGAAGAATTTCCATCTACCATGAATACCCCGTCTCTAGCCCAACCTGTAGTCTTAGCCCTTTTAATAACCTTAAAGGTAACTGGGTCTCTAAAGCAGGGATCTCAGATTCTCATCCCAGAGAGCCTTTGGCAATACAATTTACAGCTCCGCATTGAATCGAATGTTTCCTAATAGTGGAAATAATTTCATTGTGATTGATAAAACAGATGATTTAAGTAATGTAGAGATTACTTGTAACCAGAGCCCAAGCACTGTTCACCTTGATCCATCATTAATTTATTGAGGATTCTGAATTTTAAAACGGAAGACGGGCAATGGCTCTCCGGGATCAGGGCTGAAGATCTCTGAGCTTACCCTCATTTTGACCCTAACCTTAAAGCATCGCTCCTCTGCACAGGCTACAGCAGGTGGATGTGGGTGTTCTGACAGCGGTACAGAGGGCTCACATGGACAGATCACCTGTGTATGCATGTCTCTCATGCAAGTGGTACCTGCTAATCCCCTGCTTCCCTACTACTGTACGTACCGCAGTCTAAGGCTCACAGCAGACTCTCCAACACTCCTCTCCCACAGCACCACGTGAGCTTTCACACGCAGGCCTGGAACGCACAGGAGATCACTACAGCTCTTCAGGAAACACGTCACATTTTTATCCACCTTTCAGTCACCTAACCGACCTTGTTACAAGCTGGAGCTCAATAACTGAAAGAGGACTCGGGGCCAAAAGTGAAAGATGGAGAAAGCTGTAAATTGCAGTTCAGGAGGCCTGAAGCAGCTTCCAGACATGTTGCTGAAATGGTGGGCTCTTTGCAATACAGCAAGAAAGGACTTGGAAAATATTCCAATCAATGTGCAGGGTGGCTACTTTTCTGCACCAGTAAGGTGAAACACTAATTAAATAGAAAACATAAGATAAAGACTGGCAGAGCAGTTAAAACAAAACTGGAAAAATTTGGTATTGTATACCACAGAAAGTACAATCACTTAAGACTAGGACTATGAAAGTGGTTATTTTAGGAAGAACAGACTCAAAAGATCTATTTTAGGAATTTCCATTGAGAAAAGTTTGATCATTTTGTCACAAAAAAGAAACACCAGTGGTGGAACAACTTTGCTTTAAGCTTCCTTTCAGGAATGCCTTTCATACAAATTACTTGTCTTCCCAAAAGGGAGAACCGAACAGGGTAATGAGAACACAGTTTCCCTGGCAGTTAAGCCAGGTAGATGCTCTTTTGAAATGATGAAATCCCAGTAATTCTTACAGAATTACATTTTGTAAAGTGAGTTCCCTTGTTGTATGTCACTGTTGTATGTCATCCCACAACGACTTAAACTACCACTGACAGGATACAGGAGCTTAGCAGAAAACAGTGTCCTGTAATATAAAGTACAAGAGCAGCTAGGAGTGTTTTGATGTATTGCTCAATGCTGGATGGGAATGTGCGAGATCCTGGCCTACAACTTCAAAAAGTCAGAATAGCTGCACCTGGAAATGCAGTTCAAAAGTAGCTCACTCCCTTTCAGAATGTCACTTTTACACCAGGAGATGGACACATCATATACAGTGGTGTGAAAAAGTGTTTGCCCCCTTCCTGATTTCTTATTTTTTTGCATGTTTGTCACACTGAAATGTTTCAGATCATCAAACAAATTGAAATATTAGACAAAGATAACACAAGTAAACACAAAATGCAGTTTTTAAATGAAGGTTTTTATTATTAAGGGAAAAAAGAATCCAAACCTACATGGCCCTGTGTGAAAAAGTGATTGCCCCCCCCCCCCCCGTTAAAACATAAATCAACTGTGGTTTATCACATCTTTGGAAAGCTGAGTTCAATTTCTCTAGCCACACCCAGGCCTGATTACTGCCACACCTGTTCTCAATCAAGAAATCACTTAAATAGGACTTGCCTGACAAAGTGAAGTAGACCAAAAAATCCTCAAAAGCTAGACATCATGCTGCGATCCAAACAAATTCAGGAACAAATGAGAAACGGAGTAATTGAGATTTATCAGTCTGGAAAAGGTTATAAAGCCATTTCTAAAGCTTTGGGACTCCAGCGAACCACAGTGAGAGCCATTATCCACAAATGGCAAAAACATGGAACAGTGGTGAACCTTTCCAGGAGTGGCCCACTGACCAAAATTACCCCAAGAGCGCAGCGACGACTCATCCAAGAGGTCAGAAAAAACACCACAACAACATCCAAAGAACTGCAGGCTTCACTTGCCTCAGTTAAGGTCAGTGTTCATGACTCCACCATAAGAAAGAGACTGGGCAAAAATGGCCTGCATGGCAGAGTTCCAAGACGAAAACCACTGCTGAGCAAAAAGAACATAAAGGCTCGTCTCAGTTTTGCCAGAAAACATCTTGATGATCCCCAAGACTTTTGGGAAAATACTCTGTGGACTGACGAGACAAAAGTTGAACTTTTTGGAAGGTGTGTGTCCCATTACATCTGGCATAAAAGTAACACAGCATTTCAGAAAAGGAACATCATACCAACAGTAAAATATGGTGGTGGTAGTGTGATGGTCTGGGGCTGTTTTGCTGCTTCAGGACCTGGAAGACTTGCTGTGGTAAATGGAACCATGAATTCTGCTGTCTACCAAAAAATCCTGAAGGAGAATGTCCGGCCATCTGTTCGTGACCTCAAGCTGAAGCGCACTTGGGTTCTGCAGCAGGACAACGATCCAAAACACACCAGCAAGTCCACCTCTGAATGGCTTAAGAAAAACAAAATGAAGACTTTGGAGTGGCCTAGTCAAAGTCCTGACCTGAATCGGATTGAGATGTTGTGGCATGACCTTAAAAAAGCAGTTAAGGCTCGAAAACCCTCCAATGTGGCTGAATTACAACAATTCTGCAAAGATGAGTGGGCCAAAATTTCTCCACAGCGCTGTAAAAAACTCATTGCCAGTTATCGCAAACGCTTGATTGCAGTTGTTGCTGCTAAGGGTGGCCCAACCAGTTATTAGGTTTAGGGGGCAATCACTTTTTCACACAGGGCCATGTAGGTTTGGATTTTTTTTCCCTTAATAATAAAAACCTTAATTTAAAAACTGCATATTGTGTTTACTTGTGTTATCTTTGTCTAATATTTCAATTTGTTTGATGATCTGAAACATTTCAGTGTGACAAACATGCAAAAAAATAAGAAATCAGGAAGGGGGCAAACACTTTTTCACACCACTGTATATACACACACATGTCCAATCTTCTACAGGTGAATAAAAAAGTGTCATGATGCATTCTAGGAAAATGTATTCAGTTTTCTTTATCCATTGTCTTTATTAGTATAATTCAGTTAAAATAAAGAGTAGCAATTCCCAAAATAAATTATTGTGGAAGTTCGATTGGGGAGCTGCAATTTAACAAGCTATGGCTAATTCCATGCAGAAAAGCAGAGAGAAGGAACACGTTTGTCCGTTGAGCTTAATTACACTATAACGGAATACATTTTCTCATGCTTAAAAAGTGATTGTAATTTTGGAGCAGTTTCCCAGAAATTTGTCTTGGTTGTTCCAAGAAAAACCTCTTAATGGAATGCATTTGATTAGTGTATGCCATTAAACTTTTGTCATCAAAAGCGAGAGAACTGGGTGTGAAATGGTTCTGCTGAACAGGACGTTTGGCAGACAACTCGGAGAATACCACAGTGCAACAGCTGTAATCCTCTAAGACTCTGCTTTAAAATCTTTACATCCTTTTCGTGCAAAGATGTGAAAATGTAAATCAATTCCATGGGCTGCAATGCACAATATATCTGTGCATTATACATAACTCTGAATAACATACTGTATATTACCCCATGCACACAGTGCTGTCAAGTAATACAATTTCAATGATTATTTGTAGTGAAGCCCTATGAATAAAATATCCCAATTAGATTTTTAGAAACAACTGCAGTGAAAGGGTATTTCACCAAAAAGGAAAAACAAAACCTTGCTAACCAATGTTGCAACTACAGACCACCTGCAGGAGCCATAGCTTTGTATACACTGCCCTCAAGTGGCTGCACTGAGTTTTACAAAAATGACTTTCGTAAAAGAAAAAAAAACACAGCTCTGCTGGACGCAACAATATTCGAATAAAAGCTTTTTTCCTTCCGTGCAATAGAAAAAGCACATTTAAGACTGGGCTTTCTCCTCCATGTCGTGCATGAGCTCTTTTTCTGCTGCTCATAAAAGCCCAAAAAATAAATCCTTACACTTATATAGCGCTTTTCTCAAAGCACTTTACAGGTATTGGGTACTGTCCTCCACCACCAGTGTGCAGCCCCACCTGGATGATGCGACGGCAGCCATAGTGCGCCAGAACGCTCCCCACACACCAGCTATCAGTGGGGAGGAGAGCAGAGTGATGAAGCCAGTTCAGAGAGGGGGATTATTCAGAGGCCATGATTGGTAAAGGCCAGAGAGCATTTGAGCCTGGACTCCAGGGTGACACCCCTACTCTTTTTGAGAAACTCGCTGGGATTTTTATTGACCACAGAGAGTCAGGACTTCGGTTTTACGCCTCATCCAAAGGATGGCTCCTTTTTACAGTATAGTGTCCCCGTCACTATACTGGGGCATTATGACCCACACAGACTGCAGGGTGAGTGGCTCCTGCTGGCCCCACTTACACCACTTCCAGCAGCACCCTTAGCTTTCCCAGGAGGTCTCCCATCCAGGTACTGGCCAGCCTCACACCTGCACACCTGCCAGCATGATATGGCTGCTGAACAAAATAAAACCCCTTGTGTGTCAACCCCTCCTCGCGCGGTCTTTATTCCGGAAGGGGCAGGAGGTCCTGTGCTCCGAAGAGCTCGCCAGCACAGCTGCGGCTCCCCGCGCGCCGGGCAGCAGGCAGACCGGAGAAGGACCTGGGCCCAGGCCTGCAGGGAACCAGGACCAGGCCTTTCGCCTGCAGCCACGGGCTGGAGCTGAGTGCCGGCGGTGCCCCACGGCGTGAGGAAGACAGCAGGCCTGCTCTGGTCCCACAGAGAGGGCAGGCAGCTGGATACCCAGGGCTCCCTGGGAGGAACCGGAACAGCCGAGGGGGGCGACCTGTGGCCTCAGGAGCCAAGTGTTAGATCCCAAAGGATTTGGTACATTTTTACATTTTACAAATGCCAAGAGACGTCGTCAAAACAATTGCCACACATCTGGGAGTTTTGGTTAATTCTGTCGTGTTGGGCCACGGTTCACCTGCTGCCCTCCTCACCACAGCTTTTCCACCACGGCATGAGAGCCCTCCTAGGAAAACTCCCAGCACCTCTGCTACACATTTCACAGCGGAGACCGACTGATCAAGGTAATAACATTGAAGAAAACGGTTTTGGTCTTTTTTTTATTATGAACAAGTTGGTTGTCAAACACAAAGGGTTTTAAAATGAATACTTTTATAGACTTTCTTTCAAAAGTAGATCAGATTTACATAGTCTCTTTCCAACCCTTTAAATCATTTTAAGAGATTACATTCAGTCCAAGCTCAATGCCTTAAATTTCCATTTCCCCAGGAGGTTGCCGAGCTCCACCCCCTCGCCTGCTGCCGACGCCCATATTCGGAGTTCCTGGTCCTGATGTCACCAACCCCTCCTGCACATCATCAAAGAGGTGCAGCTCTGATTGGTCAACACCCCCCATGGGCTGAAACCGTGTTGAAACAAATGCCTCCCCCTGAATCAGAGCCTTGTGACAGCGCGCTGTCCCCGCACAGCCCCACGCACCACTGCCACCCTGAAAACATCAACCAAAAAAAATAATTTGGATACAACTACACCAAGAAACCAAATAAATAAAAAGATGATCAAAGATCTCCATATGCAGCATCTTTACTTAGGTCTTTTGAAAGATTTTTTTTTTTAAATCCTCATCACTGGAACTAAACATAAGTTGAAACATAAGCTGAAAAAGCAACAAAGAAAAACGGTCTGGACATTCTTTGAAGTATTTACACACTACTCAACCAAAAGAAAAAAATGTTTTGGAAAAAAACATTAAGGTAAGGGATGTATTAGACATAAAATATCATAGAGCATGTCACAGATATTTACAAATCATTGCAAAAGGGATATAGAACATGAAACTATGACCCAAGATAACCCATCATTACAAAACAGGAAGCTTTGTTAGAAATGTGTAAATATACTGAAATTACATTGTAATAAAGGAGTCTTCCCTCCCATCACAGTGAAGGACTGTAATATGGTAACTGGCTCTCACACTTAGAAATGATTTCTACAACTTTTATTGAACCAGATATGTTAATTGAGAACAAATTCTCCTATGTTGACACCTACAACTGAACGAGCAGAAATGTCTCACCTGGGATTTGCACCCACAACCCTCTGGTTGTGCCCTGGCCACTAGGCTACAATGCTGCATGGCCTTCCTCTGAATGAAGACACATGGAGATTGGCACTGATGTGCACCACAGTGGAACACAGCACCTATTAAGGGCCAAAAAGTTTTCTCTCTCTAGACTAACGCCATTGCATTCAAAAGTGTCATTGCAAAGAGAGCTTTTGCATGCAATTAATCCACTGGGTCCCAATTTGTTCCCTATGACATCTTCAGCTGAACCTATGGTGGACTTGAACTGCTAGCAAACATTGTTGATGCCCATCTGTTTTAACACCCAAATGCAGCTATGCATACAGTAAAAACACCTCTTTCCCCACAGAGGGAAGAAGGTTCTTGCAAAGTGTGAAATTTAAGAACAGTGCATAAGAATTCTGTAAACATTTCTAACAGCCACTGAATGTTCCCTCAAAATATAACAAATTCACAAATTCATTGGTCAGGCTTGCTGTCCACAATCCAAAAGCACTAAAATAAAACAACCCCGGATCTTCGCTTTATCACAAAAAAAGGTTTAATTTAATATTTCTTTATTTTTTAAAATAATTAGACATTTTTCGGCGTGTATCATCACACGTGGGCCATCCTAAAGCACACATGAATTCTCAAAGGGTCAATGCAGGTATTATATTAATGCATCAGAGCAAGAAGTTGAGACAGCCCCACCCTCACCCACCCACCCCCAGCAAAAAAATATATCTCCCATGTTCACAGGAACGTTAAAAAAAACAAAACAGCATCAGAAATACCAGGAAGTCTTGTTCCATTATACCACTTTTATGTATTGGATACTCCTTCTGTTCCTAAGAAAATAGAAGCTAATAACTACAAGATACAAGATATCGATGTACTGCATTCAATAACAATGTTATACAGATTCTTAATACTGTGAAGAACTGACACAAGTAGTGTTCCTTTTCACAATACAGGAGTTTCACAAGTTACTTACTGTACTTTGTTGACCTGGGAACTTCTACCGCCTGTTGTTTAAATGGTAATCTTTACAGGTAACTGAGAACGGTACCAATACCAGACTGATACCAGCAGGTACTGCTTGTAACAGGGAGCCAAACCTTTGAGAGACCAGTCCAGATGCTTTGGGCTGTTGCACTAGACATCTTCACTCGTTTCCAGAAAGAACAAATAAAAACCGTACGAGTGCAGTGATTTCATTTTTCGTTTTTTTTAGATCTACACATGAACTTTTAAAATTACACTGGTAATAATATATATATAGACAGATTCTTCAAAATCTGAGAAGGGCAGCTCTCTCGTGGCAGCAGTTTTGCAGGGGGGGCGATAAAGGGCAGGTCGTTATGGTCCTGAGGGAACGGGGTATCCGCTCTGTCTGGCGCCCAGGAAAACGCCTCCTTTTCCCCCACTCGGGGCTCCCCAAAGCTGCTACCCACCCTGCATCGCTGAGGAAACAGCACCCGAAGGAGGTACAGATCAAACACGTGCTGACGGACAAGGGCGGGGCGGGTGGTGGTGGTGGCGGCGGGGTCAGAACAATTTCCTATCTTTACAGAACTGCTCGGGTTTCATATTCCTTTCTCCTCGCTTTTTTCTTTTAAAGTTCTACTATCCACAGTCTGTCTTTTTTTCTTTTTTCCTTTTTGCGTTTTTTTTTTCTTCCGGCGTAATATTTAAGGGAAAGAAAGTTATTTACAGTGCTGTTGAAATAATGAAACAGACGTGTGAATCTACCGTAAAGTAAGTTGCACAATACAGAAAGAACTGTTGCTCCATCTCATACTACATAAATGGGTATCCGGTTAGGCTAAGAGTGCAGTGGGCTGCCTGTGTTAAGTAGGGATTATCCCATCGCTCCTGAGACCCCTCTTTAACTCCAGGTCTTCCAGCTTTTTCCACAGCTCCTCTCTTTCCTTTTCCTTCTTCTTCTCACTGGGGACAAGAGAACAAGACTTTAATCACCACACCCCAGTGTGCTGGCCAAACCGAGCCAATTCTAGGCTGGATATTTCAAAAAGCAAAAATATACAGAAACCAGCACTCCCCATCACCCCGTGTTAGTGTTCGTGTGAGGGCAAAGGTGCTGTGACTGGTAATTTAAAATCAGCAATGTTCACACAAATACACCCCCTTCCACTATCACTTACACTACAGGGTTTGAAATCGAGCTTTCTCACTGCACAGCAGTTCAAGTCTGTGCTGAGTATTTCAAATTCTAACAGCTACAGGCTCTTGGATACAAGTACGCTTGTCTATACAGAGAACTGGGAGGTGATATGCTTCCCCCCCCCCCCCACCTATTAGTTCATTACTACAATCTTTATAGCAGGTGGCACCTCCCAAACCTGCCCCCGGGCTCAGAGGGGCTCCTATCCTAAATCCCAAGGTATCTCTGTACCCCCAGCTCACCCAGACAGGCTGCCCTGGGATTGAACTGAAATAAAAGCAATCTTTGTCCCATGCAGATCACAGCACCAGTTTCAAAACGGTCTGTGCAAGTATAAAAGCAGAGGAACACAAGGCAGTATGTGTTTGTGACTTCTTACCGCTGGCGATCAGACTTGTAAGTGGCTGTGAGTTCATCAAACAGAGAACTGTTCATTTCCATAAATGCTTTGAGAACATTGTAGACTAAAGCTACTATTGCCCTGGGAAAAAAGGAAAAAAAAAACATTATAAAAAAGTTCCAAATTATAAAAAAAACGAATTTCAGATGACAAGTCTTGCCTAATAATGGGGGGGACTGCTCGGGAGACAGACCTATCAAACAATTCCAAGAAGTGAAGTGAGCTCAGTGCCAGTGCACGTACTTTTTTAAATGGTCTGGACGCTCTCTGAACCTGAAACTGAAAGCGATCCTGACCGCACTACAAAGGAAATGTGAAGCTTCATTACACTGTCAGCAAAAGACCAGATGCAACAAAGCATTTACCACAGTGTCATATCTTTCTGTTCCTTTATAGTCAAAACTTACATGCTGGGTATTTGTGGGATGCACGAAGAATGTGAAAATGTGTTTTTAATACAGAAATAAAGATTATCACTGGTAATATTAGCTTAGCCTGAGGCTAAAATCATTGCTGGCACCAAAGGATCATTTTTTGCCAAAACATTTCGTAACGCTGTATCATTCAGCATCTCAATCTGCGCCCTGTGCTGAATAGTGCCGAAAGGCACTGTGCCCCTGGCTGGTGGTACTCACGGATTCCAGTGCTCTTTGGAGATCCTGTAGAGGCTGGTGAACATAATGGGAAGGATGACACTGGAGTTCTCCTCGATCAGGCTCATGATGTACTCATTGTTCCAGTAATACAGTGCCCGCTCTGCCACCTGGCACACGAGAGCAAAGCCGCTGAGTTGCA
The DNA here is from genome assembly GCF_055471065.1 of Atractosteus spatula. Lineage (NCBI taxonomy): Eukaryota > Metazoa > Chordata > Actinopteri > Semionotiformes > Lepisosteidae > Atractosteus > Atractosteus spatula. Next base: position 7,973,797 of record NC_142714.1, read on the forward strand.
CAAGGCAGATCACAATGGCATCTTCACACACTTACTATTTCCTAACTCTGATTTTACTGATACAGCACACTCTTGTGAAGACCGACACTGGCAAAGCTCTCAGAGGACATGCAGAACGTGATGCTGGTTCTCAGGGATAGTCAAAAACACAGGCTGGAGCATCAGTGCAATCTCCACAATGCTGAGGAGCAAACTCAGAAGAGCTGCAGCTGCTGCCAGGAAGCCGTGCGAGAGCAAAGAGCAGCGAGGAGGGCGCTGACCTGGAAGTGTGGGCTGGAGACACACTTGGAGATCTGTTTGAAGAGAGGCTCCTGGATTTTCACAAACTGCGTGGGCTCGATCACATCCAGGATCTCCTCCAGCTCCCCAAGGAACATTACCTGCAGAAACACGGGCAGAGTCCAGGTGACGACAGAGGGATGTCACAACCGGGCCAACTGTCACGGTGAGGCTGAAGCACAGAATTGCTACCAGCTACCAGGCCCCTCTGTCAGGTCATTACTGGGTTCCCTCTTCAGTGCACCCTTGCTCCCTATTAATGTTACATCCATGTGTCTGCTCAGCCCAGATGATTCGCCCAACTGTGCTCCCTTCTTACTGAAGAGCTATGAAACCTGTCAGCCTTGCAGAGCACAATACAGACACCAACGCAACAGCCCCCAGAGACACAGCTGATCCTGTCACACATTCTCCCAGTCTGAGTGAACCGGGATTCAGATTAGCACAAATTCAAGAAACTATTGCACTTATTAAATTCCTCTTGATGGGTGTTAACCTACTCTAATGCATTTGTGTTTTTGCACATGGTTACCTACAAAACAAGTTGAACAAATGGGAAAAAAAAACACTACCTCTTTCTGACTGCATGTTTTTGGCCAGAATTTTAACAATCCTCTGATAACCTACACAGAAAAACAAGAGTAGGTGTTTGTCACAATGAAATCGAGAAGACAGAGATCATCATTCGTATTTTAAAAGGGATTATTTTAAATAATGTATTTAAATCACTTACTGGTTCTGTTAGTGTTGGGTCTTTCTCTAGAAACTGTACAATACAATACGCCAACTGGGAAAACAAAAACAAGTCAAGATCAACATACAACTTATGTTGTATGAGATAACGCACAAAATCATTTTCACACATCAATTTGCAGGCAATGGTAAATGCGCCATTTTTTTTTAAAAAAAGCACAATTTGTTAATTAACTTTTCAAATAAAAATGGCTTAACTTTTTAAAACAATTAAATGGTGAATCTATATAAATAAATCCTCTGCATTATTATAAAATGCTGCTAGTAACCAATTGTTCTAACATGGCAAAAGACATTTTCAGGGAGCCTCAGGCTACAGCTGAACAGCAGTTAGCAGAGCTGTTCCTTCACTCGTGTGATAAGTGTTTAGAGGTGTACCTGTGCATGGAACAGAGACAAGCTTCTGACAGTGTGCAAAGGAATCAACACTTTCACCAGGAACTGTTTGTGCTCTGCCTTCAGAGGAAGAGCAAAGCCATTGATTATGCTGTGAGGACAAAAACAAGAACAAAAAAAACACAAGAAAACTTAAATGATGATGCAGGGTGTGTGCTGAGTGAACTAAAACGTTTGACTTATTGAGAGAAGTGAAGAGGTCACACGGATTGTTCTGACCTGATGTTGCAGGCAAAGACAATGCAGAATATTTCACATTTATCCTTCAAAAGAGGTATCAAATGTGTTTGTTCTAAGTCACTGAGACCTATTCCAACCTTTTATATTCATAGTTCCATCAGACATGATCCGAATTTAATGCATTTTTTGTATTAAAAAATTATAATTAGTTTCAAGCAAAAATCATTAGACTTTGCAGTAATTAAATATTGCCTTACCATGACATATTTCCAATGAAACCTGCATAATGTTTAAGTGATCTGTTAAAGAGTTACTTACAGGCTAATGATATTTTAAAAAATCTTCCCTATGGTATCCTTAAAACTCCCCACACAATACAATTAAATTAATTTAAAAAATGATTCATATGGCTAAAATAATGACAGTATAAAATTCCCAGCACACCAGCAATTCCCAGAATATAAAGATATGGATGTATAAACTTAATTACAACAGAGAGGTACTTGATTTCTTAACTCCCACAGCACATTCATGTGCCATTTCAAAATGAGTAGCGAGGCAAGCACTATGAAAAACACAAAGTTTGCGTCTCATGAGGTTTGACATAAATGTCCACTTCGCTGCAAAATACTGCAGGCTGAAGAACAAAATTTTCCTTGCCATTATGCACATCTCGGTCTGAGAGCGCATCTACGCTGCAATTTCCCTCCACGCGCTTTCAGAACACGCTGACACACGGCACAGCCCACGGTGACGTACCTTCCCAAAATCTCCAGCAGCTCTGCTACCCCGTTGAAGTGCTCGGTTTCATAGACAAAACTACACGGCACAGGAGAAAAGCACAGATTGTCAGACCGTCCAGCTCCCGGGCTTTTTTCAAAGACACAACAGAAAAACGGCAATAATCTCACCTTTCCCCAAAAAAAGAGAGAGAGATGCTTACCGTAGAAAAATATTATTAATCTGTTTTCGTATAAAAGCCCGCAGACCGAGAAACTTTCCGTAAATTCTGTGTAAGACTGTCTTCAGGTAGTCTCTCTCCCTGGGGTCTTCGCTGTCAAACAGCTCCAGAAGCTGGACAAGGGGAAGAGGTATCGACAGTCACCTCAGGGAGACGGATACAAAACTGGGGCCCCCTGTCGCAGGAGTGTGGGGACAGCAGGACCCTCCTTAATTAAATCAGCTTATACTTAATGCACCTGAAGAGTCAAGCCATGACCTCCCCACAACACCCACACCCGTGATCAGCCTTCTGCAAGACTGTCAGACTGCAAGACTGCATATTTATTTATTTCACGAAGCTGAAAACCCTGCTGACTTTGAACAAAAAAAGACACAGATTGCTTACCTGTAATACAAATTTCTGGTCTATGTATTTTTTGGCAATACTGGGCTGGAATTCTTGACTCTCCAAAAATCTTATGAAAAACTCGTATACAAGCTGCAAGGATAGAGAGGTGACAGTCAGTAAAGACCCTGTCCTGGCTGGCAGAGATCAGGCGAGTCTGCAGGGTAAGTGAGAGGCACTCGATCACAGCACTGAACAGACAGATATTAGGCGCTACAGTGTTGGGGCTCAAATCTCGTCTCTACATTAGTCTGAGGCCTCTACCATAGCCAGCAGTGTTAGTAATGCTTCAGGAAAGGTGATTGTGGGGTTAATTTAAAATTTTATTGACTGAATGCATTTTTTTTTTACAAAAATAAAATCAAAAAGTAGTTTTACCAGGAAGATTCTCCTTGAGATATTCATCTCATTTCTAAAGGAGTCCTGGAAAATAGCAGTAAGTACACAAACAGGTGTGAGAGGACGCCCACACCCAGACCGGCCCAGAACCAAAAAAAAAAAAGAGCTAAAACAAACAGGAACCTGATTACAACCAAACCACACCAGTGTTAGCGAACGGAAAAAAAAATGGTTACAAACTCAAACAGTCAAGGGGCTACCAGGAAACAATGCCAAAAAAGGAGGGGAGCAGCTCTGGGCTCAGGGCTCTTGCACAGTGTTTCCCCTAGCGGTGTCTGTGTCGCACGTGACGTGACGACTCCCAGCAGTACCTGTAAGTGTGGCCAGGAGGCTTCAAGTGTTGGTTCATCCTCTTCTGGATCAAATTCATTACTGTCGCTGGGAGGGAGGGTCCTGAATATATTACAAGAGACCTGGAGCAGGAAGGAGAACAAAAAAAAAAGCAGCAGTTTGTAAAAACAGCATCAAGGAAGTTGCTTCAAAAAAGGTGGAGATGGAAAAAAAACAACAACAATTGTTTTTAATCTGTGTATGCAATTACAGAAATCCAGAAAAATCATTTTCATTGAGACGCCAACATAGTAAAATATCAGCATATCATAGCCGGTATGGGACTGCTGGCCTCATTGGCCAGAAGAGGAATAGCCCACTGTCTCCCACCTGTCCACAGAGATAATCCCCAAGCTCCAGCTGGAGGAAGGTTGTCCCTAGAAGCCTCTCAAGCGCCTTCCACACTAGGAGGCCAAGATAAGGCCTCGGGCCTTTAGCAACAATGGCCTCCTAATCCCTGTCCATGAACTGGCTTTATTACTCTGTTCTCCTCCCCACTGCTGTGTGGTGAGCATACTGGCACACTCTGGCTGCCTTCACATCATCCAGGTGGATGGAGGGATATCCCCACTATCTATAAAGCACTTTCAGTGCATGGTAACTTGTTATTATTACTGTGATTATTGTTGTCCTAGCATGAGCCATGAGCAGAGCCTGGCCGAATCTCCAGAATTGGGAGTGTATCCAATTCCCAGGCCGCTGTACATTCACTCCATCCACATTTTCACTCCCTTAACTAATGCCGTTATTAGCACTATTAGCACTAGCACTGTCTTCCAGGCAACAAAGTTCTGGAAACGGTGTGCAATGAACCAAGCCTGTGGTATTGTTTAAATCGGGTCTTTTCGGGCGATCTGGTCACATCTAGATCTGCACGACAACAGCATGGAGGATCCCCAGTAAAAAAGGGGAAAATGTCTATCCACAGTCTTATATGCAGTGATCTGTTGACCTCCACTGGTAACCACGGTGACCTGCAGTTTTGTTTTCAATACTTTCTAAACAGCATTATTTTAAATAGAGTTAAACAGATTTTATGTTCAGACTGGGGTTATTAGAGGGTTCTTTCATGCAGTATCCTCCAGGGTAAAAAAAAAAAAGTTTTAATCACCATCTGTTAGGGAGTTAAAAATCCAAAACACAGCTTACTGAAGAAATCATGAAGAAGTTAGTTGGACAGCCCTGCCTCAATCCCTGTGGGCTCCCTGCTTTTGACTCCCCTAGGCAAGAGCTGGCCTCTCAAGACAGGTATGGCTTCAGCGGAAGTGCACGCCAACACCTTCCTGTGAATGCTGTGCACTGACCCTGGCTCCAACTCCCTCTCCCTCATACACCTCACACCCGGGCCCACTCCTACTCACTTTCTACAGTGTTTAAGTCGTCGCTTAACGCACGGCTTTTTCACCGAGCCAGCTGAGCTTCCACTCGTCGTGACACCAGTTATTTGTGCTGCTGGTCTGCGTGTTCGCGAGCGAGGACGACGAGGCTCACTCGGGTATATTTAGTCACACCACCTACACTCAGAGGAAACGCAGCCCGAGTCTTCCGTCGAGTATTCGGAATCTTTAATTACCAGCTTACAGCACATTTGCTTCATTGACAAAGGGAGCCGTGCAACAACAGTAGTTTTTTTTTTTGCGGTAATACTTAAAATTAGAATCCCTCCTAAAAATAAAGACGGCTTATCCACCTCTCCATTTAAAAAAAAAAGCCTTCAAGAGACATTCACATGTGCACACCACCACTATTACCCGACTCATTTTTCCAGATAAAAAAAAGCAGCAGCTTTTGCTTTGCAGAACACAGTTATGCACCTGTATGTGTTTCTGCGTTCCCCAGTGTCAGTATCAGGGCTGCTAACCACACCTGCGTGCTCCTCTTGCGGGGACGCCGATCTGAACTACCCATGTGGGGTGGGGCTACACTGCGCTGTGGTGAGGCTGCTCCGAGACGCTGGAAGGGCTGTATTCCAGCGCGTGTATGGGCTCTTCCCAAACGGCGCTTCACTCACCATTTTGACGACCTCGGGGTACGCCTGCTCCGTGAGATAGCCCCTGCTGACCGTGACGTAGTCCACCAGCTCGTTCAGCGTGGACCTCTTGTACTCTTTCATCTTGAGGTCTGACAGCGTGTCCATAAAGTCAAAGATCGTGCAGCACTGCTGCAGCTTCTTCAAGAACAGCTCCGGCTGCTCTGGGGCTGGAACGTCTGCGTGAGGGAGAGAAAGCCGACACTGTGGGCGCAGGCCAGGAGGGAGAGAGGAAGACAGACAGAGGAGGGAGAGAGGAAGAGCGCTGGAGAAGGAGAGGGAGAACGATCTCCTCGAAAGAGACAGCGGCTCCAACCACCCCCTGCCCCGCAGTCTCCTCTACACAGGGGCAACAGAACACAAGACGTATTCTCATCTTTTAAAAAATATTTACTCATGTTCCTGTGTTATGGCACAGACCGTATCAACAACCTTGCTTGTGGCGACTGTATTTCAAGTGAAGAAAGAGTCAGCACACTAACAGAGCGACTGTGAATAAGTTTAGGCTCAGTACATAGAAAGTTGTATCAAAGACTTAAGTCTCTCTTCATGCATCTATTTAAAGCAGTCAAAGATAAGGATAGCAAGATTAGCCCGCTGTTTCAGCTTTAATACCTTGACAGAGTACTTTTGCCTCATTTTTCATAATCTGCTTTAATACCTTAACAGAGAACCTTTGCCTAATTTTTCATAATCTGCTTGCTTTTATATACAAAACTGGACACTGAAACCTTTTCCTTAATACTGCCTTAGTTATTTTTTACTTAATTACTGATAAGGAGGTTTATAGATTTCAGACGAAAAGAATCATCTTGAATATTCTCAAAGATATCTATTTATAGAGCACATGAATACAAAGAAAAGTTGGCGTTTAATCCGTTCAGAAAGTGCCTTAGATCCGTGCCTTAGAAAGTTCCGCATCGTGCCGAAACTCCCTGCCAGGTCTGTACAGTTTCAGCTGACAGACAAACCCAGAAATTCCCAGTCCTGATGCTGGATCTCCTCCCGTCTGCTGGCCTTCATTCCAGCTGCATTTCCAGTTGCTTAACTGAAGCCTCCATTGTAGCAAGGATGCAATCACATTTTTAAAATTGGTTTTCTGCTCCTAAAATTGCATTTTCAAGTTACAAACATTTATTTGCACTTTTAAAATCTCCTAATAGCTGCGGACCAAAAATTAATTCAGAAGCATCGGACAAGTAAATTACGAGTTCAATCAGGAGTTTGATTGAATCAAGACCTCAGGTTACCAAATTGACTAGATGGGCGGAAAGCTCTTCTCTCGTTTGCAGCCTTTCTCATGTTCTTGTTGGTGGAGCAAAGGGCTGCAGACGCTGGGGGTCACCAGAGCCCGGGTAGGAAACCCGAGAGCTAACCAGTCTGGTGCCCGTGCCCACGAATATCACGATCTGGGGGCCTGGTGCCCGTGCCCACGAATGTCACGATCTGGGGCCTGGTGCCCGTGCCCACGAATGTCACGATCTGGGGCCTGGTGCCCGTGCCCATCAATGTCACGATCTGGGGCCTGGTGCCCGTGCCCATCAATGTCACGATCTGGGGCCTGGTGCCCGTGCCCACGAATGTCACGATCTGGGGCCTGGTGCCCGTGCCCACAAATGTCACGATCTGGGGCCTGGTGCCCGTGCCCACCAATGTCACGATCTGGGGCCTGGTGCCCGTGCCCACCAATGTCACGATCTAGGGCCTGGTGCCCGTGCCCACCAATGTCACGATCTAGGGCCTGGTGCCCGTGCCCACCAATGTCACGATCTGGGGCCTGGTGCCCGTGCCCACCAATGTCACGATCTGGGGCCTGGTGCCCGTGCCCACCAATGTCACGATCTAGGGCCTGGTGCCCGTGCCCACCAATGTCACGATCTGGGGCCTGGTGCCCGTGCCCACCAATGTCACGATCTGGGGCCTGGTGCCCATGCCCATGAATGTCACGATCTGGGGCCTGGTGCCCGTGCCCACAAATGTCATGATCTGGGGCCTGGTGCCCATGCCCATGAATGTCATGATCTGGGGCCTGGTGCCCATGCCCATGAATGTCATGATCTGGGGCCTGGTGCCCGTGCCCACAAATGTCATGATCTGGGGCCTCGTGCCCGTGCCCATGAATGTCAAGACCCACCAAGCTCACAGGGCACCATTAGTGCGGAGTACACCCTCCCCTGCAGCCTGGCCCCGCTCCTGGAGAGCACTTCTGCTCAGCTGGGAAAACTACCAGAGTATGAAAAGTGTCTTTCATTTTCTTTGTCTGTCACATCTGGATTTTTCTGAAAAAAACAACAACACTGCAGCCCTGTAGGAAGTACAAAGCTTGAATCGCAAATACTTGTGAAAAGAACAGGTTTCCCCAACAGTATCTTCACATCAGTGGTGTGGCACGGCCCACAAAACTCAAAAAGTGACAAACGAGCTTCCCTAACAAAAGCCGGGAATGCTGTAGAAGCTTTGTGCTTCCCTAAGAATCCACAAAGGCTATGTACAGGTGCTTCACTTGATGAAGTATTGTGCTCTGTAAGCTGTACACCTGTCTCATTTTCCTCTCTCTCACTCAACAGGCTCCTCTTTCACTTGGGACTTCCTGTAAGTGTTCCCTTCCTGTAGGCCAATCAGGGGAAGTCTGGCCAATGACAGCTGGTGTGTCTGTTCTTTAATCTGGGTTAAACACCTCGGACTCTGCACAGTTACCCAGCAATCCACACCCTCTCAGTGCCATCCATCTGTTTTCTAACCCCTTTCTGCAACACAGGGCCACAGGAGGGTCGGATTCTAACCCCGACAGGCAATGGGCCACAAGGCAGGACCCTCTCAATATGTATCCCCAAAACTCAGAAATAACAGACAAAGCCCCTGATGCTGCATTGCACTGAACAGCTACTAAAATATCACATATCACAAACATTTTGCCAGAAGTATTAGTAGTTCTCATATCAAAACAGAACAAGGAATTGTTTCCAACCTGAGACAAAGGGTGTTCCATATTCTGCGACATTGCATTGTAAGATTCTAAAAACAAGGCCTCGTTTCATAAGCAAAATAAGCCAGAAACGAGGATCTATGATATTTTTATACTGCTAAATAGCAATTAAGTTTCTAAATTTCTGCATTATAAGAAAAAGACATGAGACTAAAAACTCCATCAAACCCTAGTGCCTTTGGAAAAAAGAATAAGACAGACTGCCTGGTTACTGGCGTAGGAACAGTCTGACCCGCCATCTGTAAAGGCTTGATGGAAAGGCAAAACAGTACATTGTAAGAACACTTACATGTATGTGCAAGCGTTCAATATTCACAACAATCACTTAATAGGTGAAACTTACTAGACTCCAGCTCCTGTCTAACTCACAGACTCTTGTAGAGAGTCTCTATTCATGTTCCATATGAACACATTTTAATAAGAAATTTGCATTACCTTCACGCTGCTGATCTCTGGAAGGATTTTTTAAGATAAAAGCATTCACTGCATCAAAAGCTTAGCCTCTTCAGTGCAAGAATTATGTTGATTGCCAAAGAAATCTTAAATGTTAATTTCGAATTGCTTATAATCTTATTGAAAACAATCCAACTGGTTATACTGTATTCACACTGCCTGAAAGTCTGAAGGCTCTCAATTCAAATTCATATTCAGTGGTCATCAGTGAGCTCTTCATTGATACTTCTCAAGCCACAGGCTCACTGATTGCCCATCTGCAGCTGTGGAGTTCAGTTCGAAGTTCTTTCTATAGTCGGTCAGCTCTGCTCCAGCTCTCTGCAGTGCCTTAGGCTCTGACTACCTACTTCCATTAGGTTGCTTGTCATGGTGTGATGTATACAGACAGACTAGGAGATGAGTCTGAGTTTTTCCCCATCCAACTACAGATTTCCCTTACGCGATAGTATGACTAGCAGTCAAGAGCTTCCACAAACCACAGCTTTGTCACAGTGTTATGGTGGGATTAATATTCAAACACCATTGCGGTACAGACACAGAGGATTCGATAATCCAGCTGTGAAAGTGTAGCTGTGAAACTAACTTTATGATACAGATATCACTCACAACATGGTAAAACCAGGGCTAAAACCATACAGCTCTCATGGGATAATGCAACAACAGCACAACAAATAACACATCATGAGACAGTGTAATTAACAACACAGACATGAGACAGAGTAGTTAACTCGATAACTACCGGAAAAGGACTGGATAACTACTTCAAAGTGGTCCACAATAATAAATCAAGGTAGGCATCCACTGTGGCCATAGCTAACTGAGGCTGGGCTGGCAAGCACACCATCTCATGCATAAAGACACCAGCAACCATGAAAGTCTGCACAGAGAGGACAAGTGTTCAGCAGGTAAACTGTGTTAAAGGTCAATAAACAGTGTTCCCTGCACATTTTGCAGGAAAAGCTTTTTTTCCCCCTTTTGTTTCAGTTCTCAGTCCACAGAAGTCTTCTGTTGGCAACATTTACCATATTTGGAACTGACTTTTTGTCTTGAAGATGCATGATTATAATTAACTGACTCTTTCCTACCAAGCACTCCAACTCTGCTGCTCAAACATCTATCTAGGTCACTGATCATGTCTGTTCAATTTTCTCATACAATCCCTGCTTGACTTTAGTCTTAGGTGCATCAGCTGCTACTCGGAGAAAAAGACTGCTTGCTTGAACAAACTTATAACTTATAAAGAATGTTTCCCATACTCGTACCATCTGCACTACAAACAGCCATTGTTCTAGGAAGTCATTAATGCAAAAGGTGGTCTTATTTTTTCCTAACCACTGTCGTCCTCTCTCTTTGCTACTGCTAGACATAAAATTGCACCTATTTGTTTCCATGTGCCCAGAACTGAGAAAAAACAGGAACCTGACTTGCAGCCAGGATGTTTATTCTGTTATCAGTGCACAGTGTCAAGGCTCATGTGAGGTATAAAAATGCATTCGTTCCCATAAACAAGATGCACAGGGAACTAAGCTGTAAACATCCTATAACAATGGAACTTCCACTCTCCAGAATGAAGTGACAACAGCTCAACTGTAGGGAAAAGGACCTGAATAACCAAAGTTGCTGTACCTCATTGCTGAAGTTATATGCTTAACTGCAACCCCTGTTCAGTAGGATGTGCTTAATTGCTAAAAAACTGACTGTGCCAGTCCTTCAAGAGAGCCTTGTGACAGTACTTGTAACAGCGCCATTGTAACAAGATTGGAACTGAACCTTACAGCCCAAGGTTTTAAAGTCATTTCAACTTCCATTTCACAAGCATCTCTCTACATATGCTTGGCTACTACGTTTCTTATGTTTAGCATTAAGTGAAACAAATGACATGCAAACACACAAAAACGCATGCTGTCATTCTGAAAGGAAAGATAAGATTACTGTACTGCTCTCTGGTTTACATGAGTGTTTGAAAGCTAAGGACGACACTGCCATTTAAAGCACCCGTAATTGAGAATAAAGCACAAACTCACAAAGGCCACGATCTTGCAGGTCATATGTGCAGAAACTATTGTGTGCAAATCATGGAAAAACCTTGTCTAAACTGACTGGACTTCAATCTAGTTCAAGACTGGTGCACGGTGCTGTAAACAGACTCCTGCGGACTGGATCAAGTTCCCTCAGGAAAAGAGCTGAGCATGGGAAACAGCCCTGCGGAGAGCAGTCTTTTTAGCCCCAGTGACACGCAGCATTTCACACCCAGGCCCTGGAGATCCCCTTCCATCCCCTTCTATTTCTGATCCTGGATGTTCAAGGGGGATTTCTGTTCCATCTCGTGAGGTCAGGGTGACAAGGATTTATCTTCCAGGGGCTTCACACACTCACAGTGGAGGCATACAGGGAGTTGGCAGCTGAGAGACACAACACCACATGACACCCCTAAAGGGACACATCTTGGGAGTTCACCAACAGGGACGACAAAAAGGGGAGCACGACAATTGAAAATGCAGACCAATCGCAGTTCAGATAGCACAACTGGGACAGACTGCCAAGGGTTGTTAGTGTACCGCCTTCCCTTTTAACCACTTTGATTTTCTTGCACTATAATAAAATGAATCCCCTTATCTTTCAGTTAAATCAAACTCTCTTGCTTCTCTTACCAGAAACTGTAAAGCGGAAAAAAACAAAAACACATGCAGCTCAGCACAGTAAACCAAATCTCCGCGCTCAGGGACCATGATCAGGAGGGCTGATGACAATTCAACATGGAAGTAGTGCACTGGAGTTGTGAACGCAGATCCCAGTGAACTCAAGAGTCCAGGAACGGGACTGTGCAGGTTAGGTGGGTGAAATGAAGGGGGAGAGGCAGTGATAGCAATAGGATAGTCAGAGATCTGTGCCATGAGCCACTGTGATCTCCACATGACTTCTGCCCAGACCCTAGATATTTCTCTCCCTGCAAGACACAGTTCACTGAAGAACCTTGTATCAGCATTCACACAAACTGACAAACTGACTAGAACAAAGCTCAGGATTTCTCCAAGAAGAGGAGGTCAGACGTGATGTACCCATTTTTCTTGCTTCTGCCTGTGGTTTAGTGTGTATTCAGCTGTGGCATTTTCTTGTTCAGTTGGCTATAGTCAGAACACCTTCTGATGTTGATTATAATCAAAATTTGCTGTCTAATGATTGTTCATGTATCCAAACTCACTCTGAACAAAGTCACTTCCCCAGATTTGTTCATTCAGTAGACACCAGAAAAGTGCACTCAAAAAAGCTTCCTTCTGATACAATGAGAGCGCTATCAGTAGAAGAGTCTTTCTGAAGACTGAAGGTCCAGAAGTACAAAGGTCATGCTATGGTTCCCAAGTGTTAGTGAGACTTACTTGCATGCTTACTGTCTAAACTTTAATATAAAACAGTAGAGGGATCTATTGATGTCTCAGTCACTTCTGATGTCTACCTTTTATAAAAACATCTAACACGGGTCAGCAACAGCTGATAAACTGGCGCATACTTACTGCTGAATTTTGATAACAGTTACTAACTCATCCCTTGACAACAAAGGCATCATCCTTTTAACTGGATCGTAACTGCATGCAACACGTTAACTAAACGACTGTTGTAAAACACCATTTTAAACCACTGTGTCACAGAAAAGACCTGGGCTGAGCCTCAGACACTGATGCCAAGATTCGATTTCTCTTTTAAAACAGTGGTTCATGAAATAAAATCATTTCTCAGATTTCCACTGCCCCTGTTATGAGGAACATAAAGCAAGAAGTCATTAAAGAGAAAAAATACTATGACCAAAACTTCAACAAACTCCAGCAGAAATTTAAAAACACTTTCTAAAGTCACCATCAGAATGCAGATTTATTGACTGACTGAAAATGTATTTTTTGAAGTCACCAAGATATGTACTGGCCACTCATACACAGGAATGAAAAAGTTAAAGTCTCCAGGAGACCAGAAAGGCAGCATTGCTCATAGCAGATTTTAATGCATGTTATCTTGTGCATGAAAAAGAAAAGAACCTTGTAGATCTGTCTTAAAAGTGGCCCTACCCCACAATGGGATTGAGGTAGGTTAAGTAAATTAAACTTGCACTGTTCAAAGCAGGATTCCAGGAAAGGAACAGAAATAAAACCCACCATAACCTGTTATTATCTTCAGGCCCAACAAAGACCAAGACAAATCTGTGTTCAGCACAATGTGAGGAGGAGGCGACATGAATAACTCTTTTAATGGCTAATTATAGGAGAAGGCCACTAAAGTGACTTCCTGCTCATATTAAGAGGCTGTTAACCAGATTCTCCCACTTACAACCTCTTAAGTATTTATTGAAAAGCCATTTTCACAGACTTAAAGATTGGTACTCAAGAAGGAAGAAAACCACAAGAAATGCCAGTTAACAAAAAAAATGAAATCCATGCACAAAACTCCTAGCTAGCAGGTAATGTTGATGATAAGTTACATGGTGCTGACTGGGGAACTGGAGTGGTACCCTGCTGGAGGTCCAGAGGCCATCCTGACCGTAGAGGTGCAACCAGGAAGAGAGCAGCCCAGCAGGCAGAGCAGGCCGGGAAACAGGAGGAGGGCAGCCCAGCAGGCAGAGCAGGCCGGGAAACAGGAGGAGGGCAGCCCAGCAGGCAGAGCAGGCCGGGAAACAGGAGGAGGGCAGCCCAGCAGGCAGAGCAGGCCGGCAATCCCAGAGCAAAGTAGCCCAGCAGGCAGACAAGGCTGGGAAACAGGAGGAGAGCAGCCCAGCAGGCAGAGCAGGCCGGGAAACAGGAGGAGGGCAGCCCAGCAGGCAGAGGATGCCGGGAAACAGGAGGAGGGCAGCCCAGCAGGCAGAGCAGGCCGGGATCCTGGAGGAGGGCAGCCCAGCAGGCAGAGCAGGCCGGGAAACAGGAGGAGGGCAGCCCAGCAGGCAGAGGACGCTGGGAAACAGGAGGAGGGCAGCCCAGCAGGCAGAGCAGGCCGGGAAACAGGAGGAGGGCAGCCCAGCAGGCAGAGCAGGCCAGGAATCCCGGAGCAAAGCAGCCCAGCAGCCAGAGCAGGCCAGCAAGCAGGGAGCCAGGGACCCTTGATGATGGCAGACGAGCAGGCAGAGAAGGCAGGCTGCCTCTGCCTACAAGAGGCACTGAGTGACGTTTGGAACAAGAAGCAGAAGTTTGTTTTAAAAGTGAAAATATGGGGGGATAGAAATTGGGAACTGGAACAAACATTCAATCACAAAAAGCAATTCCATCTTTTGCTTCCAAAAAGAAAACTTATACCAGATGAAGACCGTTTTAGACACATTATGGTCATTTAAATTTAGTTATCTTTTGAAAATCATGAGTGATTAGTGTGTATGCCCCTCTAATTTACTCCCCTAGATAATAACACAAGCTCTGTGCTTTTTTGTGGGAAAGGACATTATTATTAGGGCAAAGGATGAGCAGAGACTGTAAAGGTATTAAACAAAGCAAGACCGCAAAGTAACTACATGAAGCGCTCACCGTATGTGAAAACAAGGTTTTTTTTTCATATCAGCATATTCTATTACTATAACTCAGAATAACCTGTCCAAACCAATCCAAAAGTAAGATCATTTACTTTGGGGGAAAAACAAATGTGGAAATACTTTTCTCAAACTCAACCGGAAAGGAATAACCATCAAACAGTGGCATTTTTACCAGGGCAATTCTCTAGTTTATCATATTGTATGACATAATGGTATCATAACTGTAGCTTCCTCTTCCCAGAGACAGCTGAACCAATTTCTGTATCAGCTGGCAATCTTGCTTTATCTTACTGGTACATTATCTTCATTCCGGGAATCCTTTGGTTAAGATGCTGGATTACTTCCTAAACATACCAGATTTTCCCTTTAAGTAGTGACAATTCTGTTTTAGGTCAGTGCACTGAAATATCATTGAAACATTTTATCTTCCAATGGATAATCAGAAGAGTGGCCCACAAGCACTGTACCTAACCTGGCCAAGAAAACAACCTCATGTAATGGGAGGAACTGTCAGGATTAATACTGAGGAAGTCAATTTAAAGGAAGTGCATCAGCAGCCTTTCATAATACAATACAGAGCTGCTGTAGTATTGACAGCTGTCAAAGTGTTCCTCCACCACCGCTGGGGCGACAGGGAGGTGTGAGGTCATGGGTAGGGTACTGACTGGACACCCTTTCCCCCTTACCACATTTTTTATTAATACAGACCTCACAACACTCTGACACAGCTGCTGCCACAGAAGAGCAGCGTCTCCCTTTGCAGACAGCGCAATGGAGAAGAGCTGGAACCGTTAGGCCACTGAGAAACATTGTGACAGCTCTGTGAAGATCTCTTCCTTGCCTGGCCATGAATTCTGCAGCTCCCGGACCCAGATAGAAAAGCTATGAGAATGAGCAAGTCACTGTGGGTGAGAAAACCCACAGCGTAAAAGTTTAAAGGTCAGCCAGTAAAGAGTCCTTCTGTCAGGTTAACGTAACGTATGACATAACGTATTTTTACAAATCACTGTCTCAGGAAGGCTGGAAGTATCGCTAAGGACACCAGTCATCCTGCTTTCTCATTTTTCTCCCCCCTTCCCTCTGGTAAGCATTATAGGAGCATAAAGGCACGTACGTCCAGGTTAGGAGACGGTTTCTTCCCGCAAGCTGTCAGATTACTGAACCCTGCCCCTAACTCTGGTTTACACTGATTTTTTTTTCTAAGATGTATGTTATTTAACTTGTTGTTGTTGCTGCTGCTGTTCTGTGTTTATGTTTTTGGTGTTTCCTTAATGTCTTTTTATTCTTTGTATTGGAGCAAACATGCAAATACGCATTTCACTGCACTTGTGCATATGACAATAAACTGAACTGAAAGCTTTCATTTCAAGTTCCTGATCTCACACTTAACCAGCTGAGGTGACAGTTATACCAGCTCAGTGACCATTATGTGACCACCAGCTAGAACCCACCACAAGTTCCTCTTTCTAGTGTTTATGTTGATGGATGGCTCACAGGGAAATTTCAGAAGCCACTACCCTTAGCGTTCAGATATATACCCTGTTTCTTAGACCTGAGGTGCCACCAAGCACAGACCCACCAGTTTGAGTACAGATCTGTGTGCTTAGGGTGTCAGGACATGCCAAGCACAGCCCTAACTCACCTCTTCATAACTTAAATAGCTAAATCACCAAAGTGACAACAAAACTCTGACTCTAGGTCACATGGATCCTATCAGTCATTCTGCTCAAAATCGAAAGTTTGACCCTGATTGATCTGTCACCTTCACTGCTATTCCCCTGACTCATCACTGTGCTGCAACCTGCAAAAACCAGACTCCTGTTATTGTCATTAGTGTTGATGTGATGCAGGTTCTACGGTTTTAAGGTAACCAACACAAACAGATGGGTGGGTATATTGTAAAACTGAGAAGACAGACATTCCAGACAGGTACAACAAAGCCCAAATGAAAGTTCTTCAAAACTGCGCAAAGCTTGGGGACGATAACACAGAAACACAAAATGTGAACAGGAATACAATGGGCCCGTCGGTGAAGTGCGAGGGCAGGTTTTGTTGATACTCAGGTCTAGTCACATTCCACGCGCGTTTTCAGTTTTCTCTCTATTGAAACCTCCTGGAGTACAAGGCTTCCTGACTCTCTCAGATTTCCTGCATCAACTTGCAGAAACGGGAGCCCACTGGCTGAATGGCACTGTCATCCCGACAAGAGCTAGACTCCCTTTTACCCCGGGGAACAATAAAAGACTTCAGTGTCTGAGGACAGAAAGAAAGGAATTTCCTCAACACATTCTTGTATTGTTAAGCATGGTACAGAACAGTTTTGCTTCAGTGTGATGCTGGTTTCACACAGAAGGCTCTGGGTGTTGTCTGATCTTTACTGTGAGCTCAGACATGAATCTGAGGTGAGTGTAAAACATTGCTAGGAGGCTCACAGCCAGAACCTCCTGTATAGCAAGGTCAGGGGTGACAGAGCTCAGGGCTGGCTGAGGGAGAGTAAAGACTAGCATTGAAATCAGTCTGGCTCCCATTTGGGACTGGTCTACTTTATTTCTATATTATGGGGCATCTTTACAGACAAATCACACACACTTCGCCTGGCCTAGGGCAGTTCAGAGGAAAGTCTGCTCTCCACTCCTGATACCAAAACAAGACAAAAACATTAGTAGTAGTAGAAGCATCTATTATTTTCTTTATAAACAGACCATACAAAAAGGTGAGGAGCCGCACATTCTCAAGGCTGCTTATTTAAGAGTCACTTTAGGCATTTTAAATGATTTCGCTTAATTCCATAAAATTATAGCTTTTCTTTCTTGTAAAATTAGCATGCTCAGCTTGGCAGAAAATATTTTATGTACGTCCTCCTGTGCGTTTGAGGAAGGGAAAAGAGAGACTAGGACTGTAAGAGGGCCCTGCAACAGAAAAGCTATTAACCATGGATATATCCAGAGATTTTTCAGAGCTAACGCACAGTTCTGTTCATGTTGTGCTTCTAATAAAAGTCTAATAAGAACATCATGAAACATTTTTGCACTTTATCTCTGAACATAATTTCTACTTTGGGTAAAATGGGCATCTACTCCTGTCACGGTGGAGTCAGCAGTTAGTCCTCAGTATCCTGGGAAACCTGCTGTAGGTTGGACTGCATGTAGGAAGAGGTTCCTTTGAATTTGCCCACTGTGTCCCTGATCACTGGAACATAGGAACTGAGCCTCAGTGTAGCTGTCTCTGATTACACAGCACAGACACCAAATAGGTATTTTATTTATTTCAGAGGGCATGACAAAGGTTTTACGCAGATAAAGGACAGATGACTGTAGCATACTGTAGCAATCTAAAGAGTTCTGGCCCCGAAGATGAGCTCAGAGATCCACTTAGTACAGCACAGTAATATCCTTCCTGGATACAATGCCCATTTCTTTCAGATGCAGAAGATCAGCCTACAGTATCACCATGGCCAGGCAGTTTATGTACAGAAAATAACCTATCATTGTTATCTCAATTGCACATTTGTTTATAGAAAAGCAATGTGGAATCTACAAAGCACTGCTCACTCTACTAAAACCACAGTTCATAACTTGCATCTCCGAACACCTGCATACACAGAAAAAGCAGATGTTTTACTAGTTTAGGAGGTGGTTGCGGTGTATTTTTGTTTTCTGCTGGAGAAAAAGCACTCAGACCAAGTGACAGTGAAGACGTTTTCTTCTTTCTGGCCGAGCAGACACAGAGCAGGAGGAGGTAGCAGGTCAGGCCGCAGCACTGTGGCCGACACAGCAACTTTCATACTAAACACAACCAACTTCCCAGCCCTGCACACTTCACTGCCTCCAGACTGCTTGGGTCCATTAAAGACAGGCTAAAAACAACAACGCTAATAATACCAATGCCTGTTTTCCTTCAGCCTTCCTCTTGCTTGGCTATATAAACAGTATCCTTAGAACTACAGTACTGCTCTACAAAAACATGACAGCTACAGAACTGGTGAAGTCTCTGTACTGACATTGTACCAAGCTGCAAAGGTATCTGCTTTATAACAGAAGAAGAATGGCTCATTTGTCTATAAAGAGCAGAACAATAAATAAGTGAAATCAGTACAAACGTTATGCTATACTTATTTTTTGACAACTCCCAGTGCAAATGCATTTTCAGAGAGAATGTGGATTTACTACAGTACCAGATCAGAGACGGAGATACCAGACCAACTTGAATCTTGCCGTTGGACACCGACCACTGGCTATTTCCTTCTCAAATTTATTTCCAACCCAGGTTTCCACAGAAATGCAAACTGCCCTTCCTGCAAGACTGTTTCGAACTGTGTGTTACCAAAGGCATGCTTCTTGCTGCTGTCCTCACAGCCAACTGTTCCCAAGCGGAGCCTCCATGCAGACAGCCCCCCAGGCAAAAGACTGGAAACTCCTCAGCCCTGTGATCCGGACGCCATCAGTTAAAACCCCCCCTGAACCTCCGTCCCCTCGTCACAAACACCTCGAGTCCAACTGTCACAGCCCTCCTGCTCCAGGGATGCAGAGATGAAGGATTTCCAGGTTTGATCATACAGAAATGCCGAAGCCTGAAAGACATGGACTGGAGTTTTCCCTCCATTCGCTCGGCAGTCTCCAGCCTTTTCCGTTTTCATCCCTCTTTCCAGGAGGAGGCTTCCGGCTTGAGCTATTTGTGGCGCTCCTACAGAATGCACTCTAGGAATGATGGTGCTTAATTATCTGGGCCAGTATTATTTGTTCTTTTTTCCTCTTCTCAGCTTTTGTTTTCTTTAATCCCCTATTTACAAACCCAAAATGTTATTCAGTTCAATTCTACAGCTGCAACCTTTGCACCATGCAAGGATGTGCATCATGCACGCTATCCTCTGCTGTGCAGCCAGTCAGAGCTGGGCTGTGCGAAGGGCAGCACACACACACACAGCAGAGTGAACGGCGAGAGGAGGAGGGGTGCAGCTTTCACTATAAACATCTCACGCTCACAGGTGCCAAGCAGGTTTGTGGAGTCACTTCTACGTGGCAAACCAAGGACATCCCAGAGAACTCAACCCCACCAATTCTGAAGGCACCTTTCAAAATCTACACCACTGCTTGGGCGGGAATCAGCCACACAGTCTACTTATGGTGAGGTTCTGCAGACTGGACTGTAGGGATGGACCTGCACTCTGATCAAGCTCCTTTGCAGCTTGAGCTACTCAAGAACCACCCGCTGCTTTGATCTTGCCTCTTGAAATGTCTTGCGTTTTTACCTCTTCATAAGGATTTTAGTTAACCATCAGCTGATTATTTTCCAAAAGGTTGATCTGATCTAGAAATCACCTTCGAAGCCCCGTTGCTCGGCTCTTTCGTAAGAGTGCTGCTGCAGAAGAGGAGAAGGAGCCCCTGGGGCAGACTTGCCAAGTCAGGAGGAGAGCGTCATGGGACAGAGTGAACATTGACCAGCCTTCACATTCCCACTGCACTCCCCCTGTCCCCATTTAGGATGAACTAAGGGCCAGTCACAATGCCATTAGTTAAATATGCAAGATAGAAAATTAGCATTGTCACATGATTACTGCATGATATGATTTTCATTCAATTATACTTCTGCCGGAGTTGGGTAGCTCAGATGACAAGGGCGTCTAGCTCCTAACCGGAAGGTCCCGGATTCAATCCCAGGTAGGGGAAAGTGATGTAGCTTGCTCTAATTCCTTCCTAGATAGTTCCCAGTTCCACTCAGCCTGCTTTCCAAATGAGTACCGGGGGTTAATCCTTCCGGGGGTAATAGGCCGGCCGGAGTGTGATGCTGACCACATCACCTCCACCTCCAGTGCTGGATGCTCAAGAAAAATGATGGCCCTTGCCCCCCATTCCCTCCTGGGCCTTTATGGCCTGAAAAAGGGGCCTAACCTACACTTCTGCCAAAAATGTTTCCCTAGCTGGAATTTGCTGGAGAAGCCAGACCAACTCTCTTCAATAATGCAGGACCAAAACCTACGTCAACAGTTTCAGGATGAAGAAAAAAATACGGAAGCAAGAAAACCAGAAAACCTCATTAGAGCTTCTGCCACTTAAAGCTCTGCATTTTCCCCTCAAAGACATTCAAAAAGTGGGCTCTTGGCTTGCGTACCTTCCTGGCTCTTGGTCATCAGCAATCGCCAAAAACGCAGGGGAGCACAATCCTGACACCCTGGTGACACAGTTAGGGCTTGTCGGATTTCTCCCACATTCTTAACCACATGGTGTACATCGGCAATGTGGAACAACATTTTTTAGAACAATGAAAAACATAGTTTAGCATCACAAAGTGTCTAGTACACAATCCCTTTACATTTGAAAGACACAGGACAAGTGCTAGGTGATAGATTGATAACTATGTCACTCCGTCCACAGAAATATTTACCCAAAACCCTGTCTCGCTCCAGAAGCATTCCGATTCTTGCTAGCGTGTCTGGAAGCGATCTTTTCCCTACAGGTGCTGTGTATTTTGCGTTGGGCACGCCGCGCCCTGCTCCTTACCTTTCAGCAGAGGCAGAGGGGTGAGCTCGATGGGTTTGCCCTGAGATCTGAACTGGGAGGAACTCTGCGACCTCTTCTGTTTGGCCTTCCTGACAGACTTCCGAGAAAATCCGTCCACTTTGTCGACTGATGGAGGCGTAGTGGCTGCTGAGGACATATCCCTGCTAAGCGAGAGAACAAGGAAGTTGTTCACACAACACACAATATGGAGATAAAATCAATAATCCGCTTCTGTGCAAACTGGATGCAGCAACCCTTTGCATACGGGGTTTGTTTTTCTTTGTTCGCTCAATCTTGCAGCCATCTGAATATACAAAAGGCAAATTTACAAGGATTCTCACACCTATAATGACAGTACAAGTGACAAAAGTGCACTGCATGTTCTACAACAGTAATGTAATAGGTTAAAGACAGACAACTATAATATGGATGATATCTCCTATTGTTAAATATATTACAAGTAAAAACAAGCTGACAGATTCTTAAGTAGGAATACAGGGAAAGAAGGGAACTTCAGTCCTTACTCATCTTTCCCCAAAAGAAAGATCCTGTGTCTTCCTGAGCAGACCTATACCCAGTGAATTTGCCCGTTATGTTGAACTAGGCTAAGTGCATCGTGCAAAACCAATACATTCACACTGCAGTAGTGCAGTGCCCACACTTCGTGAGATATTTAAGCAAACTCTGGTACACAACACCTCTGCTCTACAGACACGACTGGCCCTAATTAGCAAAAACTGTACTGGAACAAATGCGCCAATTCAAATGATCCAAAAACTAATCCTGATGGACTAAACTGTAAATTTGGGTTTTAAGAAACTTTACCAGAGATTGAAGTGTTATTTTTTACTACAATAATTATTTTGGGGGTATCCTCAGATTAACCAAACTGTGATAATATCCTAAAGGTCGTCTCCACTTTACCATTTAAAATCCCTGACCCCCACAGATGCACAGCTTAAGAGACAGCAGTTTCATCTACTGTGTAAAAAGCAGAACGGGCTCTGTCCTGTTACTGCTGCACAAACTCTCTCTTCACTGTGGAGAGCTAAAGAGTGAATTCATTAACCTGTGGCCAAGGCATGAAATTCAAATCAACAGAAAGCAACAGTGACTAGTTCTAGGAAACATATTTTGCAACAAAATGCATGTAATAACCTCCAGACACTGAAAGTGCTCTGCAAACTTTAAATTAATTATTATAAAATGCATTAATTATGCATTAAATATGAATGCCTGGTTAAAATTACTACTAGCTACGCCCAGCTATGTGAACAGTATCAGCAGTACAGGAGCAGCTGTAAAGACAGTGGGCTTGCAGCAATTCCGTTTGGCAAATGTGCACCAGTTCTCGACCAGTGTGCTCTCCTTACATAATCAGCCAGATGACATCTATCAAGGGAAAGGGATTAGGCACAGGCAACAAGAGGCTTCAACCCTCTGAGAGCAGCAGGAAGTCAAAAAGCATTATCATAGCTAGTTGGAAGCTCTGGTTATTTGATCACACCGTTGAAGAACACAAACCTGGGAGTTCAGGTTAACCACCTACTGCAGTAACAATCAGGAAGGTTGTATTGCATGTATCGGTTTCGCAAGTCCAGGATGTGCAACGCAGATGTGTGTGAGTGTCGAGGGCCTAGGAAGAGGACACACCTCTGCTCCTAGTTGACTGGAATAGAGTACCTGCTGTCAGGAGCCAGCCTAGCATGAAATGAGACATAGTCCTTCCCCTGCCCTGTCACCTCTGCAGCTGTGCCTGCATGGGCAAAGATGCACATTACATCTGCGACTCTTCTGAAATCTCCCTCTGCAGACGACAGGCTGGAAACATGGAGTTACGACACAGTCTAGTGGACTACCAATCTTCAGGGTTTAACTGTGGGACTCCGTTCAGGTCTCAGACTGGGAACCACAATGTTTCCACAACAGACAGCACTGTTTGGAAAAGCCTGGTGCTCATGTTCCCAGCTTTTGCCCTGATGGTCTGCAGGGTATTAAGACTCAAGATTAACTACAAGCAAGGGAAACAGTATCACCCTCGCCTTGGATGAAATATTCCAAAGATTGCGTCACGAATGTCATACTGTTCCTGAGACATCAGATGTGTGCTTGTGATATGTTTTTTAACAGACACACTTAAGCTGCTTAATATATATAGGATTCTATAAGATATACAGGATGGTAGCTCTGAGCAGACATACATCCATCTCTGGAAGTGCCAATTGTCTTCAAAGAGCATTATGTAATCATACTTGGCCAGATTCATTATACCAGCAGGGCAGACATTCACATTTCTCCAGTACCCACTAATTGTAAAATGCAGCAGTAAGACACCTGGTTGTTTGTGGACAGCGGGCAATTTCAGAGGTTAAGAGTACTACAGATTAATCATGCGGTCTTAAATCATGTTGTGTTTATGACGCAGACAGAGTCTGAACCTTTAAAGTTCAGAATTAACAGGAGAACATGCCAACGACACCAAATGCAATTTGCGATAACTTTGCATTTCAGAGAGGTAGTGGGACGCCACCTTTCCAAGGATCCAAAGATCTTTCACAAGGCAGGTGTGCAGCTGGAAGAGAACAAGCAATCGGTCAGCTCTGCTTCTCTTGTGCTGGCCTGTTGAGTGGACTTGTGACCAGGAAGCAGGACTGGATTTACACTCACACTGATCATGTACACCTGCCTATACCAGCTCAGGCTTCCCGAGTTTAAAATAATAAAGAGAGCTTCAGGCAGGTTGATCAGGAGAGCATGCAGGCACAGCATCTATTATTAATTGAAGATTAATAGCCACCCCAGCATGGTCACCAGAAGCAGACATATGGCTGACATCCTCCAAATCCCCTGCTGCACAGCTCGCTGAACACAGGGAGGGCTCAGAAGGCAACCCGATACCTGTCAACCCACGGTCACTCGGAAGGCGACCTCTCCACGCTCTTCACCAGGGTGCAAGGGAAGACTTCACGAAGGCGTGTAGTCCACCACCACGCAAGCAATACGCGAGATGATGTGGAGGCTACTGCGGGGGTAGTTCCTCCCAGTCCTCAAATTGTGGTGAAGGCGATTCCCAGTTCATTTTTCGGCACGTTAAGACGCCTGGACTGCTACATTGTTCTTCGCTTGGTGTTTTTCGACTTTCTCTTTCTCTGAAACAGCTGAGCAGTTCGCTTAAAAAATCCGTGTGGCTCGGCACATCAGGCGGAGGCAATTCTAATTACAGTAGTGAGTAAAATCAGGTGCACGGTAGGTGATGAAACCGCCTGTTCCGCATTCCCTCGATCAAGGGCTTCAGGTTTTTAAAACTTCTACGGGAATGACGGTGAATACAAATTACAACCACGGGGGATGCTCTTTACCTCTCCGCCGTCGCAGAGGTGCGATAAATGACCATTTCTGAAACCTGATCGCAAAATATACAGCGGTAGCGATGAGAAACGGCCACCCCCCCACCATTCCGCTGTCTCCCTCTCCACCACCACCCTCCCAAAAACACATACATATACATACCCAGGTTATCGTGTGACCCTCGTAAACAACCTGAGCCCAGCTCTCGGAAACAAACAGCGAAGTGCTCTGCAGCACCCGAGAGAGGGGTCTGGGGACCAAACCGCAAGTTCAGCATTCTTCTAGGTGCCGATGCCCTTTTCGTCAAAGCGTCACAGACGCTTTTTTTTTTTTTTTACTTTCAATGCAGAAACAATTCATTGCAACCATCTCCCCCCACCCCCCACTCCCCACTCCCCACTCCGCCGGCTGGCTTCTCCTCCCAGAACACAATTTTCCCCGGGAACTTTGCAACCCGGTATAGCACCGCCGCCACCGCGACTGTCAACTCGCCCTGCTCCAGAAAAGCGGGCCACCCCGCGTCCCCACACCCGTGCGGAGACGGGTGACATTTCCGCCAGTCGGCGGGGGCTGCCCGCTGCCTTGAGGCGATCCGTGTCCCTGCTCTTCCTCCCGCCCCGGGCCTCTCTCTCTCTCTCACACACACAACACACACACACAACACACACACACACACTCCGATCGCGGTTCCCAGCGATTCCCCCGCCGGGGTGGGCTGATGAACTCTCCGGTACCGGAGTGCCGCGAAAAAGGCGGCTGACTGGACAGGCCTACCCACAGCAGCCCCGTGTAATCCAAGTGGATGTTCTGCCCAACTAGTGCTACAGATGCGGAATTCATCTAAAAAAAAAAAATCCCACATACGTTCAATTTAACTTAATTACATAAAACCCAAGATCCTTCCGTGTTGCAAATGAGTTTTTTTTTGGGGGGGGGGCAGATATCTTTTAATTCCAGTTTTGCTTCATTACGTGAATACCATGACACCGAAGACAGGATCCCACTCGTTTCCTATCTACAACCGTGGGGCACAAACGGCAGCAGACGTTAAGAAACCGTGTCGTACTTTACCTTGATCCTCTGGATACAGGAGCGGAGATGGCTGTGAGGAGTGACCCCGGTTAGCAGTGGTAACACTTGGATGTGTTCAAGTCCAGTCTAATCAGCCTCCTCCAGCAGCGGCAACAGCAGAACAAGCTATCTTGGCCTTTTTCAGACAGCCAAACCCACAAGCACCTTTTACCTTCTAACGAAATAATCCTCCGAGTCCCATTAATAACAAAATCCGGATGAGTAAAAAGACGGAACGAAATGAATCACATTCCCTGATTAATGACGGAATCGCCAGCTTGCGGGGCACCTCTCGGCTTTTTGGTTATTTTTCTTTTGACTGTAATTTGGGGCAATCTCTCTTCACCCTATTGTCAATATTACTGGGCTGAGTCCATGGCACACATAACACAAGCACAACCTAACCTGCCGCAAGGCCATGGCCCACGAACCACAGCCATTGGCCAGTTTGAAGCGGAGGCGGAACGCGATTGGTCCTCTTGACGCGTCCGTCATTTTTTTTTCCAAGCACAGACGCTCCTAGAGAGATGAATAAGTAGCCTAGGTTGGAGTGCAACCGACTAGGAAGGAGATTGGGTAGGAGCGAAGGTGGAAAATTCCCCGTATGGAATGAAGCTAAACCTGCTCTGAGAGTCCTACCCCTGTCGTGCCGTACTCTACTATACCGCCCCACTAGTGCGACAGTCACGGAGGGGGACTTGCTAAATTATCCTGGCTCCGCTGAAGTGGAGAAGATTACTAAGTATGTCATCGTAAGTAATGCAAAACACTTCTGAAGTAAGTGTAAGCTTAATAATAATAATAATAATAATAATATAATAGTTGTAGCATCAGTGTCATAAGTTATTGTGAGCATTTTATTAACACTGAGAAAATCAAACTTGTATATACAGGTACATGCTAAATCTAACCCAAGAGATAATGTGGATTTAATTTAAAAAAAAGTTGTCTCTCAAACGACATTTTGTTTTTTTTTATCCGCCGTTTTACCCTTTTGTGCGTGCGGGGCTTTACCATACCAATCTGGAGGGTGTGGCAGTGGGCGGCAGTGGGGTTTTTTTGCCCAGGACTCTGAACAAAACGGGTCTACGAGTTCAAATTCTGGTTGAGACGCTGCAATTGTGCTCTAAAGCAAGACGGCTCGCTTAGAGTGGTCTAGATTAACCCAGAATTCAGATTCACAGTAAGGGGCAATACCATGTTTTTAACACAATAGAAAGCAAGTCCTGTACAATTTTGTCAGTGCTGTTGATTAGCATTAAATTATTGGCAAAGTAAAACCTTGGAACTATGTCTAAGAAGGAAACTTTAATGTACTGGGAACTACAACATGGAAATAATGGTCATATGATGATATGTGATGTTAAAGGTCCCTGTCTCCTCCTTTAGTATTGAGAGCTTGTTCACTGATTCCACGCCCCTTGAGTGAAATTCAGACCCGATCGTACACTAAAACCAAACAGTCTTGAGTGTGAACAGGCCACACAACATCTATCACAGACAGGGGCAACTGAACTGTCTGTATACTGGTACTGCAATCAAGCGTGTGTTTTGATCGCAGACAAACTTGCACCATGGTGTCTATCAGGCATAAAGAGGAGAACTTCAGATACAAGCTGACTGATAAAAAAAAACTGGCTTATTCGTGGCCTTTTATATTTTCTTTTTGTGCTTGTAGTCATCAACTCAAGAAGAAGTAAGAAGGCTTCATAGCCTTAAATACAAAAAACGACAGATTATCATGGATTATGGGCTCAGGCAAGATTATCACCTAGAAAATTGCCCAAAGTAAAACAGTTCTGTAGATTTTCTTTGTAAATATTTGCACTGCACATACAGAGTAAAGTAGTGTCGCATGCACTTGTCAGAACAGATCGCTACACGTTAATTGTAGAGTTTATACAGGTAATTACATGTAGTAGTAATAATAATAATAATAATTGCTTACACTTATATAGCGCTCTTCTGGACACTCCACTCAAAGCGCTTTTACAGGTAATGGGAACTCCCCTCCACCACCACCAGTGTGCAGCCCCACCTGGATGATGCTACGGCAGCCATAGTGCGCCAGAACGCTCCCCACACATCAGCTATCAGTGGGGAGGAGAACAGAGTAATGAAGCCAATTCATAGAGGGGATTATTAGGAGGCCATGATTGGTAAGGGCCAATGGGAAATTTGGCCAGGACGCTGGGGTTACACCCCTGGGATTTTTAATGACCACAGAGAGTCAGGACCTCGGTTTTACGTCGCATCCGAAGGACGTCTTATCCGAAGGACATGTGACCATAGTGGTTAGGGCTGTGGACAGGGATGAAGAATCCTGAATCTAGATGATGCTCAGAAAAAAAGGCAAGTACATTTCTTTATTTTAGAGCTGCTTGCTTCTCTTTAAAAAATGGACTAAAATGAATGCTGTTACTTTGGTGAGCAAGTGAAAGATTTTTTTGTGAAACATTTTGATGGCCTGTGTTTGCCCGACATTGGTCAGATGAGTATGTTTGTCGCTAGCCTTTCAGCATCTGTTTTCCAGCATCCAGCTTTCTGTGAGAGAAACACCCCTACAGCCAGTGCAGCACAGCTCAGCCTCTGGCCTGTGTACCAATTCTTGGGGTCTCCACCCTTGCTGCTCCTGCCCTGACAGTTCGTCCCTCACCGCCTGGGCGCGAACCCGGGTCTCCGGCATCACGCAAGAGGGATCTTGCCAGCTGAGCTAAAGGAGAACTCCCTCAGCCCGTGCGGCTGAGATCCCTGTTATACGCAGGGGTGTATTCGTTACACCTGCTCTGGTGATCTGTATGTAGCTGCTCTTCACATGCTAACTTTTTCTGAGCCACATCCAGCATTCTGAATCAATACGCCGCAATATAAAAGTAAAGTATTCATTTGTGCACACCACAACAGCACTTTCATTTTGTTAGCAGATCTAATTTATTTCCCAGAATGCAATCACATGCTGGTAGCTGCTACAACAACTGGAGTGTGTGTGTGGGTGGTCAGTGCAGCTGCTCTGGAACAAATGGTGATGCTGCCTAATGTGTGATACTGCTTAAACTGTCTTGGTGCAAGTTCAAGGGGCTTACGCATTCTTTTAGGGTGTGTTACGCTCTTAAAGATGCTTAATTCTTCTAGGGAACCCATCTCAACGCTGTGTGTGTTATTAACCAGTGTTGTTGATGTAAAGAAATAAAAGCCTCCATCCCCAACGTCAGCATGCGCCTACTGCATTGTGCTTGTGTTATGTGCAGGACAGTGTGTCTCTGGCAATTCCAGTTCATCTCTCCAGCCTTGGTCTCACTGGACCACTTCGCCCCGATCTTCACCAGCAGAAACCTGCTGTAACCAGAGGTATTTCTTCGAAACAAGTAGATAACGTGTGTTATACTAGATCAGGATCTCTAGCCTTGGTCTTGGAGAGCCCCAGTCCAATTATCCTTATAGATCACTCTAAATCTTCTGTTATCTTAAAGATTAAGAATGCTTGTTGCTTTCCATTGATCAATAAAGCAAGTCATGTTTGAGTGAAGGAACACTGGTCCTTGACGGCCGATGAAGAATTTGGATTTTCTTTCCAAATGAGCTCTACATTGAACACACCACCAGTTTATTTAATCATAGTTAAACCGTTCCGGGGTTTTACAAATAGGTGAATTAGGGGTTACCTAACATACGTCTCCAGGACCAGGACTGGAGACCCCACTGCTAAATTCCTCTCCTGTTTCTTGCTTAGGCTGATTGTGGGTAAAGATTATTCAAAACGTTTCACGACTGAAGAAAAAAATTGCGATTTCATATTGTGGTACATTAAATACCTATATAAGTCTTATTGCATTAAGGGCAACTGTAGTCAGCTGTATGGACCATCCCAGTAAAAATTCAGTGTCCTGGCTTCTTTCAAGAAATGGCTGGATGAGACCCTTGCATTCATGAGATACTAATTAGCAAACAAGCTGGATAATGCAAATGGCCTCTTCTCATTTGTAATTGTTTTTATCTGGATTAATGCGAGTATGTGTGCAATCCATATGAGTGTGCTGGACATGAGAAGGGGTGAGAGAAGGGAGAGAGGGGTCGCATGGTGATGACGTAACCAAGGAAGTGAACATGACTGGTAAGAGAAAGCAAATCATAAGCAAACATGGCAACATGACTGAAAAAGAGGCATTGCGAAGGGTCAAACATTTAAGCGTGCTTTTATTTTAGGAAAAAGATGTATAATAACCTGAAGTTAATGAAGTGTATTGCTACTATAGCCATTCAAACCATGCTCACAGTATTTGGCTTTTGTGCTGCACAGTAATATTCATCCATTTTTAACGACAAATAATGCAGTATGAGTCAAAACATACAAACGCAGAGCAGAGAGCAGCTCGACAGTTTCACTGACTTCAGTGGAAAAGAGTGGAGCCATTTCTCCAAATTCCATCACGTACCAATGTTATTTTTTGCTGCAGAACAAACAAAGAACATCGCACCTCACAGGACGTGGTATCTGCCTGACTTTCACAGGAAGTACACTGCTACTGGGATCGCCAAAATAACAGTGTCTGCGTGGCAGAGCACAGAACACCACTCGGCATTAAAACTGCAATCTGGATGAAATCATTCAAGATACCGTGCAGAAATATGGGTTCAGAAAGGGCAGGTATCATTCTAACTTCTGCATAATCACTAACAGAATTGTCTGAATCCACTGGGAAAGATGCATGAAACAATTCACCAGCCAGCGGTTACAAATGACCAATCAGGCAGAGTGCACTCTCCTGCTCCTTGGGGAAAGTCCATGCTCAAGACTAGCAGCCCACCCTGCTGAGCTTATCCCAGGCTGTATGCTGCTTGAGCAGACTGAGAACGTGACTGCCCCAGAAGAGGTACCAGCACTTGGCGTGAAGTACTTGTACTCTGCGTGTACAGCAAGGATCTGAACCCACTACCTTTCGATTAGGGCTCCAGAGATTCCTGCCATCGAACCCGGGTGAAGCAGTGTCCGAAAGTTTTTTTCAGTTTTAGGGGTTAAACACATCAATAAGTGTCATTCTTAATTATTTTCAGAATATAGTCTGAAGTATCGTTTTGTACAATTTTATTAACTTCAGTAAATCAGAAACAGGATAAAGACGACTGCTGTTTCTGAACCCCCATACACCCCATCAACTCCCTGAACGTTCAGCGTTCAAGTCATCTGAAGCACACAAAGACACTGCAGGGGCTTGCACATATTCTCAACCCTTGGGTCTGAAACGCCATCTTTAGAGGCCCATTAGACGGCACCAGAGTGAGGTTTCGTTGTAGAAAATACAGTCAACCCCCTTTAAGGTTGTAGTTTAAGGGGGATCACCTTTGAGATGCACTGATATGGTAACATACAGCTCTTCGGTTCATTCATTACGTATCGGAGGAGAGGCCTTTTCTCATTCACTCTGTACGGTTTACATGGACACATGGCCTACAATCCAGAGTGCCATCTCCTCTTAATGACATATTCTTGCTGCTTTTCAAAGGATCTTCATCTCCTGTCTGACTGGCAGACCACTATCCCTCATTTCTT
Organism: Atractosteus spatula; assembly: GCF_055471065.1. Lineage (NCBI taxonomy): Eukaryota > Metazoa > Chordata > Actinopteri > Semionotiformes > Lepisosteidae > Atractosteus > Atractosteus spatula. The sequence continues at coordinate 8,004,917 of NC_142714.1, forward strand.
CTCCCTCTTGCCACTGCCGATGCTGTGAGCTCTGGCTTTGTGCCGCAGGGCTGGGGCGCTCTTCAGAGAGCTTCTCTTGTCGCTGGACAGCTCCACGGCACCCGGCTTCCACAGCAGCAGCTGTGCATCCTCCCCCCCGGTGAGCAGAGCGCCCCCTTCAGGGTCCCAGTGGAAGCAGCGCACGGTGGCGGAGTGGCCCCCCCGCAGGGCACACACCTGCCTCAGCCCCTCGGGGCCGCAGTCCAGGAGGTACAGATCCCCGTGGTTTGTCCCGCCCACGACCAGCAGCTTCTCCTCCGCCTCCAGCCAGGCGCCGCCGATGAAGTAGTCCAGGGATCCGCCCCCAGCGACGGGTGTGGCCTCCCGGGCCCGAGGGGAACTCAGCAGGGTGAGGGGCTCCTCGGTGTCCAGCCGGGCCGTGTCCCACAGGTACACGCCCTCATCGTGGCTCAGGCACAGCAGCTGGCCGTACCCCGGGCCCGCCCAGCAGACGCGGCTGACCGAGGACTCTGAGTTGCAGGTGCCGAGCAGGGCCTCCTCCTCCGAGCCCCGGCGGATGTCGAACACGTTGACCAGGCCGTCCGTGGAGCCCGAGGCCAGGCGGTCCGGGTCGCGGGGGTGGAAGCGGACCTGGGTGATGTCGTCGCTGTGGGACTCGGAGTACACCCCTAACGGCGCCCCCCCGCCCCCGCCGCTCCCCGCCATCCGGGCGTCCCAGAACACCAGGAAGCTGTCCTCCTCCAGCCGCTCCGTGCCAGCACACAGGACGGCGCCGCTGGGGCTGACGTCGAAGCTGCAGAAGGCGTGCGAGGAGCAGCCCCGGAACACCTGCACCGCGGCCGAGCCGGGGCTGCGCACGTCCCAGCAGCGCGCCGTGCCGTCGGCGGAGCCGGAGAACAGCAGGCTGCCAGAGGTCGGGGCGAACCTCACCCCGCACACCGGGCCGCCGTGGCCGCTGCAGCGCCCCAGCAGCCTCAGCGTGTGGCCGTGGTGCAGGCGGATGGAGCAGTCGGAGCAGGACACGGCGACCAGCTGGTCCGCGGAGCCGGCCGCCAGCTCCAGGAGGTAGGTGGGCTCCGCCAGCGGCTCCGCTCGCCTGGCGATGGCGAGGGCCGCGAACGCGACCTCCAGTCTTTCCATCCGTCCAGCAGCGAGCTGTCCTCACGGGAGAGAGGGGGGGGAGAAAAGACACACCTGCAGTCAGGACTTCAGCGACACCTCTCTCAGTTTCCCCAGGGTGTTCAACACATCTACAAACCAGCTCTGCACTGTGGAGACAGAGCAGGCTTCTACAACTGCTGGGGAAGCGAAATAAATCAATACATTTATGGAACGATAAGTGTTTTTTAATACAGCTGCTCATGTCCAGTTAATGCAAGGCAACGCCACAATATGACAACTGGTATCATTTTTTTTAAAAATCGGTAATTCTAAAACGTAAGTATGCGCAGTTCCTTTTTACGAGGAAAATGAGATGAAATTAATTCAAGCAAAAAAAATAAATCCGCTTTTCATGTCCGTTTCAGGCAAGGCAACAACATTTGAATGTACAGAAAAGTGTTTTATCGTAATATCGGGGGTAATACACTTTGTCATAATCTGTAATAATTCTGTCAGTTTCTTAGTTTACAGGCCTGCCGGGAAGACAAAAGTTAATGAGCGCATTTACCGGTAAGAGAACCCCTATTGGCGGCTCAGAGGTTAATGCGTCGATGTGTAAACGTAACACTGGATTTGAAGGATAATATTCAGGGGCTATTCATTTTAGGATCTTTAATCAATGTTAAAAAATAAATTATGTGAACATGAACATATCTGAAGGGGAAATAAGAACCCCAAATGCTCTAAAGCGGCATCCACCTTCGTACTCGGGTATTGATGAATAAACTATACAGAATTATCTGTTAATTTCCGTTTCAATATGTAATTTTTCTATTTCATAAATCCTATGCCGTTGACTCTAGTGCTAGGAATAGTACTTTCTCAAATTGACAGATCTCCCTACCTCCGCAACGTAACTTTCTCCTGGATTGCAGTATCTAACTTTCAGCTGATACAAAACACCATGCGCAGTACTCGTGTGTAACACCATCTAAGGTCCCTTGGAAACCCATACCATCTTAAGAACATTTCCGCTTGAAAAAGGTCGTGCTCTATTTTTCTCTTTTTTATAATGGGGGTTGCTCTCCAAAATCTGTTATTTAAATAATGAATGTTAAATCAAATAAGTACCTAAACTTATATGTATTACGGACGGTCATTAAATACATGGTAAGGGGTTAAAAATAAGGTAACATGCGAATCCAAACCACCAGAGAGCAGTAAAGCGCTATCTGTTGCCCTGTTCTGGAGACCCGAAGAATATACCAGAATCTAAGAAAACTAAGAATATAGTTTCCAAACAAGGTAATCAGTGCTGTTGGACCTTGTAGTTCTGCAAACCTAAGCAACTACATTTTATAATGCACTCATAATTATCAGCTAATATAAATGTTATGGGGCACTGGAGATTTTCTTTGTTTTGTTCTCAAACTCAAAACTGTGTGCAGTATTTATGTGCCTTGCGATCATCTGGAGCCTCATCCATTTGGTAGTCTTATCTAGAATGGACTTCTAGAAGGGATGACCCCTACCAGGAATAAGTGGCGTCTCTGACAATGGATGGATGGACTTTTCTGCCCCATGTTGAAAGAATTACCTCATCATAGTAACTAGACACATTAACGCAGACCAACATCTTGCAAGTGGTTTAATTTATTACTCTCCTTTCTTATTTTAAACCGTAAACTTGTTCTAAATCAACAGTTGATTGGAAGTCCTTATAAACCAACATGTCCAAAGAAACAATATTTCAGAATGTTTTAAACATCATAAATATTTGTTAGTTGATTGTGGTCTACTTCACAGTGAATGAAGAGATTACTGCTGTCTCTGGCAGACAATGTTGGCTCTCCTTCTCAGAGGCAGTGTGTCTCAGTCTTGGAGAAGAGCTGGTAAGACTCTGTGGACACGGAGTACAGTCATAATCCCCTGTGTCCCAGCCTGGGCTCTGGTCCTGTGATGAAAGAGTCAACACCTGCTCACACTGAGACAACCAAACATCCATGTGTTACTCCAGCCCCTGTGTAACCTCCAGTATTTCTCGAAAGGGTCCTAATTTCCAAGCCTTTCTTGGAGTCTCCGGGTTTTTCAAGAGTTAATCGGAATTAACTGTGATCCCAACCCAACAACATAAATAACATTGTAACACCAAAAGCACCCAGTGATCAAATTTAACATGGTACCTTTCAAGACCTCTAGAAGGATGATCAGCAACAGATAACCAGAGATCACTTTCAATCAGGTTTTCAAAATCACAGATTGCATTTTCCTGCACTGAGAGATGATGGTCCCTTTAGGGAATTCCTCCTGTGATAAACTCTGCTCTAAATCCCCATGTGTTACAATCAGCAAGGTGCATATATTCATCCTGGAAGAATATAGCTATTATCTACTTCTTCAGGTGCCTCTAAATGTTGATGGTGATTGTTGATGGTTAATGGTGAAGACAGACGGTACTCTGTACTTTTGTTAGGTGTTCCGTAATCACTATGCACACCCTTATCCACCTGCCCCCTACAGAGCAGACCCAGCGCCCTCTCTGAATTTCAGATGCCAGAGGGATCCTTGGAGGACACGAGAAATGAATGTTCGATCTTGTATCCTGTGCTCGGTTCCTGGACTGGGGGCAGGCTGGAATCACAAGGCTGTCTTTGTGAAGAGAACAGAAGACGCCCTGAGGCTGTCTCTGCCAGCTGTCCAGCTGAAATGTGATCCAGGAGTCTCCTATCAGTGAGGCCTGCCCAGGAAAATAGGATCTCATCCACACTTTGCTTTTCCTGCTATGGATTGGTCATGGGTGGCTCTAACTTCCTGTACAGCAGGCTTCCTGGTCAAATATTTTTTTGTCAACATCAGGTTTGCATTAACATAAACTAAGTGTGCAAATGACAGAAGGCCAATAGCCCATCTTGCTTGCTTGGTTAATAATAGCTAATTGATCCAAATATCTCAACCAGGCTTTTCTTGAAAGAATCCAGGGTACTGGCCTTGACAACATGAAGAAGAGAATTTGCATCGCTGAAGTCTGATCAATACTTTCCACTACAACAAGTTGTGTGTAAAATCTGTTAAATAAATAGGTAAATGGGTACATTTTTTGGTGAAGTTTAACAGTTGAATGGAGCGCGTGTGGAGAAATCTTCAAGGTTTCTGTGTTCTGCTCATTCATGATTGATACCACAATTACAGTCCTCGATGTGTTCTGTAATTAACCCTGAAGATGAAAGCAGTCAGCGCACCACTCCAGATGTTTCTCAAGAACAGCCCACAGACAGGTTTGGGGAACAGATGTGAACAACCATGGCTTGTGCAGCACTGCATAAAGATACCACAGGCAAAGTAACCACATTCCCAGGGGAAAAAAACTAAATCTGTTCAGATGGAGCAATGCCAGTTGAGCTCCCGAAGATTTTTTAGTGTTTGGATTCCTGTAATCGCTGAAGGTTAAAATTGTCTGCTGAACTGTAATGAGAATATGTTCCAGTGCTTTATTCTGTATTAGTTCTGGCTACCTTTCAAGAATCTCTTCCTTTCTCTCCCACATGTTTGCACACAGCCTCTTTTCCAGTTTGTGTTTCTGTGTTGCATGGTTTGTCACCGGGGGGGGAAACGTGATGTCACAGTTTGTGGGGATCTCTCGTGTGGATCACTCCAGCGCAGTGCTGCCTTCCCTTGAGGAAGGTCCTAAAAGCACAGTGCTAGCAACACATGATCCAAATAACGGAGACAACTAGCAGGGTGGGGGAGCTAAATCACATTAGCATGTTCACCAAAGCTATACACAGAGCACCAGAAAACATGCCAAGATTTTTTGGGGATTTTGTGATTCGTTATGCCATTTGGCAGAACTGAATGGAAATACTTCTGCTCACTGTCACTTATTATTTACCAGAATCTAAACATCAGGGAGGGAGGATAGGGGGCTGGGCTCAGTTCGATGTGTTACATTTTCAGAGGAACGGCAGAAAAAGGTGGATCTTTCCTCATAAAGCCTTTCCTCCATTTTACTCTTCTAATCAATGTTAATAACAACAACAGCCTAAAAAAAAACTGTTTTAAAAATCTTACACATAGGAAGTGAACCTACTTCTTCTTTTTCTCTTCCCTCATGTGGCTTAGAAAAAAAATCCCCCAGATCATTCCCTTTCCTCTCTTTAGCCCCTCAGTTCTCCATTGATCTGAGCTGGATTTCCTCCCGCGTGAGCCTGTAGCCCCCGGCTCTGCTCCGTGTTGTCTGATCACAGGGAGACATGGGGAACAGGCTAGAGGCTGGGCCTGGAGCACAGAGACTTGTGGGAAGCAGAAACCGGAGGAGAAAAGGAAGAAGGGAAGACTGTAGGGAAAACAGCAGACTCCTAAAGGAGGTCATGAGAACGGACAGAGGGGGGCCCTGCTGATGAGGACAGCTCTGATCCCCCGATTCCGAGCTGCTGATCGAAAACATCGCATGAGGGCTTAAGCCGTGAATCAATACACCCAGCTACGCCACCAGGGAGGAGATTAGTCCATTCTTGGCTCAAAAGTAACGAGCTTGTCTGTGGACCCAAGTACTGAGGCTTTCAGTATAATCTACTAACATGGCAAGCGTTCACTGAACCGTTTCATTGAATCTAATATGGCTCCAATAGGTTGGATGCATTAGCTTCAATCACCACCAGCAGGGTGGAAGCCCATAGATTCCTACTTCCTATTTGTTTTGACCTTATACACAGGAACAGCAGTGGCCTTCCAGGATTAAATATAGGGTTCTGAGACGGCAATGGGCAAAGCGTCATGTGCAGAAAAGGCCTTAATAACGAGCCACACGACTGGCTGCCAGGCATCTTCACCTTGTTAATTGGCATCAATGGTAACGCACTGCAGTGTTATCCATCTAGTAATGTTTTAAAAGTTATCCTTTAAAACTTTAAAACTTAAGACGTAAAGCATGACATACGGACTAAATGAAGTCGGCACATTTTATTACTTTTATTGTCACAACTTCACGCTCTTAGACAATTTTAAAATGGCTAAATTGGCCCATGAAGGGGAATTACTTTGTTTTCAATTAAGCCTTAAACCACTGCTAGACTGAGTACTGTTGCTTACCCACCCCACAGAGGCTCATAAAGATGATGGCAAAAAAGTGTAAGCTATCACATGTGATTTACTGAGATCTTGTAATAAGAACACAATTATAGGTGTTTGCATCATGAGACAAATCCTTGTGTTTTCTTGGTAAGAAACTTATGATAATTATCGATACACAACATTGTGACAAGAAATACTTTCTTCAAATGAAAGGATGCTCTTCGTTGTGTGTGGATAAATGTGGTGAACTTGGTACAAGTTTATTTTTCTCAGTTAATGATTTTTTTTCAAGGGTGAGAAGTGGGAAGGAAGCTTAAAAATGATTTTTTTTTTTGCCATTGCTATATACCAGGGCTTTAAATTTCAAAACTGCTTTGAATCACCATTGCAGTGCACTGAATAACAGTAACAACATAGAAGATGAAAGTAAAGGCTGAAACCAAAGCATGTTTTGCTTCAATTTAGAATGACACCCACACTACACCAAATCAAAACTCACAACAAGTTTGAGAAAAACAGAAGAGGATCATGTTTGTGATTTATAATCATTAAAAAAACTTACCAGGTTTTCATAAATATCAATACTATAACAAACCTATTTAGCAATGACTTTCCCAAACAAATCAATCACTGTTGTTACTGTATTCATTTCTTTTAGTTCATAGGATAATGTACACTACCTCAGTGTATAACCAGTTCATAGTAGGAAAAAGTGCATGCTTGAGCTGAGCACATTCATCAGGGCAGAGGTGGTCTAGCTTGCTGTGTTAGCTCCTCATACCTGGACCTCGTCAGATCTTGGGATCAAAGCAAGGTTGGGTCTGGTCAGTGCTGGGATGGGAGACGTCCAGGTTGCTGTTGTAAGTGGACCAGTAGGTAGTACTCTTCCCTTTGGACGAGCAATATTATAGTACCAAAAAAAAATAGACTTGGGAAAAGCACTACAGCTTGAGTTCTTGGAATAGTTTGCAATAGACAGGGAAAAATATGTTTTACTAATAATGCTTTACATTACTTGTATTTAAAATAAACCCTCATCAACTGCAAATATGCTCTTGACACCTGCTGTGCACCAGCAAAAAACATAGAAACCTGGCACCTGCGATGACTGACAGCTGAGGGCATTTATAGCCAGCAGCCATATCACCCTGCAACTCACAACTGGCAGCCCACTGAAGCTCAGCAGGTACCTGGATGGGAGACCTCCTGGGAAAAACTAAGGTTGCTGCTGGAAGGTATTGGTGGGGCCAGTAGAGGGCACTCACCCTACAGTCTGTATGGATCCTAACGCCCCAGTATAGTGACGGGGACACTATATTGTAAAATGGCACCTTCCTTCGGATGAGATGTAAAACCGAGGTCCTGACTCTCTGTGGTCATTAAAAATCCCAGGGTGTTTCTCGAAAAGAGTAGGGGTGTAACCCCAGTGTCCTGGCCAAGTTTCCCATTGGCCTTTACCAATCACGGCCTCCTAATAATCCCCTCTATGAATTGGCTTCATCACTCTGTTCTCCTCCTCCTCTGAGAGCTGATGTGTGGTGGTGGAGGGGAGTCCCCATTACAAAGCGCTTTCAGCGGAGTGTCCAGAAAAGTGCTATGTAAGTGTAAGGATTTATTATTAATGATTAGTATTTGAGAAGTTGTTTGGGTGAGCTCAGTGATACTCTGACCTACTGGAAACCTAAACAAATCCTCTGAGGCCCACACCATGAGTACAGTCTAACTCCTCTTGGAGACAGCTCAATGAGACAATGAGAATGGAATCGATGGCATTTAACACAGTGAACTGGAATGTTTTGAACAGGTTTTCCTTTAACAATGCCTCATTCCCCCCCCCCTCCTGAGATTCATATGTTTCCACTGCTCAGCAGTTTACTGTAACACAGCCTAGAGCAAACTGTAACCTGGAAAAACCGGATCCTTTGAAATGGACATTAATATTTCAGTCTATGTAAATCAACACGCTAAGAAGAACTGACACAGACCTAATGCTTGAAGAGTATTAAACCAAGCAAAGTTCACACAGAAGAGAAAGGTTTTCCTAATGTGCCAATGGAGTCGAGCTGCTCAGGAGAGAAAGTCGATTGCAGGTGCAGTGTCTGCAGGCACACGGCTACTTACTGGCAACAGCTGCAGACGAGGATGAGGACCAGAATTAAAAATATGCTCCTACAGGCTAGAACACTTATGATACAGAATAAGAGGTCAGACTGCTTTTTAGAAATAAATCAGCTCCACACAGTGGTGACCAAACGTATACTTCTCAGTTTATTTCTAATTAAAAAGCAAAACTATTTGCAGTTATCGACATATAACTCATAACTGTTGGAGCATCACAAAACCAAGGTAACAGGTTGTGGTGGTGGATGTTGATGTTCTGCAATTTGACAGTCACCCTGCGTATATACAGATCCCCGCCTTATTCAACTTCGCACCCTCCACGGACAGAATACCACTGGAACAAAACACCGAGCACAAAACAGAGCAAGCACAGTGGTAAACTGGCAGCTTGCCCGTGTGCATCATGCAGGGCCTGAGGCAGATGGTCAAATTATAGAACACTGATATCACAGATGCAGAAGTGGGAAGGTTCCTATTCAAGGGAGGTTGCTCATTTAAATATAGCAGGGCTTTGTATATACAGTATACAGTACACACACGGCATTTGAATTTCCAGATACTCCCTGCGCTGGCGAGATGAAATGACACACCCGCGTTGTCGGCTCTGAAGTGAGTGACCAGCACGTGCCATTTTGAAGTTCCCACTAATCAGAAAGTGCCAAATCACCCAGTCCTGTGAGAGTACTGTGAGAACTTTCACAGGTACTGTGGGTATTCTTGTGCTTTTGTTCTCCGCAATAAGATATCTACCCACAGCAAATGCTGACTAAACCTGAGCTGGAACTACAGTATGTGCTCAATGGACCGTTCTGACACAGATTACCTCTAGATTACCCACTTTTTTAAAACCGTCTTAAGCAAACCACAGTCCTCGTCTGACGATTCTTGTCATATAAATGCCAAAACTGCAGGGAATTGTCAATCAGTTCTACCACCCGACAGCAGGTGGTTTGGCGTTTGTCAATCAGCTGGAGACGGCAGCAATTCAAGGACACTTTCTGGTGTCTGGTGTGGCTGAGGAGGTCAGTTCTGGAATGATCAGACCTGACAAACCTCCATACCGACTACAATGGCCGCCTTCAGCATTACCACCACGACGGCTTATTCACAGCCTGATCAAAATATATAAATATAAAAATAAATGTATGTTTCTAAAAATAAAATGTGACACTGTTTACAACAGTTAAGAGCTTGTCCCCAAAATATGGAGATGCCTCTTTTGTGCAAATTTTATTACGCAGGCCACCAATTATTAATTCTGGACAAACATTTTACTAAAGAGAGCAATGAAGAATAAAAAAAATCAAAGCAATGAAAGGATACAGGAGTTGTTTTAAACAGATGCCCTTTAAGACACACAAAACTGAATTCTGTATTTACAAGTGCAATTGCTACAGGATGACCAGACATCAAGTAGTTAAAGACAAATAACAGTTGGAATACACAATGGACCCATATGTACTCATATATTGTTCTTCTTCTTCAACACATTCTAAAATTCATTCAGAAGATAACTGCAGCCTACTTTTCTGAAGCACAAGAAGATGCATGAAGGCTTCAGTGCTCCTGGACATAGACTTTATTACAGTAAAGGCACTAGGGTATCTAGAATAACAAAGCTGTTTGTACTTCTCTCCACAAAACTAGGGGGCGATTTCTTTTTTTGGTCAACATTTCATAGTAAAAGCTACCATCCATTTGCACAGTTTCTTTAAATTTAAATTTTCTTAACTTCAGAATACACCAATGCAAAGCTTGGACTGGACACTGCATTGGCAGGAACACGTAAGAACTTAGAGACAGTAAAAAAATGCAAACAAAGACAACATTCTTCTGCCACCATACTGATGACTTACAGGGTTTTGAGCCTAATGAGACAGACTTTCAAGCTCATGCGACTACTTGACCGCGACTGCTTCAGGAATAGTCTTTAACTACTGCTCCTGTCTGCCGCAAAAACTGAATTTTCATCTTGAAACAGAATAGTAAAGGTAGGAGAGGAAACATTCATCTTGGATAAAAGAGAAAAAAGAATATGTATGTAAAAGCGAGAAGAATAAAATGATCTGGGATTAGATTTAAGGGCAAAAAACTATAAAACACTATACATTGATCTGTATGACACCAGGTTTACTCCTGTGTTTGTTAGGATGTACATGGCTTGCTGGAGTCTGAGTTGGGTTCACAACCCTTAGTGAAAGACTAGGACCTGATTCTGGAATCTCATGTTTTGTGCTCTGCTGGCTTTCCTTGCTCTGAAGTAAAGTAAAACAGTTGAATCTGAAGGCCAAATAAAATCCATACAACACTAGGGACTGGTAATGTCCAGGGGTAAGGCTGCCTCAGATGGGATACTCAGTTTTATTGCTTTCTACTGATTTAATACAAAACAATCTTAAAGGAGGAATGGCTATCCTTAACAGAACTATCCCCAAGATTAAAATTCAGTTCACAGCGTTTCAATCAATGGAAAAGTCGTCCCAAAGTAGTTTCTATGTTGCAGGAAGCTACAAGTTATAACATCTCCTTATTTCAATGTAATTCAATATGTCTTCCTAGCTGGTGACATTTGTAAAACCAGTAGTTTCACATAAATGTGATCAAAAATAGATTAAAATGAGCAGAGTTACAGCAGGCAACTGCAAAACAAAGGCACATTTTTTTTTCTTGACAAAACTGCATGCAAGCTCAAAATAACCCTGGCTTTAGAAATCCAACCCTGTAAAATCCCATTCATAGATGTGACACAATATTCTTAATTACACCTTTCCCAACACTGAGATCACTGGAACAAAACAAGCACAAGACAAAGCACAAGAGAAATAAAAAAAAACATAGGAAACAAAGAAAGCCTCTCTGACTCCTGGCTTTTCCTTTTTCTCAGAGTGGCTGCACTGCAGCCTCTCTGCATGAGCAGAGGACAGAGTGAGGCAAGAGCACTGCAGTCACAGAGCAGGGAATCGGAAAGAAAAAGCCTGCCTGCTTTTAGTGGTTAACATACTGTAAATCTCTTCTAATCCAAGGATATTCCTTCTTCAAATAACAGTGCCCTTTTAAATTCACAATTTTGTTTTGTACAAATGAAGTCTTACAGTATTTACTTATAATTTATGTACCGTACAAATGCAATAAAGAGCTTGGTAATCTTGGAAGCGAGACAATGAATACTGTATAAGACTGAATAAGCTCTTCCATCATGTTCAGTTGGATTCTCCAAGACCTTCAAATGCCCAAAAGCTGCCCTTTCCAGGTGAGCCTGTGTGAGGGGATAGGCCATAAATGAGAGCAGATAACTACAGCAAGACCAGAAGCAGAGGTGCACAGCATGGGCTGAGCGGTTGTTAAAATCCGACTGCAGCATTGAAACGGTTTTCGTGTTGACTGTGCTCTTTCTCCGGGGGACACCTGCAGGTCGTACTTGGCGGCTCATGATAAAGCACCTCCCACCAGTGCTGCTGCAGCTGCGCCCATCGCCCATCGCCCATCGCCCATCGCCCAGTTCCTGGTCATCTGTCACCAGTCCGGCGGTGCGGGAAGGGACAGCTCTACAGCGCATTCCGTAGAAGGACAGACGCCAGATTGTCCGAGACGCAGAGTGCGGCTCCTTGTTCTCCTCCCATCACTCTCATGCCATGCCGCCCACTGTGGGATGGGGGGGGTGTTCAGATTCTTTCAATATCTACATAACATTAATAAAAAGCATTACTTGCAGCCTCAACTCCACAGTGGTGCCTACAGCACCCTCCTGCTTAATGAGAGCAGCAGCTTGTCGTGTTGTGTTGTCTTGTGTTCAAGGTCAGCCTGACCTCTTGACTAGAGATACTTCCTAGTTCCTCCCCCCCCCTTTCCTGACCGCCTCCTTTCTGGAGATTTTAGCCCAGGAAGCGACACGGAGCTTCTTACACAAGATGTTCAGTCCACAGGAAGCCAGGGTACGAGGCCCAGGCGGCTTTCAGCTCAGTCAGGAAGCCACCGGCAGCCCTGCCCTGATCCAAAGACTGAGATTACTCAAAGGAAAACAGGAAGACCAGGAAGCGACTTCCAATGTCACGAACACGAACACAGTCAAGGTACGTCTAGTGGGCCGCACACCGGAAGAAATCTATTATAAGTGATGCTTCCTTTAACCGTATGATGTGCTTGTTCATGGCTTCACTCCTATCAGTCCTATCAGCACTAAAATCTGTTCTTCAGCTCTATGAACACGTTTTTCACCACTGTGGGAGACAAACCACAGGGAACTGGAATAGAGCCCTTTGGGAGGAATAAATTTCAGTTCCACATACAGTACAATGGGTTTTTCAAAATACCTATTCTAACAGAGATCCCTCAAATTAGGAAGACGGAGAATTCTCAAGAATGTCCGATATGGTGAGTCTTTGTCTAAAGAAGGAACCAGCATGGCCTGTAGTGGAGACTGGATCTCTGTTCGCTGGGCAAGAGACCTGTGTTTCTCCCGGTTCTCTCGGGCTGCAGGGTGGTGAATGGCTGGGGGCTGGATGCAGAATCTTCACCAAACAAATGAATTTGCGTAATCAGTCTTGTACCACCCCCATCTGGGGTACACAGCACCCTTCCGCTGGGACCAACCCAGATGTGTTCTCCCAAAGAGCCCGGATTCCAGTCCGTTTCATCAGTGCTGCGAGCAAAAAGGCACAATGAGCCGCACGACAAACCCGAATCCCAAAAGTGCCTTCTTTTCAGCGCAGCCGGGCCGGTCGCCATTATCAGCTGAAGGTAGCCGCTCTGCAAACCGCCTGCAAGCTGCGGAAATAGAATTTCTTTCTTCTTTTTTTTTTTTTAAAAAAAAGGTAACATAAAAATACAAAAATGAAAATACAATGACCAAAACGAATCATCAACAAAAACGCAATAAAAGGCAGCAAGTGGGAGCAGGAAGTGGTCGATTTAATTCACTCCCTCCCGTGTCGGCTCCGGAGTGGCGGCAGGCGCAAGGAGCCGGGAGGCCGAGGGGACTCGGGGTCGAGGGGCACGCGGGGGACGTGTGGAGAGAAGAGGGGAGGAGCTGCTCTCCGGCATCAGGAGAGGTTGAGGTAGCTGAAAAGAAAGGGCACCAGAAACAGGGCGTTGAAGCCCACAGTGCCGTACACGATGTAGCGGTAGGGCAGCTCCACCTCCATGCGCTGCCGGGCCTGCCGCACGTCGTGGCACGGGATCCGGAACAGACGGCAGGCCAGCGGGATGGTCAGGGCCTTCATCACGGCCCGGGTCGCCAGCAGCACGACCACGCCCAGCACGAAGCGCACAAGGCACTTGCCCACCAGGGCGGCGCTCAAGGGCGGCGGGGAGAAAGGCAGCTGCGTGAGCGGGGGGTCGGGCATCAGGCCCAGCAGGTAGTTGAGGTGGGAAGCGCAGGCAATGCCGGCCCCGGTGCCCAGGATCTGCGCCGTGTCGCCCCGGGACGTGCTCCAGGTGTCCAGGGTGAAGGAGAACACCCCCATGCCCAGGTGCAGACTGATGATGATGAGGGGCGCGTAGCGGCAGGTCAGGTTGAAGTTGTCGATCACCTCCAGCGCCGGCTGGAACACCACCAGGATCAGGATGCTGTACAGGAACCCCACAATGACGTCCTGCGCAACAGCAGAGGACATGCAGATCAGCCAGCGCGTACACACACACACATTAAAAACGTCGGCAGGCTAACAGCTAGGAAAGCAGCGCAGCGCAGCGCAGCGCAGCACAGCTTACACGCATTAAACACCGCCGCCCTGGGGCGTCTCCCTGTTTCTCGTTTGAGTCGTGCGGAAGCAGCACGACGGATCACACGCTGAGCCCAGGCCACGGCTCCCAAAGAAGGAACCCCCGACCCAGCCATAATCAGCCGTGAAAATAGTGAACACACGTGTTCTTTGGTGCAATGTGTTTTGACGTGGGGAAAAAACAATAGCCATATTCAAATTGCGGACTGCACCGAAATATTCCACCATCTAAAGATACTATTGGATATGCAAATGCTACCTTATGCAAAACGTTTTATTCCAATTAAAACAAATCAGCTGAATGAAGCTCCCGATGAATGGTAGCAAAAAGAAGTCTCTGAATGGCAGGTTGAGAGGGTCTTTGCTAGCCTGCCCTTAAACTGAAATTATATACTACTGATTGATGGATTATTGTTTATTGTTGTGACAGGCTCCTCTGTCACACACATTAAAATACATTTTATTTTAATTCAGTAAAGTACATATTTACCTCTCGCTTACATTTCTATTAATACATTGTTTAATAGAGTAATGGCGTTTTTATATTTTAAGCTACAGAGAGAGCAAAAGTGTGCAACAGTTCTCATTTCAACGCTTGGGTATACTGTTCCTGTTCAGCACAGCTCTGATCCAAAGTCCCCTGTACTCTTTCACAAGCGCTGTCCAGTCCCTGAGAGGCTGATAGCAAACCACAGCCAACAGGGACCTCCGATTTAAAGTCTGGGGTACATTTCAACTCACAGCAGACAACGGTCCTCTGAACATGAACCTTCTCTAAGTTCTGTCAGTACTATACTGGTGTCTGCTCTTCTCTACTATAACTGTTGGGGAAGGGTTTTAACTGTATGTTATTTATGAGCACACAACTGGTCATTCTGATTTCCTCTTGGGCCTGAAATATTTTAGACTACAAATGACTTACAGCCCCATTTGGTCTTTCACCTCACAAATAAGAGATATTTGAGAAAGCTGGAAAAATGCGAGTTTTAGACAAGATTAAAGATATAGTACTGCCAGGCTCTCACTCTGGAAGCAATGCATTCCGCTTTTGCAATAAAGTACTCTTGGTGACAGAGTGCCTCCTCCACTGATCTTCAGAAAGGTCTGAGCTTTCTGAAATCCCTCTAATCCTAGAGAACCCCCCATAGGTTTTCTGGCTTGGCTGCTGTACACAAGACAGTATTGATCAGCTGGCTTGTGCTCTAAATGCTATTAATCCTTCAGTACACACACCTCAGCCTCCCAAAGAGCAGACTCCAGTGAGCCATGCAGTCCGCACAGAGCTGCCGACAGAATCAGCTTGAACACAGAGCGACTGGCAGGCATACTGCACCACAAGAAATGTGGTCCCTTGAAGAGGACTCTAACCCAAGTCCAAATTTAAGAGCCAGTCGAATCCCTGGGATCCAGAAAGCCCAAAAGGGGCCAATGAAAGTCTTAATGCCAACACTTCCTATTTTTAATTAATTGAACTGTGTTCTGTATTGCAGTATCACTGTATTGCATGGTGTGGCTATGTGCACATCAGGCTGAACCTTTTAAAAACCTGTTGGCTTCAAATATCTCTACTGTATATTAATCTTTAGTCTCCTACCACACTGAAAGCCGACTGCAGGAAAATGAAATCAGCTCTCGCATGGGGCTGACTGACATGAGAGCAGCTCTCATATCCAGCTAATTGAGGCTAGTGACTCATCCCTGCAAACAGATAAGCATCAGCAAGGGACTTGTACACAAGGACTGATAAAGCATCCAATGAAAATGAGCTACAGGGGAACAAGGAAAGCGCAGAAGAAAACACTTCATTCTAGTATTCACTCCACAGCAGGTAACAGGAGAGGACAATCTGTCTGGGACAATAGGAGTCTCAGACCGTGTGTAAATGAAGTAGATTATAATTAGTTAAATGGATTCACTTAGCGGTTAGAAGACGCTCTGTCTAAAGTCAGGAGTGTGTAACTCAATTATCCCTACCTGGATTTATAATGAATGAAAGTATGAACTTTTTAGACAAAAAATATTTCAAACATGCATTTATCCATTTGACCGGACGTGAAATTAGCAACGGTTCGGTTTAAATAC
The DNA here is from genome assembly GCF_055471065.1 of Atractosteus spatula. NCBI lineage: Eukaryota > Metazoa > Chordata > Actinopteri > Semionotiformes > Lepisosteidae > Atractosteus > Atractosteus spatula. The sequence continues at coordinate 8,021,011 of NC_142714.1, forward strand.
AACACAACAGCCAAGTCAAACTGTGTGAGATGAAAGGTGTCTGTGGCTTTGCTACTGAAATCGAAGCTCAAAAACAAATAATTTGTACAGTATGAAGAGTATCAGTCTCATTACTATTTGTTCACTTTCAGTGTTATTTTATTGTGTCTTAAGGCGAATGCTGTCTCTTTCTGAATGATACTTTATGTGAATTTGAAATTAATTGCACTAAAAGAGACTATTTATCAAGACCGAGCGCCAACAAGTCAGGTGTCTGAATTCACAGGTTTTTTGTAAATAGTAAATACAAAAAATAAACTGTTTTTTGGTGCAATTTGTGGACACATCTCATTCACAGTCTAATTCATAACCATTTTGGAGGAATTCACCCAGAATCCATATTATTCTACATGTCATTAAAACACAAAACTGGACATGTTCACTGGGTGTCATTACACAAGAACAGCTCTCATGTCAGCCTGGATGACATGTCTCCATGGGTCCCTGCTTCTGCAGGGTGCCCCAGCCGCTCCAGGCCCACCTCAGTCAAAGGTTTAAAGGTCAGCTTTGTCAGTTCAAAGGTCAACTGCCCACCTCTCAGTGACCTGCAGCAGGAAAAGTGTGGAGACAGCGAGCTAGAGAGCTACATCACAAGGAAGGGCCAGCCCGTGCAAAGCCAGCACAGCCTGCGCTTGCGACTTAGGGAGTGCAGTTTTTTTCTGCGACGCCCTGGTCCTCCACTTTCTTCAGGAGGTCCTCTGACCCGGCAGTGCAGCAGGGCTCAGACTGACAAGGAGGCACAATGGAGAGCCAAGCTCACAGCTAAAACTGACAGTGTTCCCAAAGTACTTTATAGATGAGGCAGGGGAAAATCAACATTTAAACAGGCCTTTAGTTATACTGAAATTTCATGTGTGGCTTCTATTTTGTAAAAAAGCAAGGGAAATCTGTGCATTTCATACGACACACTGAGCTCTAAGCGGTTCTGAGGAGTGCTTATGAACTGAGTGTGAAATTCCAGGGAAGCTGTGATACACGACCTCTGCACACATTCTGCCTCAACTGCTGTTGGGAGCCATCCAGCTCGCTGCCCTCTGACCCCACGCCCCTCCGTGTGTTACTGCCAGTGGGATCACTCTGATGAGCGCCAACATGGGAGAGCTAAGCAAAACCACGAGCAATGGGGGGGTGCTGTAGCTTGGTAGGGACTGCCTTTGTCCCAGTGATGCAGGGGAGTGGGAGAGTGTAGACTTCACTGTACTGCAGTTCATCTCCATCTGATGATTCACAGCTTTCCCATGTTTCACAGTAAGCTTATGGCATTCACTGTATCATGAAACATTACTGACACTACCATGCCACTAAGAAAACCAATACTTTTGAGGAAAAGCAAATTGATTTTTTTTTTCCATTTGCAGCCTTGTAAAACATTTGCACAAGTTTTATGTATCCTGTCTTCGCATGCAATGTATTCCAATTCTGAATTATTTATTATATACTGATCCGCTTCATGTTTTGTTGGATGTATGTTTAAATGTACATAAAACATACAAGAATGCTGTCTTTCACTGAGCATTTATTTTGAATGTTACTTTCTGTCTGTCTGTTCCTTTCCTAACAACAACAAGTGTTTCACACAAGATTAAATGAACCACGTCAATGGGCCAATAAAATCATTGGCTGCAATTCACACAGAGACCGTGAATGTGCTGCCAGCACTTGCTTTCCTATCCCCCTGTGATCCTCGAGGCGACCAGCCGGACCTGTTCTTCCTCCGCGCCGCTGCAGGCCCCATCACGCAGACCAGCCCCACGGGGTCCCGGCTCTCTCTTCCATTTGTCGGTCTTAAAAGGGCAGCTCCGAGGCCTGATTAACGACACCTAATTCTCGCGTCCAAGAAAAGCTACAGACGCCGTTAATACTGTAAACTGGCAGGCCTCTGAACCTGAAACTGGCATAAAATGGGTCCGTGGGAACCTGAAACACGCTACCTGGCCTTGTTGTTGAAGCCGATACACTGGCTCCTATCGAAAACTGGCTGCATGACATTCCTGGATCAATTAACTATTGAAGAGCTGGAGGAGCCAAACGGCCTTCTCTTGTTTGGAACCATTCTTATGGTCTTAAATAAGCACTAACTTGCTTCAACATACTGTATATGCATGCCTACTCTGGCTGGGTATTCACATGCATTTGAAATCTTGTGATCTAAAGACCACTGCTCAGCACTTAAATGAATGCTAACATAAGGAGAAACAACACTTTACTGATTTTAACCCCTTTGGTTCACTGACCGAGAAATGCTAGACGTCAATTCTTTAAGAGGACAGAAGGGCTACCCAGCTACAGCAGAATTTGCCAGAGGTGTCACTGACTCGGTGATTAAGTGCTCATTGACTGGAAACGAGCTGTGGGTCTTGCACAATCACATTCTGGAAGCTGGAAGGAGACTCGGGATACTGAACCAGAGGAAACTGTGACCTGGGAACTTAAGATAAGGGAGACTAATGTACACAGAAATTGAGTAAACAGAGCACAAAAAAACCTCAATCACAGTTTCATGATAAAGGCCTTTTCTGACGTGCCACTTGAATCATAGATTGTAATAAAACTGAAAACAGCGTAGGAGCTAAGGTCAAAGCTCTTGATTTATTAAATTCTTTAAATACACAAACCACAGAACAAGACTGTCATTTACAGTCTCTACTGGCATTTAAGCTACTTATATGCTTCTGACACAACACCAGTAAAGAATGGCTCTCTGCTGTTACACATACAGAGCAAGGAAACTAACCACAAAATGTTACCATCAGACAGACACCCAGTGCCTGGGGCTATTGATAAACAAGCTACAATTAGACAGCACATTATCCTAACGCTGCCTCCTCAAGACTTTCCAAGTCTTTCTCTGCCTGAACACAGCAGGAACTCTACCGAACTGTATTACTGTACGAGCTAGCTCTCAGTGCATGCCTCCTTCAAGACAGAGAGGCCTCAGAGAAATTTTGCAATGCTCCTGCCTCACCTTCCTGTCTTAGTTTCTTAACACTAGTACTAACTGACATTCGCCACGCCAGTGAAGTCTAAAAGCTTGGCTTAGCACTACTGAACGTTTGCCTTAAAAGTGAAAAAGTAGCCTGGGCTCTGCACGGGTTTGCTGGCATCTTTGAGAGCTGTCGTGTTGTGTGATCCCCTCTGAAGTCATGGCAATGGTGTCCAGTAAAGGGAGCACAGAAACTCCTTACTGACCACAGAGAGCGCTGTACTTGTGAAGAAACAGCATTCTTGTTCGCAACAATGCTTATAGGCTGATTTACAAATGCTATAGACCCACTGATGTCTGTGCCTTTCTCAATGACATGCTGTATGTCTTTTTCCAGTTACAGATAGCTCAAAAGGATACACCGATAAATGGGTAGAAAGCTTTAATAAACCTTTCGATCTTGGCTAATTTACAGCATAACAGTCTGGTCTGCACATCTTGATACGTTTGCCTAGCAAATCGCTTTGTAGAACCAAAGAAATCCACCCCCCACCTGAACAGATTTTTCTCTCTTTAGCAGACAGAACCTTTCTGTGTTACAGAAGATGTCTGTAAAAGGCAAGGCAGTGGTGACTCATACTCATACTCTCGCTGTAGCTGGCACTAGAATGAAATCTGTTCTATTTCTGCTGACTTGTTCGGTTGGAAATTGCAGGGGAAAGATCTATGTAATGAATTACGATAAGGCTTTTATTGCACAGAAACAGTCTTTTAAGAGGACAGGCACTCATTTAAATAATGGCGATTCTTAACACTTTAGCAAGGTGGCATATTGGTTTCATGTCTCCTGCAGGCACCTCAGTAATGACATAAAACAGGCAGGGCTCAGGGCCCAGAGCTGCACAGCGCTCAGCTCATCATTTGGATAATCCCCACAGCTACAGCATCTGGCACTCAACAGTGCTCAATTCAGTTTAATAGTGTCACAGTTACATGTACTGTAAATCGAGCATTATCATTAAGACTGAACATGCTTTCTTGCAAGACGTCTTAGCTTTCATTCACGCCCAGTCCCAGTCCATAGTTTCTCATCCCACTAAATTCTTGCTGTCCTGCAGCAGATCACGAGACCTGAAGACGAGAGTCCAGAACTCAAAACGACTGACTGCTTGAGTGATGTGGCAGAGAGTGATGTCAGCGGGGCAGACGGAGCTGCTGGCTTGTTTCAGCAGCTTTTTTAGGTTTGTAGTTTCCAGTTTAAAGTGTCAATTTCTATTTGATTTATCTACAGTGTAAACAATACACACAGATGTACAGTACTTTCTGCACTGAACATTCAATGTGATCCAGTGCACTACAGACTGCTCCTAAACCTGTAGTTACTTCCTGCCTGCAATTTTACCTCCTGTGACTTTTCTGGCATTTGTTCTAATTAGCAATAATTAATAGGCCTGTTTTATTTTTATTTCTGAGTACCACTGTCTATGACAATGTCCTTAATGATATGAAAATGAATAATTATACTAAATGCAATTTATTGTATATTAATTAATTGCATTTAATATACTGAGTCATAAAACAACTTTTGACTCCCAGAAAAGAGCTTTGCAAGTGACTCCTGGGAGAAAGTGAACAATATTCACAAGCAACACCTATGTGGCAAAGAGTACATTAGGGCAGGTTAATAAAACAAAGACAGCAAGTACTCAGATTTACAGAGCAGCCAACAGCTAACACAGAGCAGGTCAGAGAATGTGTAAGGCATCCAGCCAAACAGTACTCTGCGAAGTTCTGAATTATGGGGTTATGAACTCCCCTCATTTACTTTTACTATATTACTATTTACTATACACTTGGTATACTTGCACAGCTGACAGGCAAAAAAAACTGATCAACCTCATTCTGTCAGCAATGGTGGTTAGAAAGAGTGAAAACCTCCCTCCTTCTGTTTATAACCTCAGCAGTGATGCAATGCAGATATTGCAATCCTGTTCGGATAGCTTCTGCTTGTTTTTCAAAGCTTTGAAAGGCTGAGAAGCATATGTTATTTGGGACAGCTGCACCTTGGTTATTTTTGTTATATACTTTGCAGTTCAGCAATTTGAATGTAAGTGCATCTTGGACAAGGGCATCATCCACATTAATAACAATAAAGGAGATTTTACATAAAACACCCAAGCACGAGAGGATGCTATAAGATGTTAATGACATACCATAGGTAGTTTAATGGACTTACAGAACCAAAGAATCTTCTCTCCAAAAGCTTTGGGGATCCAACATCTACAAATCAACCTGCTTTTCTAGTCCCATGGTTAGAAAGAAGTTGTGTTTGGAGCACTATCCTGTCCTATTGCAGGAGACCACTGGAGGGTCTAACTGAGGTGACTACACACCTCAGGTCAGTGCATATACTGGGAACCCCTAAAGATATAGAAAACACACAGAATCTTGTCTCTTACCAGGATAGAGTGCATCCCCATGTAGATCCTGCTGATGCACACCAGGGAACACCAGCACACTGCCGACGCCAGGCCCAGCAGGAAGGGGTACTGGAGGCCGAGAGAGAAGGAAAAAAGGCAGTTGTCAGTGTTTGGATATCAGTATCTGTAGTCCTTGACCGTACAAATCTCTTCGCTTTCTTGGAGACTAATGCTGTGACCTGCCTTGTCTTTGGCTGCCTCATTCAATATGCTGAAAAGGCTATAAGAGAAGCCGGGGTACGGAGGGCAGCTCCCAAAACTGGGGGACGGTCTACTCAGGAAGAAATGAGGGAGGGTTTGTGTGTGTGATCCTAAAGATACTGTCGGTGAAAAGGAATGTACAGACTCCATTGTACTTCTGACCTGCAAACTCGAGTGTAAAGCATACAAATGAAGCAGGAAAGCCAATCTGATTTGTTTTAAATGAGGTGACAAGCAACACACATCCAGCGCTTGATACTGGTATCAATAAAAAAACACAGCTTGTAAAAACAGGACATGGCTTAGACTGCCAGTCAAAGAGAGACACCTTTTTTTTTTTATTCCTGGTGCCATGTCAAATGAGTCGAATGAAACTGGGAGATGATACAGGTTTATTCCACAACCAAGTGGACCCAATCTGAGTCTTGGTCTACCCTGTAGTAATGGGAATTGTACTCCAATCCATGGCCTGCTGCGCTCCAGTGCCGCAACTTTGCACGAGCCCCCAGCACAATAAGATGAGTCCTTCCCTCTGAGAGTCAGAGTCACACACTGGAGTACAACAGTCTCCCACAGCAGAGCAGCAATCCGAGCCACAGCGCAGCCACACCTCCGACTGTAGGCTCAACAGAACAGAGGTGTTTAAAAAGCTGCTGAACAGCAAACAAAATATACAGGGACGAGTCTGGTTTAGTATCCAAATCAAGCCAGTTGTGGAATCCTATAATCACAGTGAGTGGCACAAATCTACATGCCTGGGCAGATGCTCTTCATTACGTTCTCCCTCAGTGAAATGGACGAGTGCCATAATTCCCAGCAGCGCTGGGCTGGGTACTACAGAACTGCTCGGCCGCACTGGCTGGCTCACTTCTTCACCTAGAGCCCTTATCTCAGCTCATGCCGCCAGGCGCGTGGATGGTGCATTATCGATGAGATCATTGTCCTGACCACCTGCGCAGGGAGAACGCTGACGGCGCCCCAGGCTGCCCCTCTTCAGGGGCTGACCCTTCAGATGGGGGGGGAGAGCTCCACAGTGGGCAGGACTGCTGAATCAGATATCCTCTACCACTCGATAACTGCCAGGATCAGGAAATGATAATGTTGTTTAGGCAGCCCAGTGGCCAAGTTTATGGCAAGGACACACACATGCAGGCGAAAAAAACCCTGAACACATGGAGCCTGAACCCCCAAACCCAAGTAAGTAGAGACCAGTGATGACAGGGCTGAGGAAAGCTTTTTTGTTTCCCCTCCCTGCCCTTTAATATGTTTTATGTTTGGTTACAATTTATTTCCAGTAGAAATGTCAAACTCCTATCCCTCTGGCACGGCTCCATTCATCTTCAGTGTGCTGGCTGTAGCAGCCCCAAGCGCCTGTGATGCTCTGGTAATCCTGTGATGCAAACAGAAGGCAGCATGTCCCTATAGGCTCTGGAACACGATCAAACCACACAGTACGGCACAGGAGCTTTCACTTAAAGAAGTGCAAAGAAATACTACTGTTGGCCTCCGTCTCAACGCCTGGTGGTGATTTTAAATTCAAAATCCTAAATAACACTGTATTAACAGAATCTAACAATTTAAAGATTCGAAATAAATTGTATTTAGAATTTCACTTGTTTTGGTCTTTAATAAAAATTTGTATTTTGTAGCACGGGGAAGATGTATATCTCCCGTCACACTGCCTAGCTCATTATAGCACTGTTTCCACATCACAATAAAGAGATATGAGCTTTAGGAACAGTCCAGAAAACAGAAACCGGACTTACAGCAGGGGGAAAGGACAGACAGGTTAAAAAAGGCACAGTAATCTCTTCAGCCCTATATAGGGACAGCTTAGGGGAGACATGAGTGAAGGTTTTTGAAACCTTTTAAGGGGATCGATAAAGTTAAACTTATTTGTTATTTCCAATAAAGTGCAAGGGTATTTCAAGACATGGAATACGCAGACAAAAATGTGGAGGTCGTTTTAAAGTGCGTAGGGATCAATTAATGCCCTGTAAAAGAAAAGGTGAGCTCTTTGGGACTGAACGGCCTGTTTTAATTTGAGGTATTTCCGTCTTTTCTCACGATTTCTCTTCCTATCTAGAGGCCACTGGACACTTCTGTATGTCATCTGTGTAATATGTTACACTTTTTATCTGGGCTGCACTAGAACAAATTCCAATCAGCGTTGCTGACATACAGTAGCAATAACGTACTGAATCAAATTGAACTGAACTGAATAACCGCTTGCTTTGGTACAGGTGTGGACGATTCCTGCGGCTTGTCGTAGCTCACCACCCGACTGACAAACACGATTCTGACCCAAAAGAAAAACACAAGAGCTACTTACACTAAACAGATCAACTGATATGAACCATGAACAAAATGTTAACAAGTGTTCTTACTGTTAACACAAACGTATTTACTATAACACAGTCTGTTTACTGAAACACTTGCATTGCTTCTCAGAAAGGAGTGAGGGCCGAGTAACAACACTCAAACGGGGTTAATCGAGTAAAAATGTCTTCTTTCCTGGAAATGCGACAAAGGATTTACCCAAAAGGGGGATATTCTTGGGACTCAATCACTGTTACCACTGGGGGACACAATCACTGTTACTTCTGATTAGTAAGAACCAGACAAGTCAGAAAGTCTGATCATGGGAGGAGAGCTTTCAGTCCATCAGGGCTGTTTCTCTGCTCACCTTACCCTCAACAGAATGGCACTTCATCGGCTGTGCGTCACCAGAAGTGCAAAGTTGAGCTGAAACGGACTACCTTGTCCAGAGCTTATCTCCGTATCCGCTGATCCGTGCTTCCACGCTGCCTGGCGTGACAGCAGCACAGCAGGCCTCCTCTTCCTGAATGCTCAGAGGCTGCTTTGGCAGCCGGCTCTCCTTTACCAGCTCTGTTTATCGATGCCAGACGCAGGACTGGGACCCCTGTGGCAATTTCTCGTAATCCAGCAGGATGTACAGCTTTATGATCCAAAGGCCTGCTGTCAGACATGAGTAAATATCTTATTTTTCAAGGGTTGTCAGGGTCATGGAGGTTGGTGTTACTGAATTAAACATGGAGTTTGCTGCTGGCACAGAAAGGCATCAGAGAGATGTCCACGCTTGTCCACACTGGCCAGAGACTATATCACCCTGCAACTCATGACTGGCAGCCCACTGAAGCTCAGCAGGGGTGAGCCTGACCAGTACCTGGATGGGAGACCTCCTGGGAAAACTAAGGTTGCTGCTGGAAGAGGTGTTAGTGGGGCCAGCAGGAGGTGCTCACCCTGTGGTCTGTGTGGGTCCTAATGCCCCAGTATAGGCGACAGGGACACTATACTGTAAAAAGGGGCCGTCATTCGGATGAGACTCTCCGTGGTCATTAAAAATCCCATGGCATTTTTCGAAAAGAGTAGAAGTGTTACCCCTACATCCTGGCCACATTTCCCCCTGGCCTTTACCAATCATGACCTCCTAATAATCCCCATCTCTGAACCGGCTTCGTCACTCTGTTCTCCTGCCCACTGATAGCTGGTGTGTGGTGATTGTACTGTGTGCACTATGGCTGCTGTTGCATCATCCAGGTGGATGCTGCACATTGGTGGGGGTGGAGGGGAGTCCCCATTACCTGTAAAGCTCTTTGAATGGAGTGTCCAGAAAAGTGCTATGTAAGCATTAGGAATTATTAACTGTTCTTGTTGCTGTTGTTACTTCAATATACATCTCTACAATTAAGCTACAATTCAGACTGTCACCACATGCATTCTGTTATTCACTTCCCGAGCCAAAGTCAAAGTCAAAAAGTTTTCTTTCAGGTCTTACTGGCTAATTGAGAGATGGGCGTACTGCATATGGAAAACCTGATGTTTCCCATCACAAGCAGTACCCCAGCCTTTTAACTGTAGATGTAAATATACACAACACCTTACATCTATAAGCTGTGAAAAAATATTTCATTTCCCAAGAAATTTGTGTATATTCATTGCAATAAAATGTTTTCCCAAGTTAAAATAATTTGCTTCAGATTCAGTATGAAAAAAGAAAATACTTATCCTTCTACTACTTCTTACACTAAATTATGTCTTGTCTTGTAATAACGTCTTTCTCTGCGACAACTTCGTCAATAGTATCGGTTGAAACACTGTTAGGCCAGAGCCCTGATAAACAGTTGCTTATGACAAACAGCAGATTGTACCACAATACAGCAACACTCCTACAGCTCAATAGAAAATATTAGTCTGAAAGCAGTGCCAAGAAAACATTAAATATCTCTAATGCGCTAGTGCAGTACAGTTTATGGGCACTGAAGTATGCTTGGCTGGTCGGAATGGGCTTTAGATTTCGTTTATGATCCTCTGATAACAGCTGTGAAGTAGGCCGACTCCATTGAGCTGCTGCAGGAGACTCACATGGACAGTGATAAAACACAGGACAGATTCCGCCTTGAGCTGATCACAGCATTGCGCATGATAGCGCTCTGGTTAATGAGTACAGGATTAGCAAGAATGCACTTGGCATTCCCAGAAATTGCACTTTCAGCAGCAAAACAGATCCAGGGTCCACCGTGTGCAGAGTGACATAAGCCGGAGGTGTTGCTGGTGAGTGATTCTATCTCAAGGACAAAGGAAAGACCTGCCCAGGCCTGTGCCCATCTTAATCCAGAGGAAACAAACAATCTGCATCTGATCGTTCAGATCATTAAGCATTATCCCACATCCCATAGATCATGGATCACTATTCCATAAAGGGACATGTTCAGCAGTGATCTATTCCAAAATTTCTATTTATTTTGGAAAATCAGCTCTGGGTCCCTATTCCCATTTATTTTCTTTTAATCAGCAGTAACATCAAGGTCCGTTGTTGAAGTGGGCCAGGGCTGTCTAGTCCTGGAGGGCCAATGTGTCCTTTGGTTCACCATTTCCATCTCAGCTCTTAGTGGACACAACCAGCTCGCTACCGTCTTAACTGGGCACGATGCATTCGTAATTCTAATTACCCCAGCTCGAGTCCTCGGATTCTGGGAAACAGGTTGGAAAACAAATCAATGCGCAAAACTGCTGGGACAAATAATTGGCCGACCTGCCACTGGTAACACGACAAACACCGGCGAACGCATTTGTGGCTGAAATAATCGATCCTGCAGCAGTGAGCGAGACCATGACAGTGACAAACCCGGGTTTTCAGAGCTCATCCACAGGCGGTGATGAGCTTAAAGTGCTCTAAGTGGACAGGTACTGTACATTCCATTCTCCCTTAAGTCATCATCATGTCTGCAAATGATATATACTATCATGATCTAATATATAAATTATATAGAATGTATATTATGATATACCATATTTTTTCATTGTGAAATTGTTCCAATTGAACATCTTCTCCCAGCTGATGCTTTAACGAGACCCCAAAACCTGCAGACACTCCAGACTGGCCCCCCCTGATTTAGACTGTATGGGAGTCCCAACTGGACCTAGACTAAAAATGAATTAGGATTTGATTTGGACCCTGACTGGACATAGAAACTGCCAAAAGGAATTAACATTAATAAAATGGATTGGTCACAAAAAAGTTCAGCAGGCACACCCTAACATTCTCCCAGCTTCGAAACTCAGCAAGGGCTTTCTCTTCCATCGCCAGAGAAAAGGAGGTTTCATTTTGCCCGATTCTGGCCATACCCAGTTACTAATAGATCTCCGTTCGAGTGGCTGAAACGGTGGACTTGGAGACAAACATGGGGGTAAAACTCATTTGCTAACCTGATCTGACATTGAAGAAAAGATCCTACATTCCTGCTGGCAAAAGAGGCAGAGACACACGGCAGTCTGCTAGGCCCTTCAGTTTCTCCTTCGGCGTGCCGACTCCGAGCAACAGCGTTGGCACGAGACTAGCATACTCTCCGGCCAGCTCTGACTTCATTTCTCTCTTTTCCGAGTTAATATAAAACGCTCAGACCATCAATATTCTTCAGCCAGTTCTTGAGCCCTTGAGAGTCAGCAAAATCTTTGTCCCAGCGAAAAACTTTCCCATGCAGCTAAGACATAAAAAAGAAAACTGCTTCCCAGAATGTCAGGGAGCGTCTCAGGCTGTGCGACTCTCCAGCAGTCATTCCCTTCCTTGTCCTGCACTGCTGTGCACTCTCCCTCTCTGCCTTGGACCTGACGCTGCTCTCTCCTTTACTTGGAAATCCTTCTATGGGACTCTTGACCTTCTCTGTCACTGAGCTCTCTTCGCTGCAGAGAGGCCCTGCTGTACTCGACAGCAGAGAGGGAGAGCCAGCCAGCACCGGGACAAAGGCATGACTCACACCCGGCAGGCCGAGACAGCAACACACAGCAGATTACCCCATCAGCTGCAAAGTATCCATTAACACCAAAGTTGCACCAGCAGCAAACACTGGAACATCCACTGCAAACATCAGTTTGTAGGATTAAGACAGTGTGCGCACTTACTGTATAGTCCAGTGTGGGACCTCCTAAACTTTATCATTCAATTTCATAGCAATTACTCTGAAATGAAAAGGGAGCTGGGAAGCAGATGCAGTGTCTTCTCCTCACTTGGACTCTCAGGGGCATTACAAGTCTCAGAAGTGAATTGTACTGAAGAGACTTCTACTGCCCCTGAGAGTCCGAGTGCACTACCACTGAAACCGTTACCCTCAAGGAACGTGGGGACCTGTAATGGGGCCTGAGTGGATCTGCAAGGGGCTCTTTACCTTTCCTGTAACAATAAAGTGTCCTAAAGTGTACTATATGACCGCTGCCTTTTCATCTCTCCCCTTTCACTGCTAAAGCCATGCACTGCTAACCTCAGAACCACCTTGCAGTGATTAAGTCCACATTGTTAAAAATACCCTTTAATCACAGAGAGGTAATTACAGCTTCTTTGCTACGGTAATCCCCGTAGCTGAAGCCAAACTTAAACTAATCTGAAATGTGAATTTAAAAAACAATCCCAATTGCTTCTCCCCCCTTTTCCCAGCTGCAGGCTTTTGGAACGAAGCCATCATTACATGCATTTGGTACTTTATGGACATCACCCCTGTGCGTGATGTACATCATCAGACAGATGTTTCATTTGTGCTTGTCTGCTTCAGTATAAACATGAGATGGCTTAAGCTGCCACGCACTGGGGGTCTCGCCGCCGTCCCTGTGATCTCGCTCACACGTGGGCACTCAGTCCTCACCCCCCCTCACGCCGCCGCACTGCATGCTGGGACAACAGGAGGGCAGCAGCCCCTGGGTAATTTCCCAAAGCCAAATCACAACAGAGCCCAACAAGGGTTTTTCCAGACATCTGGAATTTAGTCCTCCAGTACTCACGAGCAGTGCATGTTTTCTGTTTTTTAGAGAAAAAAAACAGATGGAAAAACCTTAGGACAGGATTCATCATCACCCACTGCTTCTCAGCCTAGGTTACGATAAAACTGATTGCACAGTCGTTGTTTCCGTGGCGATCATTCGGCAGAAGATGAGACTTTGTTCGGGGCACTCTTCCCTCACCGTGGAACATCTGGATGCAATAACTGAAAGTCTGCAGAGAGTCAGGTCTGAATTCCTGCACGGGCTTGAATGCCGCCTGCATTCCAAATCACTGACACAACCCCCCTGTGTGAAAACCATCCACCACACAGGCAGAATCCAGAGAGGGGCCTATGGAGGCACAGTGGAGGTGCAGAGGGAGAGCTGGCGTGGTGCACCGCCCACAGCGAAGAAGAGCAAAACTAGGGGTCAACGCCTGATCATGCACACTGAGTTAGGAAAGACCGTGCTGTTACAGGAGGAACGAACACTTCTCCTTTTGTCCTCACTTTGCACAAGGAGGAAAGCTGACAGACTTCTGGGGCACAGAGATGTGAAAGGTATGTGAAACGAGAACTTTGTCGTTATGCACAAGCAGAGAACATGCAAATACAAGAAGTCACCAATTAAAAATGTGCATGTAATGAGCCATATAATATACAATTCTCAAGTAACTAGCCTACACATGAATGCTGAATGCCTGCTTTGTAGTTGCCTTATCGGCTATTTACTAGAAATCATAAAAGTGACACTGAGCATGTATGAGACAAATGTGAAGACTGAGGGAAAAGAAATTCTTCTGAAAGCACCAAAAACATGAAAAAGTAAAAACAAAGTCTTGTTAGGGCAAAACTGGGGCTTTCACTTCCTCTTATATGGCAGACAACCAGAGGAAACGTGGGCTACGGAGAGCACTCACAGGCCTGACTGACATCAGCACAGCAGAAATGCTGATTTCCTGCAGTCTGAACGTTCCGACACACACACACACCCTCCTCTTCCACTGCTCTCTGCACAATGCGACCCCCCTGTTCCCCTCTACAGTGTACTGCAGCAACACTTGTAATCCGAACTGAACACCTACTATTTACCTGATCATAACATTTCTATCAAAAGGGTCAAATTGATCAGAGGGTCATAGCTCATAGTAAAAACAGACTATCCCATGTGTAACACAGATCTCTCCATCTATTTTCTAACTGCTTCTCCCAGTTCAGGGCTGTTCAGGAGCCAAAGCCCATCCTCACAGCATTCTTCCCAGAAGCCTATTTAACAGCGAGTCTTTGGATTTGGGCAAGAAACCACAGCACCTGAAGGAAACCCACACAAACACAAGGGGAACATACAGACTCTAACTGGAACATACACTTTGCATACTAAGAAAAACTATGCGTTATATATATATACAGTATATGACTTTATAGGTGACAGACATGTCAATTAAGGAAATGTGAAGGGAACGCTGTCCCTGAAGAGGGGGGTGACGTTTACTCCTTCTTTGGCCACACTGATGCCCTAGTGACTCTGCAGAGACTTCACCTGAGCAGCACGAAAAGACAGCACCCAGAACCTGGCTTCCAGCTCTGAAATACAGTTCCTTTCAAGTGAACTAAGGCGCTCACACAGGCACACCAAGTAAGTCATACCCCAACTCGTGCTCAGCCTGCTTCCTGAACAGGCTGTCCACGCCTGGTCCCTTCCACGCGCTTTGAGAAAGCGAGTTATGCAAGAGGTGACAGATTGTGCGCATGTGGCAGGTTCTCTCTCCTAACACCATGCTTCTCAAGAGTGTGTAAGACCGATCAGGCCTGATCTCCCCTCCCTGCAGGTTACAGACCAGCACTCGCACTGACCAGCTCTCGCAACACACCCCCGACCTCAACTCCGAGCCACGGCTGCACCTGATCTCAAAGAGCCCCTGGTTTTTACCCGGCTGCCCGAGCCTGGTGCCAAACTGAGCCGAAGACCACGTCCGCTCACAGCTCATGGCTCTCTGGACACCTGTCCTTCCTCACGAAGCTGGAATCACACCAGTCTACAGCCCTAATCTTTCCAGACTCGATCAAGACGCGTCGTTGATGCTTGTCCTTGATTGTACTGAGCCTTCAACTATGGAACAAGTAAAGGTTTATTCCAGGCTGAAACGAGAAGAAAAGAAACGCAACGTTACAGCTGCGGAGCCTTCTTCAGGTGTCCACTCTGTCCTCTCCAGGTCTTCCGCCTGAAGACACCTGAAGAAGACTCCACAGCCGAAACGTTGTGTTTCTTTTCCCCTCTTTCAGCCTGGAATAAACTTCTACTTGTTCCTTTACAGCCAGCGCATGCTACCTGCTCGAACTACTCCAGCCTTTCACCCTGACAGAAGTGTAACTGGAGAGGACAGTGGAGCCCACATGAAGGTGTGTGTGCGCTGCCAGCAGCCGGTCTGTCACAAACACCTTTCCAACACCACACCGCAGCCCTCCAAGAGCTCATCACATGCGAGGGGGTGGTGGGGGGGGGGGCATGATGCTTTTTCTGGCGCTCTGCTAATCAAATGATGAGATGTTACTTATGTATATGCACAGGGGGCGGCCTGCGCCTGATGGCACTTCTGCAGATCAGCGTGTCGGAAGTGCCGGGGCGATGCCTGTCAAAGCCGTGCCCTTGCGGATCCGGCGGCCCGCGCCTCCCCGCGTCACGTGCGCGCGCGTCCCACGGGGAGGTGCAGGAAGGGAGCGCACCGACACAGCGGGTCTGACTGAGAGCTGCAGGACCACCTGGGGCCGAGACAGAAGGAGCCGGTTGTGCAACCGTGTCGCCTTGCGACAGCGGCATGGCAAGAATCCGGCGAGCGAAACTTCAGCTGTCACATCCTGTGGTGGAAATCCTGGACACTGCAACCCCGTCTCACCTGAAACTTTTCCACAGGAAAGCCTTCGATAAGACTGCTGCTATACGCGCGCTGGTATCTAACATGGTGCTAGAATTAGTCAAGTGTGCCGGTGCGTCGTCCCGTCAGAATGACAAGAGGATAAGCGGTCCGATGCACAGGGAAAGTTGGTGTAACTTTACCTCCGGACACACCGTTTTGTCACTCTGCAGCAATTAATAACGTATTAATAAACCATCTGCTGCCTTCCCGGCTCTTACTCGACACAGCGCTGTCACAGCCAGGTAAATACGTACGTGCCCACAGGCATGAATAACAGAACAGCCACTTTACCTCCCATCTGCCATAGGTCAGGAGGAACAGTCCCAGGGGGATGGCGGTGCCAGACATGGCGTGTGTCGAGGGCATGCTGTACTCGGAGTTGTAGAACATCTCCACTTTGACCACGGGCGGCGAGGAGGGCCGGGACCAGCGGATGACGTCCTTGGTGCACTGGCCCAGGTACATGACCCACACCCAGATCACGATCAGCCGCCGGCTCACATAGGCGTCGATGTTCCAGATGAAGAAGGGGAAGAAGGTGATGTAGAAGAGCTCGTTGCCCAGCTCGGTGCCGAAGGTGAACAGGTAGTACAGGAGTCTGTTCTCGATCACAAACTCCTGCCCGACCTCGCCGGTCAGGGAGTTCCTGCGCAGGGGCTTCGTCCTGGCCTCGCCGTTCACCCTCTCCTTCCTGCCGGGGCGGTCAGAGCAACCCCCCGGAGCGGTGCCCCCCAGCCCCTCCCGGTCCCCGCCGTCGCTGGCCGCGGCGTGCCCGGCTGTCTCGCCCGCTGCTGCGGGGGTCGGCGCAAAGCCGTTCTGGAGGCCGTTTTTCGCGCCCCCCCGCTTGACAGTAGTCCCAGGTGAGGCGGCTGCCCGCAGCCGGGGTCCCCCAGGCTGCCCATCCTCCGGGTCCCCCTTGCCCGCGTTTCTCCCCGAGTCGCCGTGGCTGCTGCAGTCGCCGTTGCGCAGGGTCTGGTCGCTCCAAGCGTCGGCAAAGGTCCCCCTGACGCCGCAGATGCGCTGGAAGCTCGCCACCTTGTGCGGGTCCTGGAGGTATTCAAGCAGCTGCCAGAGCCCCGGTTTTATTGCAGTAGCCATGTTTTTTTTAAAAAAAAAAACACACAACAAACAAGCGAGCAGTGAATCGCGCACGCACACGGGCTTGGCTTGTGTAATCAGCGGTGCCCCACTGCCGAAGACTGGCCAGCTAATACGGCACTCTCAGTCATGCACAGCATATGACTCTCCGCTGGGTAGAGTTTTCACTGCCCAGGAGAGACGGAAGGGGGAAAAAAAAGGTCCCTTCACTCCTTTGCCGGCTCCCGACACCCGAAAAGTAAAAGAGTGAGTAGAAATTCACATCTGGAGTGACTGCCGATCAGTTTTAAATCTGTGAAACCGACTGGCGCGCCGCGCAGACACGCAAAACGCCCCTCTTCTGCCGCTCTCTATCCGGTCACTGACAGCAGCCCTGCCTGGAGGCGCGCTGACGACAGCGCGCACGCAGCCTGACGTCGGCAGGGTGTAATAATTACAGGGGCCGGCTGTCGGCGCTGTGGCGGTGTTGCTGCCTAATGCGGTGGAGCTGGCGTTTGTGCTGAGGTACCCGTGCAGCGAAGCCGACGACTCCTGTCACTGATAAACACACACGTGGAAGTGTGGCATGTTGTTTTTTTAAAGGCAGTGCGCCGTATCCGCACCCAGGTTCTTGTTGATGACAAAGGTTTTTCGACATCTGTGCCCGGCGGAAAATTAACCGGGACTGAATTCCCGTGTTCTTAAAACGCAAGCAGCGTCGGCGCTCAGTACACACAATGGTTATTTGTGTTTCCCTGATCCGTTAATGGGCGAAGAGGTGACGTGACGTGGCAGTGAGTGCTGCTGCCACTGGGGTTGCTTGTGGGAAGACACCCGAACACCCGGGGAAAAAAAACACACGCAGGACGGACATGCAGACACCACGCAGAGTTTGAGAACTGAATGGAGGAGCCAAGAGCTGTCAGTATGCATAAATGAAGATACACGGGCTTTGGTCGGTGCAGATTGAATTATTTTACCATTCTACCACCATCAGCAGAGTAAGAGGTGCTTTCCACTGTGGAACTAACTAGATGCTCTCCAAGGGGGCTGTGATCATGGTTACTGTTGTGCACAGAGGACAGAGAGTTTGCGCTACAGCAGAAAAGGAAATGTTGAGACTGAACCCTCTGTTATTGCAGTAGTTATGTCAGCTGGACTATTTTTAAAACCTCTTCCACAACTGACAAAGGATCACACACAGTAGACATACTCCCACCTTAGAGCTTAGTCTGGGTTTGAAGATTTCTCTCCATTATAGAACCTAGAAATGAATGCTGTATAACATATGTCCTTTTTTTGATTGGTTCTGGGTTCTTTCACACTCCACACTCCTCCTAATACACAACAAGCAATATTCTTATTGAATTTGTCATTCCAGCTTAACAGCAGTTTTTCAATCTCCTCATATTTCAGAATCAAAGAGAAATGTTTGGCTTGGTTGTAAGAACTCTTAGATGGGTGCCCTGAATAATTTATGTGACCTTTCCAAACTTGCTACTACTATATAAAGAAAAAAGGTAACAGTTATGAGCTCAACAGAAGTAAAGGTTTTATGAATATGGCTCGAGCCTCTGTTTCCGTGCCTGGTTGGAGGTCTGGTGCATCAGGATGTAATTTGAGCAAAAATCTGACATACAGAAATGGGATTTATGATCGAACAGAGACATTTTGTTATAAAATAACAATATTTTACTGCTGGCAGTATTGGACTGTCGTCCAGCAGTAAAGAAAATGAGAATACACTGAGCCTCAAAACTGAAAAACTGATAGTGGGAGGGTGCCTTATAAATCTCATATTGCCAGTGTGCATAATCATCTTTGATATGGGAGAAGGGCTATTCTGTAGTGCTTTAATACAATCAGTACAAACATCTGCAGGAGATCATCTGGAAGGGGTGAACTTTTTACAGCCCTGAGAATCACAAAGTCAGTCAAATCTGGTAAGTATAGCCATTTAAATTGGGGTATTATCTTTTGTTTTTAGTGATTTTCTAAGTAATTAAATGCACAGATAGAGAATTTTCTCTGTATCCCTTGGGAATATTTCTCTAAGATGACCAATAATTGCTTTGCTCTGGGCATATAAGGATAAGGAGTCCAGTCTGCAGACTCTTCTAGTTAACTGACCACACTTGATTCTAGATCTGTATTATAAATGAGTAATCAAAGTGGTCTTTATACACATTTCTTATTTGGACCATTGATCTGTTTGGGGCAGTAATTCTGGTTTTGTCTGAAAATTAGGAGGAGTGGAAAACACTGTAGAAGTGGCAAAGGAAGTTAGGATTAGAACAATTTAGACACAATTCAAGATTGGGCAAACACCTGGTGGACGATACTTAATGTAGACAAGTGGAAAGTGTTAGGCAACAAGAACACTAGAACACGAAAAAGAGAAATAATGAATTTGAAGAAGCTCCTTAACAAAATGACTTGGGTGTTTATGTGGACACGCTATTTATAACACATTTTCCAGACAATATGGAGAAGCAATAAAATAGGCAAACAGAAAGTTTAGTGTATATAGTAAAAAATGTAAAGTGCAAATTAAGGGATGTATTTTAAAGTTGTGCACTAAGGCTTACTTTAGAATATCATTTACATGTACAATGCTGTAATGGAAACAGTCCAGTATAGAGCGACCAGATACAATTGCAGTATCTAACCTTCTAACCTGATGCCTCATCAGATCTCATAGGCTAAGAAAGGCTGGGCATCGTCAGTGCTGGGGTGGGAGACCTGCAGGCAGGGGTGCTGATTGACCCATAGGTGGAGTGGAATGTAAAAACACATCACCAGTCCTTCAGGTGAGACGTTAAAACAAGGCCCTGATTAATTCATCATTACAAATTTCGGGACACTGCCCGTTTCAACAGGGGTGTTAGTCCCAGTGTCCCGACGAAACCCTACTTGGCTTGTACAGTCTGTCCTACCCGATGTCCCCCATAAATTCAATTATGCTGGAGCATAATGGCTGCCACATGTAATACAAACCTAACCAAGCATCACTAATACTTTAAAGTTTGTTTGAACGTTTTCACGGTTTTAATGGAGTGGCGTCAGAAGAAATACGTTCGATAAAGGTGATCAGTAACGTGTTTTAGCATGCCCTACAGTCTAAATAACATCATAATGGTTAGAGTTCTTTGAAATTAGGGCTCGAAATGCTAGATGGGACACGAGCGCCACCTCGTGTTAGGAAATACAAAAACATTAGATGCTCTAACGGAACATTGTTTCCTTGGCCTATTGTACACTATCGTATACATTTAAAACGTATGAGAATAAGGTCGAAAAATAAATGAACTAGTTCTCTGACACAGGGGACAAAGCTGTATGTATGTTTATCATGTTGTCAATCCACGTAAACCAGTAATCTCAGATTCTATTACAAGAATCTCACATTATGTGAATAACTTTGTCAGAAGTGCACAAATAATTACAGTCACTTGAGAACTACAATCCTGTAGATTTTTACTTGGTATCTGTAAGAACTCAGGAAAAGAAAGCGATTCTGACCAGTTTATTTTGTATTATTGCAGTTACGTCGGCAAGATCTTTAGTGGCAAAGAGCTAGCAGATTCTAATGACTTTAAAGGCCAGCTTTGGTTTATCTCAGGAGCTCCACTTTTCTAAAGCCTCTCTTTATTACAGCACCAATCTTTGTATTATAAATGTATTATACATTTATAAAACAAAGGTATGTTGCTATCCCCCCAGAATTCAGTGCTACAAAAATATAGTGTCCATGTGCAGAATGTGTCCCTGCGTATTATATCCTGGGTATTATATTGCTCCCAAGCAAGAAAAGAGGAAAAATAAAGGAAAACAGAGGCTGGAGTTCTACATGCTTATACGGACAGTGTACATGTACTAATGATACACATATAGTTGCACACAGTGTTCTCTACATACTGTATATATTGGTTAACAGCAGAAAAAGTTTAGGATGAGTTGAACCCAGGACAGCGGAACACTGTGGGAGCAGTGGGAGCCACTGTGACATCCTCCAACCCCCAGAAATAAATATTCCTTGTTTTTCATGTTGACAAAAGCCATCTCTCTTCAGAAAATAAAAGGCTCTCTAGCTCTCCATAACCGTAATATGCATGGCTAAAATGGACAGAAGCAGACAGTGGGACATCAATTAGGTATCGTAATTAGGTAATGCCCCCTGTAATAAACTGTAAACACGGGAAAGAGACAAGTGCAGTTACAGAAATGTACCAAAAGAGGACAGTACAGCACTTCGTTCTGTTTGGCGGCTGTCTGTCTGACAAGAGGCCCTGTTATTCTTGGAGAAGGAATTACTCTCGCCACAAAAGGGTTCCTGGAACAAACTAAATCAACATACTCGGGTATTGTTTTTGTTCCACAGAAAACCACCCGATCCTCTTAGACAGAATAAGACAGGATTCACACTAATATTCTAACAGTCCATGGTTTGGAGCATACTCATCACTGGTTCATGACACAAATAAAAGCAGTGGGCATGTCTAGTTCTGTTGGTTTACTCTAGGCTCCTGACTATAGTTTCACAATTCATGACCTCAGACAGTCTCCCCCAGTTCGTCTACTGGAGTCCTGCAGAGAGATTTTACAGAGTATTCAGAAGTTGGGGCTCTCTCGTGCTCTGCCCATTGGTGCTGGGAACCAATGCTGTAGGGGTCACCTCTGTCCTGCTGAGTCTAGGTACGTCGTCAAGAGGGCTTGAGGAATTCTGTTACCATAGCTACAGCATTGCTCTGCCAGTCCATACATTACTGCACTTGACACTGTATTAACCTCGCCCTTTCCACGACTAACACAACTGCAAGAAGACTTACCACATTACTGATGGTCACGATTACAGTAAACATTCCTATCCCTATGATAAACTACATTATAAGAAAAGCCTTCAAGATTTTGTTTACGGATAATTTGTACATTTCTACTTTTTTAAAAATACGTCTATGAAGGCTTTTAATCCGGGCGAACTCCGTGATTTGTACAGAAATGACCTTTTTCTGTGTTTTTCTGACCGTTTTTGAATTTTTAAGTTCATTGCCTCCCGGCTGCGAACAGCGTATTCTGAAAAATTGCCTTGAACGAAGTTTCCAATTCGCCTCTTACACACGCGCCGGTCCGTTGTTAAGCAACGTAATAGGTGTCGCAAAATTTCAGAAAACATTAAAACCACGAAACATTTAACTTGCAGTCTTTATATAACTCTAATCTGTCGGCGTGAATCAAGGTAACATTTTGCCAATCAAAATTCCTTTTTCTGTTTAAATGTTTTTAAAAGCAACGATTTATAGTGGACATAGCATAACATCAGAGTTTAATTAAAATTGTATTTAACCATCGTAGGCGCACGTTAAAATGCCTAACTACAATGAGGCGAGAAAGACGAAGCTTGGGTAGCGTTTAGAACTTCATTTGGAAACGCACACTCACTACACTTAGTTTTCCTCCAGTGAATTCAGGTGATGAACTGCCCCCAAACGCCTTGTTTGTAAACTTTCCTGCCTAGTAAAAGTGCTTCCCTCACTGGCTGGTATATTTAGACAGCTCCGTCCCAGCCGCCCAAGGCGCTACTCTCACACAGAGGTGTAGACGGATAAGGCGGTGTAGGTGGAGTTAAACGCCCTGCACAACCTTCGTTGTTCATCCCTGCGGCTCATTACGAGGCCACTGTAGTGAAGTTTGGTTATAGTTCTAGTACTCGAACCCGGGCTCGATCGAAGGGATCGGGGATCGAGGCGCTTTCCAACTTTCGTCTCAGGTAAGCACACACCACAGCTGAAAAATGGAAAGGTTTCCAGGCTTGCTTTACAAACTGATTAAATCTGACGAAGTTCCGCCACTGCCTAAATGAAAGGTTTCATTGTGCGATAATAACCTTAGCATGCAAACATACAGTATCAGAAGGAATGCTGTGCTGTTTGTGCACTCATCGTTTTGGATATCTGCTGAACGCCACTTGTCCTTTACCCACAACTTATTTTAAGAAAGCTTCGACACTTAAAAAAAAATGCTTTTAATATTGATACCGGTTGATCAGTTTTACTGCGCGGGATCAGCATATAACACGTGTGATTTTATGGCTATTCTGAGTTACAGTACATTGCTGTACATTTTTGCAGCTCGCGAGTAAACACCCTTAGTTACTGCATCGCAACTTTCGGTTGAAGGATCAGTTAACAGGACAACTCAAAAAATGACACTTGGCGCTTGAAGAACTTTCCGGGAGAGACTCGACTCGGATGATTCCTGGAGCTCAGGATTCCTGCGGCACAAGAGGGGGATACACGTGCACAACGTGTTTATTTTCAGCCGCGACAGGTTCACAGCAACTACGAGTCCTGGGCGCTCTCCCTTTCCAAATCAGGGAGCAGTGACATTTACAGTACTGAGCTCCGCGGGCCGGGCACGGCTGAGAGCCGGGCACTGAAGCACAGCTTGTACCCACAACAGCAAGACCTATTCTGATAGCCGCAGTGCTCAAGTTCAAGACCAGCTTTGAGTTGGATATCTCATGGTTAAACACGTGTTTGGTGTTTAAATGCTAGTCATAAGGTGATAGATGTACCACGGTGTTACAAAGAGTGTTACAGTGCACACACTGTCACGAAGTGACACAAAGAAAGCCCTTTGCAGCACGGTATTCCTTGCTTATTGTATGTTTAGACCTCATTTTATTTTGCCTATATTTTTTTATTTTGCCTTTCTGTGTCTGCATGCCTTTCACATTAACCACCAAAGTTTCTTGTGAAAACTTTCGCAAAGCCCTGCCATTGTTTTTCTAACCATGTGTTTGCCTGGTCCTATAGTGTTAGACCTTCTAATAACATTGCACAGAATAATGGTCACAAAACAACTGAGGAAAACATAATTCAGCACACCAGAAGAGTCAACCTTTCTAAAGGGCATTTGGCGTTGGAATGTGGAGCTTGAGAATCAAAGAAACCATTGCTTTTGATGATTTTAGGAATTGGAAGGTCCAAAAGTGTTTTATCAGGATCTTTTTTTCTCCTTCTGCATGCTCATGAAACTTCAATGAATGACAAAGCTTGACAAAATATCTATGGTCCAGTCTGGCTGTTTTTTAAAATTACAGTCTAATAAGACATGTGACCTGTGCTAAATAATGTGACACTGTGATATTCTTTGTCCTCACTTCTGCCCTGAAAGTCTTGATGCAACAGTGTTCCCCATTGCTGTGCTCTTGAAGATGTCATTGGTGTGAAGGACAGGGGCTACAAAGGAACCAGTTGTTACTGTCATCTGAGACAGTGGTCTTGGTCTTGCATTCCTGCATCCCATCATCACTTACACCCCTGACACTGGCAGGCAGCATCCACAGGAGCTATTACACAGGACACCCCCACACAGGGTTGGTGGGACCCTGTGGAATGCCCAATTTATGTCGCACAACAAAGGCATGAAACACATTCTAATTCAACTTTAAGGAGTTTATTATATCATTGGCTTTATGCTATTAAGCGGAGCACAATGGCCTTTTGGTAGAGTATTCCTTTCATCCTTCTATTGTGTTGTTGTCCATGGAGATCTGTCAGCAGAAAGCCAGTCTGGGGAAAGATGGAGAGAAATACAGGTGATCTGCTTTCAGAGACTTTTAGAAGCCTCCTGCATTAATAAATGTGCACACAACCTGTTTTGTAGCTAAATTGCAAGGTGTCAATAACTGAACAATTATCCCCTGCACCAGTAGTACTTGAAAGGTTAATTAACACATTTCACTCTGATTCTTCAGGTAGGGGCAACCAAGTGTTTATCGTTTCCAATCTTATTATTTGATTAATGGTGCTTACTGAATGAGTCTGACACCATGACACTGACAGGTTGCAATATGACAACACAGTGGGAACAGGGAAACACTGCATTAGCCAGCAGCCATATCACCCTGCAACTCACAACTGGCAACCCACTGGAGCTCAGCAGGCATGAGCCTGGTCAGTACCTGGATGGGAGACCTCCTAGGAAAAACTAAGGTTGCTGCTGGAAGAGGCGTTAGTGGGCCCAGCAGGGGGTGCTCACCCTGTGGCTCATGTGGGTCCTAATGCCCCAGTGTAGTGACAGGGACACTATACTGTAAACGGGCGCCGACCTTTGGATGAGACGCAAAACCGAGGTCCTGACTCTCTGTGGTCATTAAAAATCCCAGGGAGTTTCTCGAAAAGAGTAGGGGTGTAACCCCGGGGTCCTGGCCAAATTTCCCATTGGCCCTTACCAATCATGGCCTCCTAATAATTCCCCTCTATGAATTGGCTTCATTACTCTGCTCTCCT
Source organism: Atractosteus spatula (assembly GCF_055471065.1). Classification (NCBI taxonomy): domain Eukaryota; kingdom Metazoa; phylum Chordata; class Actinopteri; order Semionotiformes; family Lepisosteidae; genus Atractosteus; species Atractosteus spatula. Next base: position 8,046,211 of record NC_142714.1, read on the forward strand.
CCCCACTGATAGCTGATGTGTGGTGAGTGTTCTGGTGCACTATGGCTGCCGTTGCATCATCCAGGTGGGGCTGCACACTGGTGGTGGTGGAGGGGAGTCCCCATTACCTGTAAAGTGCTTTGAGTGGAGTGTCCAGAAAAGCACTATATAAGTGTAAGCAATTATTATTATTAGCCGCCTATGCTACAGTACATGACCTCTTTGCATAATGAAAGAGTATGTACTTCAAAATCAGTTCTTTGTCACATGACAAAAGAGTAGGGGTTCATTAGAAGAACCTGTCTGGACACTCACCAGGTCTTCCTGTTTTGCAGGCAGATGTCATTGTTTAGATGTTTAGAGTCGGATAAGTCATCTCTGGGAAGTGCACCATGTTCAGCTTTTGGACTACAAGCACAAGTCAGTCCCGGGATTAACCTTCATGCGTTTTTTTCAGTATAGCAGAGTTCAACATCAAATGGAGCAAAGCACCAGTCCCATCAGCCTATATGGAAAAACACAAGGCATTGCTCTATTAAAGAGCACAACAGTCTTGGCACAGAGCTAATACAACTGTAACAAAACTACACACACAAAGTGAAATGAGGGCAACACTGCAGGATCTGGTAGCTTGGCCTGATGCAAATGGCAGATGTTCATTCCAGCTTAGTGGAACTTTTGTGGAAAAATGGCACCATATGCATGGGGATGCTCATTTTAGTTGAATACGCATTTTTGTTTGGTAAAGTTCCTTACATTTGAACACCAGTTGGCATAAAGTATAATGCATTTGCATCAGTTTTCAGGCAGGAAGTACAGATTTAATGCAGAGAAGCAGCACCAATGGAGTAGCTGATCACAGCTGTGTTCCTTCACTGCAAAGGTGCAAGGCTCAGCAGTGGGAGTGGTGTCCCAGCCCGCACCCATTTCTTTCCTAATGAGCTACATAGTGTCCCTTGGCCCAGACGATCCCTGCAGATTGTGATGTCAAGATTAAAGAAAACAATGGAGCTACCTTGTTAAAGTGTCACATTCACATATGATTTTGAGGACTGTAAGAGCTTCACAGCAGCTGGAATCCCTCAGCTGGATGTCTTACTGTCATTTTTCATCTTCCTTCTCTGCTGTGTTACCACTACAGCTGATAGTGCTGCTTCTACCTCTCATACTATTTGCATAAAATAACATAATAGGAAGAATAATTTACACCCCTACAATAATGTTGATAGTTCATCCTAGCCCAGGCCTGTGTTCATCACAGGTAGGTGTTGCCTGCTCTCTGACAGATAACACACTGCACATCTGATCCTCTGCTGCCTCCATTCGCTGTGCTGCAGAGGGACTTTGTCAACAGGAAAAAGGTAGCAGAGCAGAGGCAAAGCCGCTGGCTGAGGGATAGCCCAGATTCCAGTCCATAGTGGGACAAGGAGAGCACAGGACATCAGCGCAGCTCACCTCAAGGTCAACAGAATGTGTGTGGGCCAGATTGTGAGAGAATGTCTCCACAGGGATAGCCACTTATGACAGTCAATGTCATGGGAACATCATTTTTATAAAGACAATGGGCACCTTCTTTTAAATGTAGAAATATCAGAAATAACTATTTCTTGTCTATTATATCCCCACATGATGTGGAACATGTATATGGGTTCCTTTCCTTAATCAAAGGACATCTTCTTTTAAACTGAAAGCACCTGGAATCTGCACAATGACAGTCAATGGGAAGTTCCAGCACAGTCAGGAATAGAAACTGTATGAGTGAATGGATTAAAGGCTCCTGTCTCTCTGTCACGGGGGTGGGGGGGGTTATCTGGAGAGCCTGGGATTTTTCCACTCGCTCCTGCAGCATTTCTGCCAGTAATCACTCTCTCAGTCACTCAGTCATGAACCAAAGTAAACCGATTCCTTTAATGAATGCTATTGAGAGGAGCTACTGTAGAACATTTTAATGTCATATCCACAATCAATGCTGTGAAATGGATACGTGAAACGTTTTTAACCCTAATATTTTTTCACCTGAAATATTTTTTCTCTTCGTTCTTAGAAACAGTTAAACTAAATTTAAAAGGATATAGTACTAAACCTCCCAGTGCACTGTGTAGATGGAGTTAAGTCCCAGTAACTTCTGTGTAGCACTTAGTGCTTCAGATCCGTGTGGTTAAGATGTTCCAGGCTAAGTCCTAGAAATGAAACACCACAGAAGACCATTGTCTGAAAGACTGATAATGGAAAGAGAAGGAACACAACCTGGTTTAGATCAACCGCATCATGAGATCAGCCGGAAATTGATGGCTCTCTGGTTTGCAGTCTTGGGAGATATACTCAGGAGTTTGTTTCCAAATAGAAAGATACATCAGCTTGTCCTTGTACACTGATGCATCAGATCTGAAATGCTGAAGGTAAAGGGGATTTAGGAGCGTTACGGGTGTTTTGTAGTGGGCTGGATCTGGCCCTGCCTGGACCTGTCATTATCTGCATGTGTCCCTGATGTTACCCAGTCCTTTCCCCACACAGTGGACAGGGAAATGTGAAGTGTAATATCCAGTCTAAGTGCTATGACTTTGTCAGCTATAGCTTTCATTACGCTAACCGTGGCTTTAAGGATATTTTTAGGTTTACTTAGAGGTGTTTTGGAAGTTTTCCTTTTCTGTGTGAAGATCTCTTTTGGTTTAACATATCACTCGCCATGTCCTGATGGCTCCCTAGGTGTTTACTGTATGTACAATACTTAATCCTTGTTGAACTTTACTCTGTTTTGAGTGTGTCTACAAGATAATCAGTAACTGTGAAGCCATCTGCCTGAGTAATACCCTCATAAATTCTTACAGTAAAAATTATGGACAGTATATTGGCAGTTTGCCCATAGTTTTGGCAAGATTATGCCTGCATGGACCCAGCCTTTCTATAGTTTGTATCATGCTTTATCACATAGTTGTGTGCTTTTATCATGGTATACCAAGGTAAAGATTTACAAGGGGGGTGATTGATCTTTAGAGGGAGAGGAAACCCTGGGGAGCTCCTGCTGGTTACTGTATGTATGTCCTGCCAGCTCTTTCACAGAGTCAAAAAGGACTTTAAGGCACTTTTGCTTCAGAGCTCCCTCTCCCCCTAAGCTGTAATTGCAATTGTTTCTGCTGATGCTTTTTAAACTGTACTCTGTATTGAGCTGTACCATCTGAATGAGAGTCGTTCGGGATTAGGACATGTTCAGTCACGGAGCTATGAGCTCAGCTGTTACTTAAGACCAATTTCAGCTACATCTCTAATTCTGGAGAGATTTGTTTCAGTGACAGGTTTACTGGGCTATTAATTAAGGCTTATTGATAAAGAATAACAGTACTAGAAAAGCTAGATTTAAGATTTAGATAATGATGTTTAAAATATTGTTTAAGCAAACTAAAATAGCCTGCCAGAGAGGGGGGAATGTGAGCAGACATTGCAGAAAAACATCTGTCTTTTGAGCAAGCCAGAGGGTATAGCATGCTTTCAGTATGTAGTTATGAAACTGCAGTCTTTTAAACAGAAACCTTTTACAGCCAGTCTAATGGGTAAGATGTGTTTCTGTGTCAGTGCGCATTGAGGGCCAGTTGCTTGTGTTTCATTGCTGTTTTGTGTTTGGTGGTGTGTGTTTGTCGGTGAGAAAGAGATGTGTGCTTTCAGTTTCTCTCGATTCTGCCTGGCCTTCCTGCAGCATCAGCGCCAGAGCCAGGGAAATTCCTGTGCTGGCCTGAGGAGAAAGGGAAAGTGAAAGGAGAGCAAAGGAAACAAGAGGATGCTCTGCGTCTCAGCCCTGATGTGCTGAGCTTTTCTGCTGCAAAGGCATTCCTCTGATATTGCTGCTGCTCTTTGAACTGAGATCTGGTTTCTTTTAATCCTGATCCTCGGAGGCTGAGCTGGTGTCTGAATCTCTTCCCTTGGCTGATCCAGGTATAAAGTGCTGTGTGTCCATGCTGAGTGTTATGTGAGACTGACGGACCCTGCAGACCTGTTCTTAAGACCTTCTGCTCGCTCTCCTTTTTCACAGGCACCGTGGACATGCTGCGCGGGTGTTTTGGATAGTTTTGGGGTGTTGCTGGCATTCTCCTAGGAAGCATGACATCGGAGGGTGGGGCAGAGAGCTCACTGGAGCAGCCAGGGTCAATCCCCCTGGATATCGACAACGTCCACCTTCTGCTGCAAGGTCAGTCTTGTTTAGATCCTCCTCTCTCTTCCTGTGCGACGTGCTGGGCTCCACAGGACCAGGTTACAGTAAGAGAAACTGAAGAGGCATTGGAAAAAACACAAAGCACTTAGACTGGAGAAGCACATGTCAGGTAGGCATGAGTAACCTGAGGACATGGAACCGGGATCGTGCCTTGGCCCAGAGATAGTCCCAGTGTGTGTGACAGAATAGATTGCCATGGAGTGTCTGGTTTTTTACTGGAGGAAGTTGAGGGCCTTGGATTTTGCAACAGGAGGGCAACTAAGACAGCCAGCTCCTCTCGATAACATGATACTTGAGTTTAAACACTGTAATATGTGTGATGGGCTGGAGTCTCATCCCAGATGTATCCCACATTGCGTCTGTTGCTTGCCGAGTTAGTTTCCAGCTTGCCCTGTGGCCCTGTACTGGAGATACCGGATTAGAAAATTGATGGATGGCATTTTGGTCTTTTGTTGAATATGTCAGAAGTTACTTTTTATCCTTTCTGTTCAGTGTCCATGTGTCCCTTAATATTTATACTTTTAGTCAGTAATTTCATATTCCATGTATGACTTTTGTACACAGAGTGCTGCTGTGCACAGTGGATAGGAGAGGACATTCTGTCTTATTGATCCAAACTAATTTAGTATCTGTATGCCTCCAGTTGAGTGCTAGATTATTTTTTTGTATACACTGCTTGCTTGTTCAGAATTTGTTTAGAATAAATTTGTTTTTGCAAACAATAAGGCTGTTCTTGGTAGTGAAGACAAATACGTCTCTGAAGTTGTGCAGGTATGCTGATGGCTGAATACTTTTAACCCTGGATTTAATTTTGATCCTTGGGTTCAGTCATTTTCATAACCATATGAAAACATAACCATGACATGTCAATGTTGTCCCACATGCTGTCTTAATGCATGCATGTCTGATCTTATTCAAGTTACGATAGGACTGACTGGGTAAAACGCTGGCCTGTGACCTTACAGACTGTTTCTTCAGGGAAACCAAGACCCCAGATGCTGCATTAGTTCTCTTTATGTACAAAACTTTGACTTGTGAGTGTGGGGGTCACACCACTGGCCCTGCCTGGATTTGATCAGTCTCTCAGATATCTTCCAGCCACACTGTGATTCCTCTGATACTGCTGTGTTAACGAAACTGACTGCCTGGTGTAGAGGAATTTAATGCTGAGCAGTTTTCCTCCAAGATTGTGACCTTGTAATGAGCCCTATTATACAAGGCAGGCTAATACAGAGCAGGCATTCCAGTATCTGTGAGTGACAGGGACAAATTTAACAAAGAGGTTCAAAGCTTAAGAATGGCAAAGGTATCAACCAGGAAACAACACACTCGTAGATTGAGTTAAATTCCATTGTTTTTTACCCAGGTGCACTTAAGGTTATATTATTGCTGCTGGATTGAGCTCTAAGTAAGTTGTGGCTGACATCGAGGGGCTGTGATTTAAGCCCATTCATGTCCTCAGAAGGACATGTCTGTTCCAGACGGAGGGTGGCAGTAGCCAGCTGTGGAGCAGAGGGATGGAGAGACTCTCAAAGCTCACCTGACTTCAGTCTTTCAGACCCCTGTGAGCCTCTCAGCAGGTCCCCCTCAGCCTCTCCCTCTTCCCCCTCAGCTCTGTGCCACAGGTGGAAGGGCAGGTGTATGGAGAGACCTTCACAAAATAGTGGATTGGAATGCTAGCCTGGTGAAAGGTTAGATTTAGATCTGATTGTACTTTTCTTTAACTAAACTACTTACTACAACTTTTTTGTTCTCTAAATTTCAAATGATTTACTGAAGTGCTAAAGACTGAATTCTGGAAACTGCTTTCCTAATTTAGGAAACTTTTTTGAGAAAGTCTTGAAAGATTATTTGTGCCTTTGTGAGAGACTTTAGAGTGTTATAACTCTGTGGCTAGAAGCAATTACTATAAGCCCACTAGTTTGTGTAAAGTGGCTTAGTGTCTAATAACGCCATGAACTTGCTGAACATTTCTGAGCAAATGTTTGAAGTCAGAGACTCATAAGACATGGTGACGGCAGGACATCTGAGGTGGCAGTAAATACTTTCTCCTGTGCTGTGTGACGGTCTGAGGAAGGGAATCAGTGTCTGAACCAGGCAGGTCTGTGTGCAGCAGATGGAGAGAGTCATACTGCAGAGGAACAGGCTTCTGAGTGAATATTCATCTCCATTCAGGTGACACAAGTGATATCGCATGGTGTGCAGTAAGATTCATGACTGCACTGATTCAGCGCTGCTGAAAGACACACCTGTTAGCCTGAAAAGCAACTTTTAATGTCAGCAGTAGATCACATTCGGGGGCTTAGAGAGCCATGGCAAATACAGAGCTGGGCTCTTGGCTCTGGACGAAGACAGTGCAAAGACAGACCAGACAATGTCTAAACTGCATGGAAGAATCTTCTTCTATGTCCATAATAATGAGAAAAATGACTAGGGTTAAAAATGATTGAAAGACACTTGAACCAAATGACCTTGGTGAGCCACACGAGGCCTGTGAAGAACAAAACAAAAGGAACTTAAGAATACAATGAGGTCAGGCTGGGATAAAGTCACCTAACTGTCATGGGAAGTTAAGAGCTTAGGAATTTTGCATGGATTTATATCACCAGGGGGTGGTGTAGTGGGTAAGCCTCGGGTCTCTTAACTGGTTGGTCGAAGGTTCGAGTTCCCGCTGTCGACACTACTGTTGTAGTTTGAGGTAGGTACCATACCCCACTTGCTCCAGTCCTTCCGGCCATATAAGAGGCGATCCCTGCTTTGCTGGGGGCTGATCCCTGTGATGGACTGGCATCTCATCCAAGGGGGGGGGGTAACATGCTCTCTAGTCCACTTAACACTACAGAAACCAGGGTGAGCTCTGAGCCTGTGTGGCTCGAGAATGGAAATGATCTATTTATATTGTGAAACATGAAACAAGACAGTTTTTCCATGGATAATTAATTCAGGGGCATCATTACCTAAAATCCCTTGTCTTAAAGGTCTCCCTGTCCTGTGAAAATGTGGTCTCCACCTACGTTCTCTTCTAATTCTGATTAAAAAATTTCCCAGATTGAGCCGATTTTTTTCCACTCTAGTCACTTTAAGCCTGTCCTCATATATCAATGCAGTTGTGCTTACCTCACTCTGAGAACTCATTTCTGAATTAAGACCACCTGGCTGCCGGTAATCAGAGCAGGCATTGCCTAGTTACGTACGGTTGCTTAGCTGCAGGCTATTTGCTATGACAACGTGCTCTATTCTGTGGGTGTAAAGGAAAGCTCATTACTCATTGTTTTTTTTCTCTGTTTGAGCTTGTGGCTTTATTGCTGTTCAATATGTAATGTATCTAATTTTAAAAATGACACTAAATCATAGTAGGAACATCTGTGTTTACAGTGACACAAAGCCAGGCGAAAATGTCAGGAGTAATGGTAGTGGTATACTTATCTGGAAAAGAAAGGCATTTTAAAATGTTTCTTATTAAGCAGAATGCAAATTATTATGTTTCATAATTGATATAATTGATGTAGAATTCTGTTGGCTTGCACAATCTGAAAAATACAGTTCCTCTTAAGGAGGAGATGGACAGTCACAGTGCTCCTGAACTTGTATTGTAAAAGAAATTTTAAATGCTGCACGGTGATATTTAATATTGTTACTGGTTTGCAACACACACCACTGTTCTAAAACTGATTAGACAGAGATTCTTCTGGAAGATCAATATGCAATGTGTCCAGTCGCTCTTCATCCCTGCATTTTCAATGAATTCTTTCAAATCAACATGTAAGTTAAAGGTTTCACTTGCCAACCTCAGAAAACCCTCTCACATGGTTTCCATACTGAATACCAGTCTTCTCAACAGTGGGAAACCCTTGGTCTTACACAGAAACATTGAAAAAAAAAAGAGATTCTGGAGAAACGGGTCGTCTGTGCCCAGTCAGTCTCATGGTGCTGCAGGCAAACTGCATTAGGCATCTCAGTCCAAGTGCACAGCAGAAATACTGATTAGACAGATGAATGTTTGAGTCAACAGAGGAGTAAAAGGAAAGAGTGGACTAGCCAAAGAAATGCTCAAGAAAAAATGAGCATCGAAGGAGGAGAACATCTCCAGTACATCTTTCCTCCACCTTAGCAAATCTGAAACATTAGGTAGAGGTTTTTCCAGAGAGAACAGCATAATTCCCTTTCACCTGAAGCCCAGCTTAGAGAGCAAGACTCCTGAACAGCTTTAGGATGCTTGTCATCATTCCGTTGAAGGTGTCAGATCAGAGTGTGAATTAGGTGTCAGGTGTCATGGAAGGCCAGATTGGAAAATAGACTGTCAGGTCTGTAGTTCAGTCACATGGTTACGTTCCAACCGGAGTGCCAGTGGTGCAATTTAGCTGTTGACTTTGAGCCTCTGCAAGATTCTTGCAAACAATGACTAGAGGAATTTGCAGTGTTCAGTTGGCTTAGTCTTCAATGTGTACTATTTTGTGCAGCTAGTCTTCAGTAAAGCCTTATCTAAAACGAAACACTCTTGAACCAAAACAACAGTCATATTCTTTGTGAATGTTGTGTAAAGAATTCAATGGTAAATCATTGAAATGATTTGCTATGAAGTGTGTCTGTTTTTCTGTATTTTTCTGTGGGAGAAAAGGATATTCATTACATGCCATTGCTGCTGTATTTGGACATCCTAATGCTGTGAAATATGAGGTGTGATAAATTAAACTCATATATTGGTAATCTGGATTTTGACAAAGAAGGCAATCTCCAATTTGCATTTCCGATCAGCAGAGTACCTAGAGTGGATATTTTGATCCACACTAAGTTTAGTGGAGTTTCGTTATTTCAGTAGGTGATCTCCCAGGATACCCAGGCTTCCTTATTTAAGTGGAAAACAATCTGACGTTTAAACATTTGATTTCCATTAACAGTACAGTGCCATACAGCACCTTTTTGCATTGTGGCTTTTTTTTGTAGCTATGCCAGCATCTTGTCTGCAACAGGAGTCTTAACAAGGAGCTCATTAGTGGGGAGGCTCATTAGAATGTCTGCAAGTCAATTTGGACAGCCTACTGCTGTTACTCTGGTGATTGTCATCCCAGCACTGAATTAAAGAGGTCCAGTACCACGTTTTACCTTCTGTTAACAAATGCGTGCATTGTGGCATTACTGAGAGCACATATCTGACGCTGAAGCATTCCGCCAAGTGAACTCTTAAGTCACAAGCTTTATTATAAGGCTTGCTGTTCTTCAGCATTGGGTGGATTGGGATACGAGGGAGATGTCTTCCCTGTTTAAGTGGATAAATGAAGTAGCTGAGGCACAGCTAAAATTACTCAGAGCCGTGTGTATGAATGGGCCTGCTCATGTGGTCTTGTCAGCCTGTTGTAGGGGTCAGCAGGGCTCTGGCGAGTCGTCTGCTGAGACCACCCTATGTGCTGTTTGCATCACACTTTGGAAGCTGTCCTGCTGCTTATCTTTTGAGTCTCACTAGTCAAGCCTTTTGTCTTCTTTGACGAGTGCTGATCTGCGAGTGGACTCACAGCGCAGGGAAGGGCAGAAGTGTCCACTGGGCTTCTGGTATCAGGTGTGCTGTGAGAGGGACACGTGGAACGAAACAATTTCCGTGTCTTTGTCGAAAATGGAAAAGGGAAAAGGCGTTTCTTCCGAGTACATTCCCCTAGTTACAGAGTTTGCTCAGTTTCATGGTGGTAAGTTGCCATTTTTGTTGTTGGGAGTGTGTGCTGTAAAAGATGTGGCCATATACATGTTCAGACAGGATTCCCTCAGAAATATACAAATGAAACTGAACTTGCTAATTTAAAATTAAATTTTAATTTGTCTTTTAAATTGCATAACTCTTGCTTTCATTATTAGTGACCTCTTTGGAGTTTATTTTTGCAAGTATGAGGGAATAGGGAATTCTATTTGGCCATCTGTGTGGATTCGTGATTTATTTACATTTTCTTGCTTTTACTCAGTTTGTGTTTTTTTGTCCATTTGAAAGACACATTGGCAAATACATCCAAGAACAGTCCACTCACTCCACCAGAGGTAACTCCATTTTCACCAGCGCAGTGTGTAGAATTTGGCGATCTCTGGTGAGTTTGTGCTTTAATGATGACAGTTGTTAGAGATGCGACTCACACAACTGCTGTGCCCTTGTGCTTTCCTCCAGTGGAACAGGAGCAGATCCAGAAGAGGACATTTACCAACTGGATCAATGCCCAGCTTTCCAAGGTGAGTCTGGGACTGAAACTGCTTTGTTGCCAGATCTTATGCAAAAAGCTCAGGTCCTTGTTAGTAATTACAGTAATTAAAGGGAGCGACACTAAAACTGAAGAAGTAAGCTAAATAGTTACCAAGAAGCATTCACCTAATGACAGAATTGACCCTGGGGAATCATGTGAATAATTCTGGGTTGCGGAGCCTGTTTCAGTGCTGTTGTTGGGTGCAGCATAGCACTGAGATCCAAAATGTCTCTCACCTGCACAGTATCTTTTCTGCTGCCTTTCTTGTAGTATGTGCTTGTTCTGCACGTCGTACAGCTATATGGTATAAATAGAGCTGGTGAGTGGAACATGGAACACATGACATCGAGGGCACCGGCCTAGAAAACTCATCCCTCTCATTGAGCTCCAATGTCATATCAAGACATGCTGGACAACTGGCAAAAACAGTATAAAATCAATGAAGTGTAGGGTTGTAAACTTTGTGTGAAGTGTAAAAAGAGTGTAAAGGTCAAGAATCCTGAATCTTGAATCCTATTGCTAGCTGTTTGCTTGATTTTACACATTGTTACATGCAAACAGTTTCATTCAAGGGAGCAGCATATTGTGCACATTATAAGGAGATTTTGTTTCTGCTTAAAATGGCTTTACTCTGTACAAAACCACTTTTGTGTGTAACACAGAGCTATGCCATCAAATTAATTCCTCCTCAGCGCAAGCCTCCCTCCGTGGTGCTGGACCTGTTTGCAGACCTGCGGGATGGCGTCAGGCTGCTGGACTTGCTGGAGGTCATCACAGGCCAGCCCGTGGTGAGCAGACCGCAGCCAGACTCTCTCCTGTTCCCTCTCATGGCGCAGACCTCTGGGCAAGAACGTAAACAACAGGAGCAGCAGACTCACCCGATCTAGTACAGCTGCAAGTAGCCGCTCCACAAGCATTCGTCATCGTGCAGACCTCTGCATGCTCTGGTGGATGCAGTGAGTTTAGAGGAAAAAAAGAGCTGTGTCAGGTAACAAAAGACAGCTGCAGATCTGTGAGTGAGAAGCCTGTGATGTCTGCAGTACAGGTCAAAGGTTACCATGAGAAGGTAACTTTCCTGGGAGTTTGTGGTCAGGCAGTTTCACTGTCAAAGCTTTGCAAATTCAAATCTAATTACTTCCTGATCGGGTCTTGTCCCTGGCCTGGCATTCACACCCATGTTCTAATCTTTACTCTCACAGAAACGTGAGAAGGGGCGTGGTGTTTTCCAGCACAGAAGCAACATTGAGACTGCCCTGAAAGTGTTAAGGAGGAGATCGGTAAGCGCAGTGCTCAGGCCAGTAGAGACTCTGCTGCTCTACAGCAATTGACGCCATTGTGTATTGCACAAGAAATGTCAACTAAGAAACTTTCATTTATTAATTTTATTTAAGCCACTTTTCCCCACTTACATAACTACAATGGCTACTACTAATGCTTTCATTAAATTAACAGCATATTTAATATCCTGTTTATTGCACACAGATAAAACTGGTCAACATCAACATTCCTGACATTATTGATGGAAAGCCGTCTATCATACTTGGTCTCATATGGACAATCATATTACACTTTCACGTAAGTAGCTGGCACAAGTGCAATATTTGGTTTGACCTACAATAAACGGGCAGTAATGTCGAATAGCGATTATGGCTCTGGGCTACAAGGTGCTGTGTTCACATACCATGTGAGACATTGCTGTAGTGCCATTGAGCAAGGTAATTTTCTGAAGTCGCTTCAGTAAATGGCCTGCTCTATGGAACGGTACTCTCCAGGTCAGCACCGTCAATGGGAATTTGTTTTTCATGGACTTAAAACTGGTTAGATAATCATTTAAAAATAACAAGAAATAACAGGAAATGGTCCAAAGTATTCTTTCAGTTGTGTTCTACTTTTAAAAAAGTCAGAAGGCTTTGTCTTCTTGTTTGCAAAGCAGTCAATGGTATGACTGAACCTCTTGAAACAGCACTAGTTCAACAGAAAAATTAAATGAAAGGCAGCTTTCTTATTGTCTGTGATTAGTCATTCGGAACCACCTCTTGTGTTTGAGATAATGCTGCGACAAATCAATTATATCAGACTTTAATACAGCTGTATTAACCTCTAGTGCTCATTCATCGACTAAGGTACTTCCCAGGATCCGCAGAAAAAAAGAGAGGCAGTCATTTTCAGCCATGACTATGAAGATTTCTGCACTAGAAAGATAGCGTGCTTTCCATGCACCTGTGGAATTTTTACAAGACCACAAATCATCAAAATATTTGTATGCAATCAAAATATCATCTCGTGTCTAAACTGCACGTTGTTTACCTGATCTGAAAATATCCCTGGAGCAAGTTAGTAAATGGTTACTGACGAGGAGGGTACTCAGCTTGTTAAGGGAAGGTGTGTCAGTGAGCGTGGAAACGAAGCCCTTGTGTTTCCAGATCGAGGAGCTGGCCAGCGTCCTGGCCTTCAGCTCCCGGCACTCGTCCATGGAGTCGCTGGCCAGCGTGGACTCGTGCTCGACGACGGACAGCACGTCGCCCAGGAGGACCGCCCCGCTGCATGCCCACTTCAGACTGTCCGCCAGGAAGGCCCTGCTGCTGTGGGCCCGGGAGCAGTGTGCCAAGTGAGATCCCAGCTGGGAGACTGCTCCCAGGAGAGGGTGGGGCTATTGGGACTCTGGGTTTTACACATCCGCCGTGTCTGGAAATTTGATGATCAGGCAGAGAATAATATTCGGTAGAACTAATTGCAACCTTTTAGTTTAGTTCACATATCAGACTTTTTGATGATGGCAAGATGGTTAATAGTAGGTATCTATCAAACCATGCTTCTGTCTGTGTACTGTATTGTTATTGTTGTCTGTCAATAAATGTATACGTGATCTGTATACATTTCTGTTTATTTATCTGTGTGATATACTCTGGCTTTGCTAAACTTAAGTTGAATTTCAATGTAGATTGGGCTGTCTGGAGAGGAGATTAAAGTTGAGCGAAAAGAGTTACCGGCAACCCATTAGAGCTGGACAAACGTCAAACTGATCTTAACTAATCGGTCCAGTTGCACTTTCCTTCACCAGTTTTACTGTGGGCTTCTCCACCAGGGCTGGCTGCGGCATCACTGTCCAAGACTTCAGATCCAGCTGGAGGAGTGGGCTGGCCTTCCTAGCAATCCTATACTCTCTGCGCCCCGGTGTGGTGGACCTGCAGAAGTCCCGAACCAGGACCAACAAGGAGAACCTGGAGGAGGCCTTCCGAATCGCTGAGCAGGATCTGCACATCCCCCGGCTTCTGGAGCCAGAGGGCAAGTGGAGCTTGAAATTGCAGTTTGAGCAAGAAACTGAATGCAGGCAAAGTTTCACCAGTTCCTGGTCGCAACTGGAACATTTTTATTAATTTTTGTCCGTCTGCTTTTCATCTTCACAGACATCGACGTTAAAGACCCTGATGAGAAGTCGATTATGACATACGTGGCTCAGTTCTTGCAATATTCCAAAGACTTACCTATGTCTGAGGAGGACGGGCAGGTAGGGGACAAAATGCATGTGTTTCTGTCCCAGCCTTTACCTGACTCAACACCCAGTTGTTACATTACACATAAGAATTGTTACAAACAGCAGGAGGCCCATCTAAGCTGTTAGGCATTTATCAGCTAATTAATCTGAGGATCTCATACATCTGTTTCCTGAAAGAAGCCAGGGTAGGTTTCAACAACATGGCTGATTCGCTCATTTCATCCTCCCTAAACCCCCTGTGTAAGGATGTGACTCTTGTTCTCAGTTTTATGTGCATTTCCAGGTAGCTTCACACTTGTGTCCCCTGCTTCATGTTTCATTGTTCATTCTGAAGCAGTCCACTGGGTCGACTTTGTCAGTACCCTTGAGGGTTTTAAACACTTGTATCAGGTCTTCTCATAATAATCTCTGTTCAAGACAAAAAGAATCCATTCTTGTATCCCGTCAGAGTTTAGGATTCAGTTGTCTCAGCCTGTAGGTGCATGACATTCTCTTAAGACCTGGCATCTTCTGGTTCCTCTTCTCTGGGTGGTTTCCAGAGCAGCAATCTTTCTATAACGTGGTGACCAAAGTTTTGCAGAGTATTCTAAATGAAGCCTTACCAATCTGTTTTACAATTCTAACATAACATTCCCCGAAATAATGTATTTAATACCCGATCAGAAGAAAGTCAGAGGAACTGTTTAAAATATTCAGAGGTTATTGTGGTGGCTTTCAGCTGAAATTCTGAATTTGTCACAGTTTTTAAGGGTGACCCATTGTGGAATACAGGGGCTGCCAGTTCTTTGTTGGATGTTTTGTTCATTGTGATTGCGGACGTGCGAAGCCCTAGCCAGATGACACAGGGGCTTCTCTTCCAGCACTTTAACTCGGGCACTGTCATCTCTATTTTCTCTGCCTGACACAGCTGCACCCCCTGGCTCCTCCTCAGTCTCCCTCTCCTGGCCTCCCTCTGGCCTTCGTCGCCTCTTGCCTCTGCCAGGTACACTGCTTCACGCCTCTCCTGCTGGTTCTGTCTGAGGTGCCCTGCTGGGTCTGGTTTTTCAGCCTTTGTGGACCTGCTGAATTCCTGACAGTCCTGTATAGAAAATAAGAAACAAAACAGGGCTTGCATATGGGCTTAGTGTAATTTTAAAGAGCTCTCTAGGTAGCCAAAATAGTTTTTTTATTTCTATAAAGGGAGTGGTTATGAAGCCAACGGAATCTAAGGGCGTTGGTATTGAGCATTCCATTGTTCAGGACCTTAGCATGTTATTATCTCTCAGTATTGAAACAGTTACAAGACCTGCAGGACTATCAGGTTTACAGCACTGACAGTACTTTATCCCTCAAGCTATTCAAGGAGTGCTTTCCAATTTAGTTTTTTTCAATGTAGCGTGAAGAAATGCTGCTTTCCACTGCTGAAGAAGTATATACTCCTGTAAATACAATATATCTCCCATAAAGACAATATAGTATATACTCCCCAAGATAATGCTAATCTTCTGTATAGCGATCAGTTCCTTGTGCTATTCTCTGACATTCTGATGATTCTGAGGTGCTGTGCTTGTGTTCATGTGTCCTGGCTGTGCAGTGAATGCCCAGTTTATTGCTTGAGCAGGCACAACTGCATCAGCCTGTTCTCACCAGTATGAAACCTGACTGTAATTCTGAGCTCTCAAACATCAGCCACAAATGATATATGGCCTGGCTTGCTCTTACACCATGCTTAAACAAGTGTAAATAACTAGTGCAATATCATTATTCTGTTTTCTAGTACGTATAATGCAAATGACAATGCTGTCCTCTGTTCACTGTAACATGCTCATAATGAAGAGAAAATTTGGCGCTGAGATCCTGAGTAGCATCACGGATTGTCATATGCCTCTTTTCTTTCCCTTTCTCTTGCTCCTCTTTTCTTCCCGGACTCTTCCAGGGGCCCCTATCCCAGAAAATCAGTGAGGTGACATCCTGGCTGCAGGAAGCTCAGCAAGAGCTGGTGACCAGCTGGGCTAAAGCAGAGAATGACAGCTACCCGGAGAGACACAATGTAAGCCCAGCTGTACACCAAATAAGCTTTATCCGTGAGGCCCCTGCTGTGTCTGCTGGTCATTGTCATGTTGAGATTTATTCCTTATCAATTTGCCTTCCATCCCAATGTTCTCTGAAGATTTTCCCAGGAGTGCTTGTGTCTCCTCTCTGATTTTGGGTCCCCTCGCAATTACAGTTTCTGCAACACATAACATCATTTTATTTGCCACATACAATTTCTTGCATTAGGAATTTGTCTTTTCGCAGACCCCAGCTTGCTCTCCATGAGACACACAGACAGGGAGAGAAGCTTGGGGTCAGAGCGCAGGGTCAGCCATTGTACAGCACCCCTGGAGCAGTTGGGGTGAAGGGCCTTGCTCAGGGGCCCAAAGGAGTAGATTGCCTCTGCTGGCCGTGGGTTTTGAACCGACAACCTTCCAGCCACTGGCGCAGATCCTGAGCCACAGTGCCACCGCACTGCAGTGCCAGCCAGGGCTGACACCTGTGTATCCCACCCTCACTAGGTGTTCCAGACATTCCTCCAGTCCTTTAGGGAGCAGCGCAGGCTAGTGATGCCCCTGCTGTCTGGCCTGCGCAGGACAGCACACCTCAGCGAGGAGCAGCGCAGGCTGAAGGAAGTCTGGGACTGTCTCAATGAGAAGGTGAGGGCTCCTGTCTCTCAGGACCGGCAATCAGATTGTCCGTGGCAGGTGTGTGCGGTGTGTGCGGTGTCTGTGGTGGCGGTCACACTCTTCGCAGTATTTTGTGTGGTTGTTGTCTTGTGTATTGAATAAAGCTTGTTTCTGGTCTTGTGCTTTTCACTTGAATGTACTGAGGTGGACCCTTGTCAACAGAAAGCAAAAATGCTCTGAGGGGATGCCCTTCCCTCTCCCCTGGGATGCCTTACACATGTCTTTTTTATTTTTTAAGGGAAATTTTCAATGTTATCTCAAGCAGCACTGAATGCTTGGACTGCTCGCAATGTTTGCACAGAAAGAATGGGACGGATAGTCACAATAAGAACTTTTAGTTTTGTTTGGGTAGATATTTCTATTGCTGCTGTTGATATCTCTTGTTAGTACACCACATGTACAAATTGGGAACAGTTCCTGACATGTCTGCATGTTGACCTGTAGCTGAACAGATACTTGTACAGGCGCGAGAGAGAGCGAATAACGCAGTCTTTTTTCAAGGATTTTTGTTTTTGTCAAAAGTAACTTGTAAGATTAGATGTACAGTAGGAATCTAAAGACAACAGGTTTTGTAAAAGAGTTTTTTTTATTTTACCTAACCATAAAGCTGCTAATGCATGATGATGGTTGTGGCAGCCTGGAGACCACCCCAAAAGTAAGGGGCCCCGAAAGAAGGGACAACTTTCACACCATCAATTCTAACAATCGCCTGTGGAAGTGGGCCTTTTCTACCCAGCAAAGCTCACACCAACTAGGGAAGAACATACAAACAGCACACAGAAGACATCCCAGTCCTGAATTAAACCTAGGACCCTAGAGCTGTGAGACAGCAACAGTATCTGACGCACCACTGTGCTGTCCCTTACTTAAACACCCATCCATTCGCTAACCGCTTCTGCCAGTTCAGTGTCGCAGGGGAGCCCGAGCCCATCTGGCAAGCAGCGGGCGCAAGGTGAGGTGCTCGCTGGACCAGACAGAAACAGACACAAACTCACTCATCTAAAGGCTTGTTTTCCAAGAAGCCAATTAAACCACCAGTATGTCTTTGGACTGTGGGAGGAAACCGGAGCACCTGGAGGAAACTCACATGAACATGAGGAAAAGAAACAAACTCCAAGCTAGATCGCACCCAGCGAGGCAGCAATGCCGACCACTGCGCCACTGTACTGCCCTTTGCTTAACCCTCTTTCTTTCAGTTGAGTTTTTAGTATTAGTTGGAGCGATTTTGGAGGTAGAGATGGTGGAGGAAGTCTTGCGGTAGAACTTTAAGAATGTGCCTGAAAGTCTGCCCTCGCCGGCATCCTGTTCACTGTGAGTGAATCTGTCTGAGGAAACCTCTCCGTGTCTCTGTGTGCAGCTGAGCGCGTGCAAGGTGGCTCTGGACCGATCTCTGCCGGCCCCCCTGGACGACGTAGGGGCTTGGCTGCTGCGTGTGGAGGCGGTGCTGGGGGAGGAGGACACCGAGGCCCAGGACCATGTTCTGGTTGCTGAATGTGCCCGGGCCAGACTGCATCTGCTCAAGGTTTCTTACAGGGCCTGCTTTAGGGCTGAGGCTCTTAACTCCAACTGGCAGGAAGTTCCTGAAGTTCACTGACAGTCATTTACAGTCAGTTGTGTTCATCTTTAACAGAAACTAAGATATTTATTTAATTACCATGCAGCTACAGGATACAGTTTTAATGCACAGCTGCACCATCTCTAACTCATCCAGACTTAATTAAAATGTGATGGGAATTGAAAAGGCCAGCAGAGCAGCTTCTGTTGTACTCTAACTATATACATTTCCAAAGCTCTTTGGTTCTTCCTTTATTTATTTCCACCTCTTTGGAGCTGAAATATGCATGTGTATTCTAATAATAATGTGTGATGCACATGGAGTAAGATGTACTTACATGTATCAGTCATACAGTGTTCCAGCTGGCTTTTTTGCAATTCCGTGAGAGTGACTTCTGAAGAAACTGTAATAAAAAGACAAGAAAGACAGCTAAACCAGCTCCCAACCTACAGCATCTTGGTGATGTCTAGGCCTCCGAGGGGTTGGCCAGCCAACCTCAGTGAAACAGGGGAAGGTTATGTTTCACTAGACTGGTGAAAGCATCCGATTCGTGTTTGGAGAAGCTGAAGACGTTATTTCTTTCTGTCAGGCCCTCATGGAGGAAATGAGTATCCACCTGCATACCCTTCAGACTTTCCCTCAAAAAGATGAGGATGGAGCCACTCGAGTACCCCCAGAAAAAATGGAGGAACTTAAAAGAAGGTAAGCCACCACTCTCTTCCTGAGGACAGGACAAGTGATTCCTTAGTTCAGCGTTGGTTTTCTGTTGCTCTTCCTGTCTCTCCCCTGACTGCCCCCGCGTTGCAGGTTTACCAATATCCGGGTCACTGCCAAGTACCACGGGATAAAGCTGGAATACCAGGAATCCTCTCACACGGTGCAGGGCCTGCTGGAGCAGATCAGGAGCAGGCTGTGCTCCTGGAAAAGCCCCTACAGCAGCAGGGAGGATGTGAGGCTGCAGCTTCTCAGCTGGCACGTGAGTGTGCTTTGAACGAGCCCGCGGCCATGCACTGATTAATTCAAAATACTCTCGCCTGCAAGTATGCTGGAGGCTTCTGACTGTGATTTTACAAACAGTAATAAACTCTGAGCTCTCGTGAGAGCACCTTAATGAATACAAGGTAAGATGGCAGGGATAAACTCAGTAGATTACAGTGCACGAGACCTTTGGTTTAAGTATAATCTAATATAACAAGATCTTACTCAGACAGCTCTGACCTCACAGTTTCTGTACGAGGCAGTTTAGGGAGGAATGTTTTGTTAACTGTTCTTGCTAAACCGTATTAGGTTACATCAGGATTATTATTGCAGTAACAAAGCCCCCGACCGAAAAAATGTTGCTGCAGCTCAGAGTCCTAATGACTATGTTGGTGTTACAAGGGCTCTAAATGTTAAGATGAGACAAGAAAACAATAGTGAGCCTGATTTGTCTTTCAGGACTCCATAGACAATCAAGGCCTGGTCTCCCGTCTTGAAGCTGCCATTCTGAGGCTCAGATTAATTGCTGACAATTACACCAGCAAGTCAGCCCTAGGTAAGTGTGTGTGCTGTCCGGGTATGCACAGGTCTCGGGTTTCAATCCCTTTCACTAATTCTCCACACCTGTTTACACTAAGAAGTGATACTTCCTGCTAAAAGTGGTCTGCTGTAATTACTTGCTGGTTTTGGAATTTAATGATCATTTATCTGGATTCAAATCCATGGCTGTATCTTGGGAAACATTCTCGTATTAGTGACTTAGTAGAGCATCAGTAAAGGAAGCTATAATTTGAGGCTGCCTGTCAATTGATAAAGCCACTTGATCATACCATCACTAGAAATTGGAATCAATTAACGGTCCAATAAATGGGACATTTGCACCCATTTATACAGTTGGGTGTTTTAATGAAACAATAGGGGTCAAGCACCTTACTCAAGGTTACAACAGCAGTGCTCACTTGGGATTTGAATCCACAACCTTAACCACTGCTGCACACTGCTGCCCTGGCCTCTTGGCTTTGTTGAAGTCAGCTTGCTTGACTTGCAGGCAAGTACTGGACAAAAGAGCTATCACAGTGGCGTTATTTCGGGTAGCTTTGTGTACTTGTCCATCTTGTAGGACCCAGCGCTGCTGTTCGGCTGATACAGCTGTGGAAGAGTGGGGGAAGCTGCTTATTTTAATATGGCACGCTGTACTAATGCCAAGATCCATCAGCTCACTCTTCTTCTGGTCTTCTGATGTAGCGGCTGACTCTCAACACATCAGCAAATTCATGAAAGAGGTGGAGGTGGAGAGTGCAGTGACTGTGGAGTCAGTCTCAGGGACAAAAGCTATGCTGGAACGAGTCCTCTCCGCCTGGGACTCTTACACTGAGCTTCACGGCTCCCTACAGGCCTGGCTGGACAACAGAGAATCTCTCCCTGACGGAACTGAGGTACAGGGCACTTTGGCGGTAGTAGGACATTGGAAAAATACAACTGCCTTTTGTAGGCCGAGTCTGGAAACTAGGTACCAATTGTGTTTAATGACCTAGATCAAAGAATTAAAGTACATCATGAGTTTTTTATACAGTGTAAATTAATGCAGGTTATACCATGCTTTTAAAATAAAAAAAACCTCTTGTAAATTCATATTAAAGGTACTTTATCTCATACATTTGATGAGATTAGGTTTTTTGTAATAAGGTCTAAATAAAAGTGAAAGTGTGTTGAGGGGAGTCATCCACTGAAATGACATTTCTTTTCGAGTGGCTGACGAGAATTAATTCTGAGTTGGCATTGCATTGGCCATTCCTCAGGTGACGTCTGACCGCCTGTCTGAGTGGAGCGCCAGGCATGCCCACCTGAATGAAGTCGGGAACCTTCTCATCGAGGCCACAGATGAACAGACCAGCGGCAGCCTTGCCGATGAGCTGCGTGGGCTGAACAGACAGTGGGCGGCCTTCATGAAGAAAACTACATTCGTAAGCCTGGGCAATTGCTCACCTTTCAAAAAGAGACGTGAAAGCACAGAAGCTCAGCAGCTGTGGGCCTAGTCAGTACCTGGATGGGAGACATCCTGGGAAAGCTAAGGTTTCTGCTTGAAGAGGTGTTAGTGGGACCAGCAGGGAGCCCTCACATCAGGATTCGTGTTGGTCCTAATGCCCCAGTATAATGATGAGGACGTCTCGTCTTTCAGAAGAAATTGAATTTCCGGTCCCTCCTTGTTAGTTAAAAATCCCAGGGTGTTTCTTCTTCCTACTGGGTATTTCAGTAGATGAGATTATCTCTTAACACTTTTATCCTCCACCGCCGCAACACATGAGAAAAGGAGTCCACAACATTAATGGACGTAATTGTTCCATAACAGCTCATCAGCCTAATGCCGGAGCTCACTAGCATTTGAAATTCAGATGGCGGATGGGTCAGATGGTTCAGAGAGCCGCATTTCACTGCTGCTGTAGTTTTGATTTCTGGGTGCATTAAATATTGCACCAGAAAAAGCAAGGTTGACAAAGTTAGGATCTATAAATAAAAAACTATATAGAATTAAGATGATAGTGGTATAATAGTAGATGACAGTAGTACTGAAAGTATGAGCAGAACTCCTCAGAGTGGAGTTTCTGCTTCTGGATGTCATTATATACAGTACATTATACAGTGTATGTATATATTAGTGGGTATCATTGTATCTGGAAATATGTGTTTTGTCTTTAGTCCGCTACCCAGCCTGATTGCATCCCCACGATACCTGCAAGAGCCACAGCGGTAAACATGCTCATTGATGAAGCCACTCAGCTGATGCAGGAAGAAGTGGACATTTCATCTAGCAATCTCAGGAGCTTCAGGAAGAGGATTGAGGTACAGCATTTCTCAGAATGGATTTAGCAGGCTGCATCTCAGTCTTTGTGTTTGAATCCCGATTGCAGAAGGTGGGAGGTGGTGAAGGATGACATATACTGTACGTCAAATTAATATTCTTTAAAATCATACAGCACATTGGTGGTAGTGGCTGGCTTGTGTCAACCCAGAGCAAGTAAAGACCCCGAGTTCTTCACTACTTTATTAATGAATACAATGGCAGTTAGGCCAACAAAGAAGAGCTGAGCCCTCTTTAGATCTTAAGCTAACTTTGTTACAGCTGGACTATTCATCAACATACAGATATCAGAGCAAAACAAAATAAATAACAAAAATTAAGGCTTAGGATCAAAGTCCAGCTTTAGTGTTTCTTTCAAACAAATGTGTTTGTCCAGAAATGGCTCCAGTTGCTTTCTTACTCTGTAAACTTATTTCTTTTTCCTACTCCTTACAGTTGACAAAAAGTCCACACCTCAGACCTTGTTAGTTGACCTTTTATACCTCTGCTGATTGATTCTGCTCAGGTGTGACTGTTTACTAGGGTCTCATTTCCTAGTTAGGGTCCTTAGTGAAGAGTCTTGTAGGTTCCAAAGCCATTCCTATTTTAACCTCCTTTAACTGCCGATGGGAAATGAACCTACCCTTCATGACTCCTCCCCTCATTGTGTCACACTCCAGGACAACTCTGTTTTATTACAAAAAATGGTTTATTGTGGAATCTCATAGAAACACCCTGCATATTATTTTAACTTCAGACAGCTGTCACTCAAACAGTTCTGCTGTTTTGAGGTTCTGAGGAAGCTGTTGTTTTTCAGCTTATGAAGAGGAAGATAAAGCAAGTGGATTTAAATTCTCTCTCTCAGTCCTCTGAAAGCTGTCCAGAGACTGTGCAGCAACTCCAAGACACCCTAACCGAGGTACAGCATCAATCCACAAGTGTGTAACTACCTCAGAGTTTTTTAGGCCAGGCAGGAGGGATATTATTAACCCATTGAACACCTTTTTAGAATCTGGATTTCTCATGTTGCAAAATGGTTAAGGATAAACATTAAGAATCACCCTAAATTCAGAACAAGAGATAAAACTTGCCTTGTGTCTAAAACTTGAATGGGGAACTTAGCTCACGGCAGTATCCAAATCCTTGTTTTCACTCTCAGGGGCTTTTCGGAGGTTTCTAGAATTCCTCGTCTCCAGCTTTCACTTCCCCATGCCTCCTATAAGATTGGCGGTAAAGAAAAATCAGCCCATTTACTCAGGGGTTGATCCAGAGTAGGACTCTACAAAGCTAACTCTTAGTTGTCCAGTCAGTTTATCAGCTAAAGAAACCAAATTGCTAATGCAATTGCAGTTCAGCAGCAGAACGGATTGGATGGGCCAGTAACTGGTCCCTCCTTTGGCTCGTTTTGTGTCTGGCCCAGGTGACCCAGGAGCTGTGCCAAGCAGGCGAGGGCTGTGTGGAGCTGCAGCGAGGGGCAGCCATGCTAGAAGGTGGGCTGGCTGAGTTACAGCACTGGGAATCCCTGGCAAGGGACACGCACAGGGCACTGATGGGCAAGGGGCATTCCCCGACCCAGGACCCAGCAGTCAAGGTAAGACATGCCAGAGACACCAGGGAGTACTCTTTATCTGCGCTGAGCCAAACTGTTTGAAGCCTTATTGTTATGGAAGTCTAAAAAAAGTTTTGGAAAACAGCAGGATGTTTTTCCAGTTATTTATAAAAAAAACCCCAACATATTAGAAAATGTAAAAACGTTGCCCTTTCTAATGCAATTGAGTGCACCATGGCTTCAATATCCCTACCGTTTATCCACTGACTGGACCAAAACGGTTGCTGTGAAACTACCACAGTGAGGGTCATGTCGGCTGATATCCCTTATGCCAGGCTGAGTGTCTGTTCAGCTGCCCTTGAAGACCTGGTGAATTCAGGTTCTTGAGACTGCCATGACCACTGTTGAAGACGTAGGGGAGTTTTTATTCAGTAGGCGAAGTCAGGACCGTTAACACTCAACAAAATATTTTGAAAACATCAAGGGGAATAAAGTTAAAATGGTTGTCTGTTCAAAATGAGCAGGGCAGATATTTGAAATACCATGATTCAAGAGGAGACTTAGATTTATGCTTTTATCAAAGAGCCCCTAGAGCTTTAATAGCCTGGAGTTTTTCCTCTGGTATCTTGGTTACTGAAAAATGCAAGTGCACCAATTTGGAGGAAAGAAATGAGGATTCACAAGACTGTATTAAAAGAAACTATGAAAGTAAAAGGGTTTAAAAGTTGGATTTGCCTTATTGCATGTTCGTATGTGACTGCACCACACCCACAATTAAAGGCATGTTTTTTTTGGAGGAGGTTTTAAGTGTTGTGCTGTTCCTTCTTTTGATTTATTAGCTGTTAATCAGCAGAGGACAGGAGCATGAGAGGCAGGTTTTGACAGAGGAGCAGTTTCTCCTGGCCACGGTGGAAACTCTGCAGAAGAACAAGTCTCTCCAGCACCTCACTGTGTCTGGAATGCAGGCCAGAGTCAGCACAGCCACTGCAAAATCACAGGTTTTCTGCTTCTTGTTCTGTCATTTAATCTGGAATGATTGTGTGTGGCAGAGAAATTATAAGAATTATTACTGAAATCTTCTACTTTTCTTACGTTTTTCAGCATATTCCTTTACCACACTTTTACCTCAGTTGTACAGTGTTTTCTATGTTTTACCATGTTTTTAAACTGATTGCAAAAGCCTCGCCATGCTTACTTAACAGCACTACTACATTGCTGGGAGTGTCTGTAATTAAATTTTAGGAGAGGTCTGTGACAGGCTGTCTCCTGTGCTCTGCTGTTACAGGAGGTGCAGGCCATGCTGAGCTCTCTGGCGGACAGGCACCGGGGTTACCCTAAGGAGGCTGACGTCAGAGTTAAGTTTGAGAAGGCTAAACACAGGCTGTTGGAGCACATCCTGGCAGCCATCACTGTCCTGGGTGACAAACAGATCACCAAAGAGCAAGTGGCTAAGAAGGAGGTAGAGAGTTTATTATCCTATTGTTCTTGTTTCGATATTTTGCATCTAGTGTGGTCAAAAGACATGTGCAGGCAATATGAGCACATGGATGCATTGCTGGTTCAAGGTGATTTTCTGCACAGTGACAACCTCTCAGCACGGAGAAAGAGCACTTCAGTCTTCACTCAGACCTCAGCAGTCTGCTCTGCTCCCAGAGATGCTGAGCTATAGAAAGGCATTGTCTGGAGCTCAGGTCAAAGGCCATGTTCAAACCAGAATTTCGAGCCATCTTCAATTACAGACCCAGCACTCAATGTTCAGTGTTTCCATTGGTCAGAAGGTAGAATCCTCCTGTAAATAATAATCCACCATTAAGAACTGGGTTTAGATTAAGATTAGCAGATACATTTCCTGAAGGCGCAAATTATTTAGAAGCAGTAGTTTATTTTGAGTGGAAAAGTTCTTAAAATCTAAACAGATCTACAGTATGATTGAAGGTGATGTTATGCATGTCCTTTTTCTGACTCCTTTAAGGAAGTTGGATACCTTTGGTGTGAACTTTCATGATAAAGGTTATGTTATGGAGGGTTGCCTAAGGCACTGCACCTAGAGCTTATTATTCAGGTTGAGTGTATTTATATTAATTTTCTCAATCACACAGGAATTCTTAAAGAAATCCAACTCTACCTTCCTGGAGGAATTCTTGGAGTCTGCCGAACAGATGAAGAGTCGCTGCTCTTCAAGTCAGCAAAGAGAGATTGAAACACTGAGTCAGTCTCTTCGGAAGCAGTGGGAGGTAGGTGGAAGACTGAAGATAGCGCTCTTTTATAAGAATGGATTTTTACCCTTTCTAATAACGACTGAAGCTATTAAACCGCATCTTGTTTGGACAATGCCTTCATTTGTAACCTCTGAAATTCAAACATTCCTTGAATGTTATGTCTGTGAAATAATGAAAACAACTACATTGAAAGTGGGCATGCATGTGTGTGAAGTGGAACTGTGCCCAGTGTTGCTGAGTGGGCTGGGGTGAGTGTGTCCCCTTTCAGGACTGTCCTCAATAATGACATCATTGGCACCAACACTCCTGCTACATGAGTGTATCTGCCGGTTGTCTTTGAGGCATGCATGTTACAATTTTGTAATCTGAGCATTTAATTAAATTGAATATTAATTAAATTAAATATTGTAAATATATGTATTACACTTAAGAGAAGAAATCATCACCATGAAATACATCTTAATTGAATTCAATATTTTGATTAATTTTTTATTGCAAACAAATGCAATATTGTCTTTGAAGTTGTCATACGCAGGGAATACAGCGGTTCTTGTTCATTATATACCCACTTTAAAAAGGGGGAACGCACTTGTCCTGCTTAAATCTGCAGATATTTAATCGCGGTCACCTGAAGCTAAACCATTGTTTATTTTGTCACTCAGGATGTTCATTTAGATATAGCAGCGTTTTTGCAACAGTTAAAATTTGAAATCGAGAAAGGAAACTTTAACAAAGCTGCCTTGCAATGCGAGCTGCAAATTAAAAAAGAAAAGGCCTTTTCTGACTCAATGGGCTGGGCAGAACTTGTTAAAGATAACCAGGTACCGTACTCCTCTTGCTAACTTCACTGCATGGAATGTTGCACGTATTCTGTATTTTGCATGCAAAATGATGCATGGAAAAGCAATAAAGATCTAATTAGCTGCTGACGGATTGATCGATTCTCTATTATTCTGGGTTTGATTGCCATGTGTGATTAATAGGCTTTAAAATTATTTACTGTTAACAGTTGGCAAAACTTCTTCAGTATTGATTGCACTAAGGTTATAAAGCCTGGAAATATGAATAAGTACCCTTTTAGTGGATTATAAACAAGTATGTATGTTTTGCCTACTGGCAGCTGGAAAATGGTTCAGTGTTACTCATATTTCTGAACAGCTATAAAGTTGTATGTAGCAGAGGGTGTAAATGGGAGCTATAGGCCTGTGCCTGGACTGGCCCAGCCTGCCTGGCTGTCTGAACACGTCTTGATGTGTGAGCAGTGACAGCACTGGAGCCAGCAGGATTAGTCATTGGCTTCTGGTATACTATACATGATTTTCATAAGAGACATGGTCTCTGCTCGTTAGCTGGCCGGGCGGATTCTGTTACAAGCTACACTGTGTATCCACTATAATATAGTAATGCATATAATGCCAGAACAAAGGCAGTACATATAATATGCCATATGTCATGTTTAATTTCTACTGTATTAAAATGTACGTTTTTCACAGTATTATTCTTTGTCTAATGTTATCTAATCAAAGCACAGTCATGCTTGTTCCTGATTGTGTATGAATACGTACAGTAGTATATAGAGGCTGATTTAAAAGATTTGTATGAATTTACTTTAAAATCATGGTCGATTACTGGAAAATAATGGTATTTATTTACTGGTATTACTGGAAAGCAGTTCATCTACTTCAGATGTTTTATCTACTTCAGATGCTACTTCAGACTGACCGCAGTTCTTCCAGGTCACGTCTTTTCACTCTACTGTTCCAGGTCTGCTTTTCTGCAGAAGGCAGTCTGGATCAAGCACGACAGCATTTAGAGGCTCTGAGAGTGATCTGTGACACGCTGAGCTCCGATAAGGCCCACAGCCTGACCAGAGCTCAGCTGGGAGAGTGCGTGCAGAGGCTGGAAGCCATAGAGCAGCAGAGGAGAGACTTCTGTGAGCCCCAGCAAGCATGGCTGTCCCAGCAGCCTCCTCCAGGAGAGCGGTAAGGGTCATGTGAGAGTTCAGATCAGAATGGGAGTCCTGCCTCAGTGCAAGCAGATAGACCTTTTTACAGGTATTGTCCACTTTTCCTGAAATTACAGCATTGCACTTTTCAGTGTTTGAAATAGAATTTCAGAGATCAGAGCTTTAGAACAACAGGGATTGTTTTCCGACTGTGGATTTTGACCACAAAGTGTTTTGTTTTAAAAGGGTCGCCTGGACAGTTTTGAAAGGAGTGTTTGATTTAATTTAAAAAAGATGACAGTTTCCAAAAATGTCATAGTACATAATAATTAACCAGTTCTTTCAAATGATACTTGTTTTATTTTATGATGGGTGAATTGCTCGGCTCAGGCATGCCTTGTCAGGAACTATCTGAAACTGTTATTTAGAAACCGCCTCAGCATGACTGAAGACAGTTTGAAATTTTGCTGTAGAAGAATGATTTTAGCAGCGTACTGTTTCCTGGAGGAAAGTTGAGCACTGAAGGGCAATTGATGGCCTCTTGTAGTAAAAGAAAGCTTGACTGAGTATCTGAACTGCAGGGGAAAAACACCAAGAAACTGCAGGTATGACTCACCCAATTTCAGAAAATTGATTTCCAGGGACTGGTTCTGTAGCTCAGCCCACGGCTGCGTTGTGAGACATGTGAAGTTCTAGCTAAAGAGAGTTCAAAACCACTTAAACTGCAGTGTTGTTGCACTAGCGGACACAGAGCAGTTCTTTACTAGAATACAAAGACTGGGCCTGTTTCACTGTTGAAGATGAGATGTGTCTGTAACACAACCTCACAGAGGTCCATTTCAAGGATGTGTGTTCATCAATACAACCCCAACTAAGTTATTAGGTTACATATTGATTTTTAACTTCCTAAAGTCTTGCGATTATAAAATGAGCCTTAGTATTTAAGTGCTACTTTTAGTAGATATGCCTATTAAATATTAATTATTCTGGAGTAACATTGCACTTGAGACGTGGCAATTGTTGTTGTCAGAAGGGGTCACAGTACAATGAGTTTGAAGAAAGCTGCTTTACAGAAACTGGCTGCTAGCTAAAGCTTATCTCTTGACTACTCACATGACACAGGGGACAGGTAAACAGACAGACAGCAGTACCAGATTTATTTTGAGCATGTCTTCTTCCGAATGGACTGACAGTCTCGAGGTTGTAGATGTGCTTTGTTTGAGGTTAAGCCCGCTCTAAAGAAAAAGATAAACACTGCAATGCAGGTGTCAAGGACAGTGACTTGGAATGAGTAACTCTGCTCCTGTATTTGTATTGCATGTAATGTTCAAATGGAAGTTACTTTCCTTTACCAAAATGGTTGCTTTCTCAGAGGGCAGATGTGTTCATTTTTCCAGTGCTTTTGTATTGCTCTAGACATCCTTCCGAACATGGCGAAGACAAAGTGGAGCAGATGGAGAGCTTTCTACCGTCTGAATCTTCCCCAAGACTTCCCCCCACTGAGGTTGGTGCTGAGTGAGCACTGAGGTGGTGTGACGAATTCTGCTCTTCATTCATCATTGGTGTCTTTTTTAAAATAAAAAACACTGTTTGTCTGTATTTGCAGAAAAGCCTGGTCAGGCTTTCGAGATGTGGGGCACCGAACAACATTGTTCCACACTTAAAAATGTTCTAATTGCAAAAAATTAAGTCATTATACACTAACAATTGCATCATCACACTTTCTTGTGTAAGAGACACTGGTCTCTGCAAAGGCAGTTTTCAGAAAGGGCAATTTCTGGAAAGGCGTAGCTGTTAAGCCCTAAATATCTTTTCATTACATGATAACAGCTACCACCCTGCTGGTGGGTGATCATGTCTGCACATTGGAACAAGTAATAGGTTTATTCCATGCTGAAAAAAAGAAGAAAGAAAACACAACGTTTCGGCCGTGGAGCCTTCTTCAGGTGACTTCAGGTGACACCTGAAGAAGGCTCCACGGCCGAAACATTGTGTTTTCTTTCTTCTTTTTTTCAGCATGGAATAAACCTATTACTTGTTCCTTTGCACCCACCTGAACTATGTCTGCACATGGTCTTATCTGTTGCTCTGGCCTCTGTTCAGAAGCCCCATGTGTGACGCCTCTGTTTGCATCTGTTCAGGTGATCGTTACAGTCGAGACCGTTGCGGTAATGCAGAGGGCTGAGAGGATGGTGGTTGATGGGAGTGATCTTGACACTGTGGAGGCACAGGATGTAGATGAACATGAGACTCTCGAAAGGTACCTGTCAGTCGGACATGAAGATATTAGTGACGCTGACTTATTGGGGACTGAAACACCTTTGCTGGAGCTATCTGTATGCAGTACTGAATAGCTCTTTATTCATTTTACAAAAGACTTTGGTGTTCCATTGCTGTGCTCTTTTCAGAAGATTCAGAAATGTGTGGTATTTTGTATGCTGTGAGAAAACTGCATTTGTTTCTTAGTTTTTTTATACATCATGTGATTAGGAGAGATGGAAAGAGGAGAAGATTGCACTGTCGGTGTATTTGCATATCTAAAGCTCCTTTTTTCCTTCTGATCCTCATTATCCCTTAGGAGGACTATAAAGAGGGAGTTGGAATACATCTTTCACTAAGCACTACAAAAGAAAATTGGACTAGTAGCAGAACTGTGTAGTAGCAGAATAACCATGCCCAACGTTTTTATTTAATGCATGAGCATGATTGTTTTTTCAATCAGATACAGAGAATCTATGAGTGAATTTGAAAACCAGCTGGGCAGGAACAGACAGAGTCTTCAGGCTGAGTTCCCTCCAGATGCTGTCAGCTCTGCACTCCTTCACGCCAAGCTCCGGGAGCTGCAGGTGTGTCCCAGTTCAGCTGAAATAGATAGGGAAACACGTGCCGCAAGGGCAGCTGGACTTTGAGGGTGAGGTTCCCAGTGATGATGACTGACAGACTGACCAGCAGGAGAATGCAGATGTACTCCTGTGTTCTCAATGTCTGGACAAACAACCAGTCAGCACTGTCCTGGGATGCTACCTCTAGCTATTTAAATGTTACACTATGTAGCATGGTTCAGACAAAGAACAGCCATCTTTCTTTAAGTACTGTATTCTTACGTTCAATAAATGAACATTGGGAGCTGATAATTTCAAGCTGATTTAGACTGAATTTGTCTAAACATATGTGAAGTAAAAACCAGCTGTTGTTCTGCTTCTTCAGTACTGTTTGTGCAGGCATGCAGTAGGATTTATACGTATCCCTGTATAAAGCAGTTCTGGTAGATTTTATGGAGATGGCAATTTTTTCATTTGTTCAACTTGTTTGCTCACATTGAACACCACAGGAAGAAACTTTTTCTTCCCTGTCTCCTGGTATTTCAGGCCCTGAGGGAGGAGACGGAGTCCCTGTGGTTTGAGTTTGAGCTGCAGTGCTCCCAGATGAAAGGGAGGGTGGCTGGGGGAGAGGAGCAGAAGGTGGAGGAGATCAGGTCTGCACTAACCCGCCAGTGGAGGGGACAACAGCTCCACCTGAAGAGCAGGTACAGGACTGCAGGCGCCCCCCCACACTCACACTGGACACACCACGCCTTCGCTCATTCACACCTTCGTGGTCCCAGCATCCTCTTCTGTCCAGTGCAAGCACTGTTAAAACGTTTGAATCCACGAGAGGTTTCCTCTAGTAGAGTTTAGCTCACAATCATAAAATGCATGCTGTGCAGTTATGGTGTAGTTCTTTCTGGTTTTCATTTTGGGTTTGCTCCATTAAGTGGAGCAAATTTTATACAGGACCAACATGCTTTAAAGTTATGAGGCCTGGTGATGTTTGTTATTACTATGTAGTTACACATAGTTATGACACATACACGTAAAGAACATCTTTTTTAAGCCAGGGTTAATTGCTACTGTGGTTTTTCTGTGTCTATTAGTGTTGGTTCTTTAGTGAGGCTATGTGATTTTGTTTTTGCAGGCTGAAATCCATCGAGACAGCAGTAGGGTTAATTGAGCCTGTGGAAAATCAGATTTCACACTTCTCCAATTCACTTGACGAGTTCCACAAAATTCCAAAAGAAGTCAGAGGATTTGAGCTGATAGATGGAAATGCTGTTTTAAGAGATTTAGAGGTACTGGTATTATTTATCTTTAAAGAATTAAATATTTTCATGAATGGTTTCCACAATCTGCTGAAATGAAAATGAGAAAAATTCTTATCTGGTAAATAGTCTTAGAGATGTGGTATTTGAAGAGGTGTCATGCTTCTGCATGGATCTAATCCAAATTGGAGGATAATTGTTTTGAACAAGACCTTTTTCTTTTTTAACATTTGCCCCTGATCTGAACAGGATCTAGGTGAAAGCATCCAGCATGAGACTGATAGGATCTGTGCTCTGGGAAGAGCAGACAGTCCTGCTTTGTCTGGATTAAACCCTGCAGAACAGGTGATCCTCAGTAGGATTGTGCTGGACTGTGGGAAGAGATTGGAGGCACTGAAGCAGAGAGTATGGACCAGTGAGGCAGCCCTGAGAGCGCTGGAGCATTTCCTAACATCCCTGAGAAGGGCTGACCATGGGCTTGCTGGACTACAGGCCACTCTCCCTGAGGATGTGGCGGCTGTAAACAAGGACAGAGCCAAGCTGGAGGTGGCCAGACAGAGTTTGAAAAGCTCAGGAGAACGATGCCCAGGGCTGGACAGCCAGCTGAATACAGCCCAGCTCTCCATCTGGGACTGCGAGGTGTCTGCTGTAATTACCTGCCAGGGCATGGTCTCTGCGCTGGCTCAGAAGACAGAGGACTTGGACAGGGCGCTGCTGAAGCAGCAGCAGAGCCTGCAGCGAGAGAAGGAGCTGCCCGTTCTTCTGCAGAAGGGGGAGGCCTTGCACTGCAGCCTGCAGGAGCTGCACGAGAGAGTGCGCACCCTGGCACTGAAGGAGCCCACGCGACCTGCCCTTCAGCAGAGGTGCGTTTGCAGACATTCGTTTCTCCTCCATGTGCGAAACCCTCATGGCAGCATGACTACGAGACGTGGAGCTGCCACTTCTGGCTCAGAGTGCTTTTCAGAGTCTTCTTCATGTAGAGCTTGGTAAATTGTAAGTGGGAAAACAATAGTATAATATTCCTCAAGGTATTTAAATGACAGAAACAACGGTTTAAAGAATTGCAAAAGCACTCTGTATATTTGACACATCATAGCCTAATACCTGTGATTCTGTTGTTTTGTGTTTTGAAATGTGAAATGAATTTTGTGACACTTTTAAAATCAACATTCCTTATTGTTTGTCTAATATAACTGGATGGAGATCCAGCTGCCAATCCACATCCAAGAGATCATGCCTACCTTACTATAACTACATCTTCTAGGCCTTGGCGCTTCCATTTCTAGTTCATTTTCTTTTTTTTCTCACCAATTCCTTAATTTAAGTGATATTCACTAATAGGGTCAATTAGGTAATTGGTACTGATCAACCAGGTAAATTAAGTACGGATTAGATAGAGACCCTGGAATGGAACTGAGTGAAAGTACGAAGGTTGCCTGCTCCTGCACTGGAATAAATTCGAATGTGAGCTTTTCCCCATGGAAGAGACTGGTGTCCTGTCCCTCACCATACATTTCTGATGGCAGGCTGCGGGCCTTGAGGGATCTGGAGTCCCAGCTGAACTCTCACCGTGCTGATCTGGAACAGCTCCGGGATGTTGCTGCTCAGATCTCCGCCCAGCCTGGAGAGCTGGGGCACGGATTCCCGCAGGACCTGGAGGTGCTGTGGGAGGAGACGGAGCAAGCCCTGACTGAGGGGTGAGAGAAGAAGCTGTCGGTGGCAGTGCGAGCCCTCTGGTCTCAGTAACACAGCAGTGGCATTCATGGGAGGAAGTGGACAGAGAGAGAAACAGCCGCACCGCAGTAGCCATACACTGTCATCAGAGGTGCAGGCCTGGAGTCAAGGAGGAGCAGGGCGAGTTTATGCTTGTGCTAAGAGTGCAGTATTCAAGACTCCAGGAGAAAGACAGATATTGTTGTATTAGCACTGGAGGCAGGTATTGCAGGTTAGGAGGAATAAGTAGGCTGAAGTCTTAAAATATTAACAGACAGCACAATCATTGAGCCTCTCCACCATCCCAGCCTTGCATGGCTAGTGCTTTTAGGCTGAAGGGAACTTTGCTCCTATATTCCAGGCAGGAGCAGTGCTCTGTTTTGATGGACTTGCTGAAGAAATTCCAGGGCTGCAGAGGCGACCTGTGCAACGTGCTGCAGAGAGCAGAGCAGACCATCCTCAAACAAGCTTCGTACATGGGAAAAGACAACCTGCAGGGACTCCTAACCAAGGTGCACTTCTCACAGTCACTCTGGGGCACAGCTTATGCATTCTTTAAACACTGCAACAAGGTTCTCCCACTGCCAGCACTGAATACAGGAGAGATGCCCCATATGCAGAGTAATCTTTGTCATTACTTGTGGCTTGATCTGCCACTAGATGGCAGTCATTGCATTCTGTTGCTCTCTAGTGAGGCGCAGCACTGCACAGCAGTGGAGTCAGAGACCTTCTCACAGCACAAATGTAATGACTTAGAAATGATATTACAGTGGCCTGGCTTCAAGGTAATTACCCACTATCTCCCTTAGTGAGTGTAGCTTCTGAGAAAATGTGCCATTTTAGAAAGCTCAAGAGTGGTGTATTCACATGCTCTATCAAAAAGCACAGAAACAGTTCTGGATTTTGAAACAGTGTCAAATATGAGACAAGTGAATGGGTCGATAGCAGTCAATAATGATAAAACATATCTTTTATCATGGTTAGACCTTTCACGCCATGCCATTGCTTGTCTTTGGCACAGACATCTTCTTAATCAACTGAACTAGTCATCAGCTAACGATGTTATTTATCAGAGGGACAGGGCGCAGGGCTGCTCATGCAGATTCAGTGCGTGATGGCCGGTCTGTGTTCAGGTCAGCACAATCAAGGAGGATCTTAGTGGCTGGACGGAGGGAGTGGAGGAGCTGCGTGCCGTGTGTAGGCACCTGCAGTCCCAGCTCAAGAAGATCCCAGGCGATGCAGAGGTGCCATTCGAGGCTGAGGCAGACTCGCTGGTGGATCGCTGGCTTGATGTGAGTTTGTTCTGCGCTTTAGGAGGCCTGCTGACTTTCCAACAGGTTCTAGTGACCTTAGTCCCTTTCCCCAGTTTGGAACACTTAGCTGCAAGTCAATTGCTGAATTCAAAGGATTAATGATAAATATACAGTATGTCCTCACCCTGACAGACAAACAGTCTCTATACTAGAGCCCATCTAACTTTCTTCCCTGTTCAGATCTTTATTGTTTCTGTACTGAGTGTTTTGAAGTAACTGTGTGATTGTGCTGTTCATCGTGCGAGATGAGATGCAAATTACATGCTGACTGAAATAACCAGCTCTAACTTTAACTTGTCTTTAAAGTAAGGCTGCTGTTCCACACTTTCAGACAGGCTTGTGTTCGGAAACAGTGCTGATAGCAGGAGGGGAGATGACATTAGGGAGAGCAGCATGGTGTTGGGTAGCAGGTACTAATGTGTTCTTCTCTCTGGCTCTGGTGGCAGGTGATGGAGAAGACTGACAGTCACATAGACAACCTGCATCATGGCCTGATGCTCTGGGAGAAGCTGCTCAGTTTGGCTGCTAACATTGAGCAGTGGGCCATTGGGAAACTGGCCACATTTGCTGAGTGGCGCCATTTCCGAGATGAACAGGAAATCGCAACCTTTCAGGTGAAGGAACCTATAACATGTTCATCAACAGCTCAGGCTTGTGCATCTGTGACAGAGTGGCTCTATCACACAAACCTCTATTACAGGGGAATGCTCTTATCCTCTGTGAGCATTCCAGGAGACTAAGGAGGATTGTTTTGTGTGGCTTTTCTGTATGTGTGTTTCTCGAAGTTCTGGAAGTTGTAAACTAGCATTTTGGGAATGAGTGTGCAGAAATTCACAAGGGCTGGTTTGGCACTTGCGTGGACTTGTTTGACTTTGATGAGCCAATGTTTGATCAACTAAACTGTTTTGTTTAGCCTCTTCTCAAGAGGGGGAAATGTGCTTCTTTGTGTCACCCGATTAAGAAAGTTTAAGAAGCTTAAGAACCGTGAGCTGAAAGTTGAGGGCAGCTTACAGTTTACAAATTTGGACCTGCATCTAGGAAGCCAAAGAATTTTGTAATGTAACTGGTTATATGCCTGTGAGCTATTTTAATTATCGTAAATATTCATCTGACAGAGATTTTATAAGAGTGCTTTTTTCAACACCTGAAGAACGAGATGGAGTAGGTGCAAGGTGAACAAGGAAGTCAGTTGAGACTAGAGAAATTGAGCTCATTATGCTGTATTTGCCAAAATATTTTTTAATTGCAGAGCAATTCTCAAATAGGAAGACTGAGTGATACGGACTGAACCACATATCTGTTACACTGCTGCTCATGTAATAGTTCAGTGTTTTTCATTAATAATTAATTAATAAAGGGCTTTCAAAACCCCAATAAGATGGCATGACTACAGGAAGACCACAATAAGATAAGAAAATGCTACAAAGCTACACGCGTTCTGTTGAACTAGCAAGGGCCTGACAGTTATGCATCTCCTCCTTTGGCACTCGAGGGGTTAAGCAGTTCTGAGAAGATTTGCTCCAGGTTCAGCATTCCAGTGGCTTTGCCAGTTTGGGCTCTGCTGTAGTCCCTCCTACACTCAAAGCTTTGATGTCAGCAGTTATGGCACTTTGTTGCTCTTATATTATGACAGCTCACTGTGTTACTTGATTAACAGGGTGATGCCTGGTTGATATTGTTTAAAAGAAAACGTGTTGGTACACGAGACGGTTAAATGTGTGGCCTGACTGTTGTACTATAATTAAAAACTCCTCCTACTGTACCTGCTTAAAACCATGGCTGCTTAATCTGATTGGTTTTGCTGTCTTCTGTGTTTTAATTCTCAAAGTATTTTGTTACTTATTATTGTTTGTGCTTGGATAGTTTGCACAGTTTTTATTCGTTTCGAAACAACACTGATCAGGTCATAATACTGTAGCTTCAATGTCTGACAAAGTTTGCACAGTAGTAGATTTATTGCAATCAAATCTCTGCTCCCTCAAATTTTCACATGTTTATTCACAGAAGTTCTAAGTAATTGAATTTCCTGTCCTGTTTTCAAGGCTGATGTTCTCGTCATTGTAAACCAGGGGAGATTTAATTGAGCACAGAAATTTCTGCTTCTGACTGGAGTGTTCAGACCATACCGGGCTCTTCTGCAATGTGCCTCAGGTGTCCCAGTGGAGTGTGGGCTCGGTTTACATTAAACTCCAGCTTGTTTTCACATGAAGTCCTTTTTTGTGGGTAGTCTAAAATGACTGTGGGTAACCGTAGAAACCCATTTTTTTATTTGTCAAATCCTTTGCATTTTCCAAAGGAAAGTATTGAGTGAAAGATGAGTTTTCTAATCTAAACCAATGAGTTGTATAGGATCACTGCTGACACCCAGAGCTTCTCAACACTTCCTCAGGAGCAAAATAATTCTGCTGTTGAGAAGACTGTAAAATTGTAAAATGGGCATTGATTTCTAATTGGTCAAGATGATTGTGCTCATGCAATGAGCTCTGTGTGTGCAGAGTGCAGTCAGAGATGATCTGCTGGTGAGCATCAGTCCTCATGTGTTAAGGGGAAGGCAGACCTTTTGTAGTTCTTCTTGAATGCATGTTGTTCCTGTTAAATTCAGAGCATACTTTGCATGGTTTTAAAGGTAAAGATGAGCACCTGACGCAAGTGTATATTTCCACTGTATTTTCCATGTATGCAGCATTTCATTTCCAACCGTCAGAGAAGTTTGTACAATGGAGATGACTGTGCTTGGGTAAGGTAAAAGCTGTACTATGACTTGAGTTGTGTTATTGTTGGCATACAGTATCTGCATGTCTTTCTTGTTGTTTCTTTCCTTAGAGTGAAATAGAAGCTCAGCAGGAGAATATTGAACATTTTCACAACAAAGCAGCTGAGATCCAGGAACTCCTTCAGAGTAAAGAGTTTCCTTTAGAGTTACAGGTGAGCTACACTTCTAGACATGAAGAGTGTCGAGCTCTGGGTTACTGATTAGCAGAGATCCTATTCAGTTTAATCGTTTTAAATTGTTTTTATTAATGCATTGCAAGTGGAAGAACTTACTATTCTGTCATATGGTATGTATTTAATAAATCTGGTTTATGCATAAACAATTACATGGATTTGTAATATCAGGTAACATAATTATAAGACAATTGTCACCATGCTAATATGAACGCCTTTTTTTGTCAAGGAAAAACAAACCCCTAGTGTTACAGAATCAAAATAAAATATGTGCTCCGCTGGTCGTGTCTCTTATTATCTAGAACGTTGTGTTCCATTGTTATTTGTTATGAAGAAAAATCCAGGTTTTGACTGATTTTGTAGATCAATACTGGATTTGCGTTCTGGCTCTGATGTGAGGAGACTCACCCAGGCCCAGCCAGGTGGTTCTGATCAGGAGTGTAAAGAGTTCATTTCTCTGTGGGGTATGAATATGACATCAAATCCAGACCTTGATGAGGAACATGACTTGACAATGAGCCCGAAGAAGACTGAGCAATCTGTCTTTAGATTCATGCCTTATCCTGCGGTTTGTCAAGAACGTCCATATGTATCTTACAGTATAGATTTACAGTGGTGTATGCTATTCTCCGGAATCCTTTTACCACAGAAACTCGGAAGCTTTGTATAATGATGAGTGAACCATCTGTAGTGAAAAAAAGGCTTGTGGATAGTACTGAGATGTGAAAAAAGACAAAGGATGGGATTAACACCTTGCTTATCAAAAAGGCAGCATGAGGCCTTGAGCAATCAGCTCCTAAGGTTTAACCCCTGAGGAATGAGATGTGCTGCCTGGTTGAGCAGGTTCCAGGGAAACCTGAAGGGCTACACATAGTCACATGTGGTAGTGGGGTGGTGAAAACAGAGCTCTTCTCATTTCCTTGACAACAGGTATGCAGCTACATTCCAGGCAAGCTGAGGGGTCATCTGGTTTTAGTTCCTCCTCTGATCTTAACTAATTAACTTCTTAACCAGTTGCTTAATTTAGAGGGACGTTGTGAACCTTGTGGTTCTACAGGGCACAGTTGAGTTGTGCTCTTCTAGAGACATCTTGGGTTAGAATCTCTGCAGTGGATGTTTCCAGTGTTTTATCTAGAGAAACAGATTTCCCCACTAGACAGGTAATTCCCGTTTGAAGTCTTTGGATACATATTTCTTAGTTGCCATGGCATACTCTTCTTAAACATTTCATGTAAATAATGAAGTGTTGTACAAATAGTAAAATCAAGACAATGTCAAAGAATAGAGTAGCATGATAAAGCTTGGTAGGGAACCACTGCAAAACAAATTTATGGTAAAACAGTGGGATAGGTTTAGATTTACTGTGGTACACTTTCATGACCCTACAATGGATTTCAGATAGTTCTGGTTCTCAGGGAGCAGCAGGTCACTCTGAATGTGTTGACAGGTGATCGAGAGCCAGCTGAGGAAGAGGATGGAGGAAGTGGAGGAGCTCAGCATGGAGAGCAGTGAGGCGTTTCAGGAGCTGATGGCTGTGAAGAAGCTCATGGCCGACAGGCTGAAGCAGTGCTACTCCTGTCTGGAGACCATTGAGTCCGCAGTGATCGGCCTGGCTGTATCAGACAATCCACAGGCCTCCAACACTTTACAGGTGCACAGAGGGGTGATCGGGGCTTCTTGTTGGACCTAGTGATTTGTTTTCCACTCATGAAGTGCTGCAAAGATAAAAATACCGGTTGACGTTGTAGCTACTTTCTCCAAAGACCAATGCCCTAGCAGATGCAGATATTTAATGATAAGGAAAGACAAGCCTT
Source organism: Atractosteus spatula (assembly GCF_055471065.1). Lineage (NCBI taxonomy): Eukaryota > Metazoa > Chordata > Actinopteri > Semionotiformes > Lepisosteidae > Atractosteus > Atractosteus spatula. The sequence continues at coordinate 8,085,759 of NC_142714.1, forward strand.
TTTGGATGCTAAGCATAGGACAGTTTGCATCCAAGAAAACAGTGCAAATCCTGTATAGTTGCCTAAATACAATTTATAAAACCTGTCTGAAAATACAGGGAATCTGTCACACAGTGGCTTATTCCCCAATGTCTTTATCCATTACAGGAGCTCGGTGAGCAGCTGCAAGTCCAGGAACAGGAGGCCGACTCCATCCTCAGAGAGGTTGGCCTCATGGCCAGTGTCGCGAGTCCCCATCTCCTAGAAACGCTGGCTGCTGATGGGATGCAACTGAAGGAGAGAATCCAGAGAGTCCAGGAGCTGTTCTGCCAGAAGAGAAACCATGTTGAGAACAGTTTCTTGCAGCTGATGAGCGGTAAGCAAGCGCCCAAAACACCAGCATTAATGTTCACTGCTCTCTCCAGGTAGCCCTGAAGTCAGGAGACTTGCCATGCAGTTGCTTTGTAACAGATGTGCTTGGGTATGAGCAGATTGCTGTGTGCGATATTATGATCTGCTGTATCTGTATCTGCTGTGTAGATATCCGACTTTGCCATCCCTCCTTAATTGTTCATAATTCATTTACTTGATTACAGTGGGCTTGACGTTTTTGCAGAAGACCTGCAGAGGATTGGAAATGTTAGCGTTTTCGTGGGATGTTCTCCCAGCCTTGTTTTGTCTCAGTTCTGGTGGCTACTCGTGTGTGTTAGCTGACCTGCTCTCCCTGTCCATGTGCTCATTCCAGAGGAGTGCCAGGCCTACGAACAGTGGCTACAGGAGCTGCAGCTCTCGATGAACGACTGTTTTGAAAACCCCGAGCGGAGGCAGGACATGGAGAGCTCTCTGCAAAGAATCACGGTGAGATTGGCAGGGATTAATGTTACCGGGGAACCAACATCCAGCATCAAAATTATTCTTGGGGAATGGGGAATCTGAAACCCCATAGTCTCTGTGGCACATTCTATAGTTTCGATCATAAATACTGTATTGGACTCATCTCCTGCAGGGCTGCCCAAATTAGTCAGCAAAGGTCTCTTTCAATCCTCAGTACCTGCAGGATGATGTTAACTTCAATCAGTTAAGAGCATTATTTCAGATAAACAATGAAGATACTGTATCCTTTGAGGATTTGATGGATTCAGCTTTGCTATACTGTACATGGGCAATTGATATAGTCTAAGTTATTACTTTTTATAAGAATAAAATTGCAGATTATAAAAATGGATGATAACATTATGTAAAAGTGTAAGAGACTAAGATCAGATTGACAATGTACAGTATTATGCAGTGTAAACCGTACTGCAAGTGGAAAAGTGCGACTGGCTGTGATCTCTGAGACTAGTGCAGCTGGGGAAAGGGACAAGCTCACAGCAGGTCCTGAAATGTTCGTCTCCGCCAGGAGTTCCTGGCCTGTAGGGAAGGAGAGAGGAGGATCGCCCGGCTGAAGGAGTGTCTCTCTTCGGTGGGAGCACAGCTGCCCGAGGCCCAGAGCAGCTCGCTCTTGGCCTGGCTGCAGGAACAGGAGGAGGAGCTGAATACCTTCAGGTCACACTGCCAGAATAAACACAGCCAACTGGACGTCGGCCTCCGGACTCTCGACAGGTACCAAGGCAGGGCCCCTGCTGTGTGACCCTGCAGAGCTACGCCGCATTAAAATGAGGGACCGAACAACTGTAATAAATGCCCAAGCACACAAACCCCAGCACATCCACATGTGGTAGCTTGCTTTTGTGTGTTATGCAGATTCAGATGTAGACCCTCATAGAGAAAGGTGATATTTGTACCATTAGCATGGAAGCAGTGCTAGCCAGCTGGGCAATGATTGTATGCACCTGTTTTGGTGAGTGTTGATTTTAATGTGGTAGGGCTCTATATGTAGAGCTGCTGTTTGGCAATCCTGGTGAAGCTTACTCAAGGAGTCCCATGTTTGTATCTGTTATAGCTTTTATGTATCTGTTTTATATTTTCTTATATTGGTGATGCAGGTAGTTTGGGAGTGTACTTGGAAATCCTGCATCTCTTGTTTGTATTGTTAAGCAGAAGTGGTCTGTACACACTTGGCATTACATACTCTTCACAAGCCTCATTTTTTGCATGCTTGGATGCTTGCAAAAACACACTTATGTACCAACCCTTAATACAGCTTTTGAAACTGGAACTGTGCTGCTTGTTAGCTGTTATTTATCAATATCCCTTCAGCCAACCCTCAGCATGTTCACCTGTTTCCTCTCAGCACAGTGCTGCACTGCATTTAATGTGTCTCTTTGATTATGTTGGTGCTTTATGTACATTGCTGGGCCTGCAGATGGTCAGTGTGTGTTCTACTATAGTCTGCAGGAGGAATACATGCATCTTGATAGGTGGCTTCAAGGCAAAGAACAGAAGGCAGTAGAAGGTGAAGAGCTTGACAGCTTGTATGAAGAAATTCAAAAAGAAAGGTAATTGATACATCTACAGTAAAGGTTTTGAAAATTGCAGATTTATATGATTAAGGAGAATAGTGTGTATGATTTAGCAAGCACTGCAGACATCTTGTGCAGATTTTAGATAAGTTAAATAGGCTTTGCATACATTCATAATGGTACAGTAAATGTGTTCTATATGGTAGAGTTCCTAGCATTGTAGTAACATCAGTCTAACAAAATGCAATGTTTTTAATGAGTGTAAGGTAGTCAAAGTCTTTTTCCTCAGTTTTGGAGTGGTTTTAGGTGTACAGTTTCTCATTGTATTTGCATGAAAATATATTTGAAATAAATATTATTTTATATTTATGTATAAATGTATTTAAAAATAAGAAACCATTTTCAGATCACAGGCATGGCCCATTATGATGACAAGATGAATTACCGACTTGTTTTGCTACTGGTGATATGAGTCATAAGGCCTTTGCAGTCTGAATTGGTCTCCTCTTTCCTGCGGCACAGGGAGAGGTTCGATGCCCTCCAGGGACTGGTGCTGTCAGCGCGGAAGCAGGGGCTGAAGTCCGATGGGACAGTACAGGAAAGCGAGCGACTAGTGGAGAGGTACTGCAGTCTCCAGGCCAGGCTCTGTGCAGAGTGCGAGGCCCTGCTCACCTTGTCCAGAGAGGTGCAGGCCTTCACCACCCTGAGAGACAGCATCCTCAGCTGGGTTACTCGCCTGCAAGAAGACCTGGACTCCCTGGGAAAAGACACTCAGGGCAGCAGGAGAGAGATACAGGAGAGACTGCACAGAGCTGAGGTGAGGGGCACTTGCAGATATAGTCTTACATTCCACCTTGACGCTGTTTTGTAGAGTGTGCATTTGCTTTCTCATGAAAAATAAATATAGAGATTTTCCTGGAGCAGCACCTCCATCTCTGTAGTCATTTTGCCACTTCTCTTACCCCACTATAAGCAAACACTGTTTCTAATTGCAGGTCCCTCTTTGATGTCCAGTCTAAGAGCTCTTTTCTGTGTTGCTTTCATCTCTGTTCAATAAGCAAAGCTCTCTGTGACTCTCTGCAGGCTATCCTGAGATCCGGATCTGAAGGGGCGGCCCAGATGCAGCTCTTGAAACAGAGCGGACAGAATCTAGCCGAACGGGCGAGGCTGAACGAGGCCAGGCGCGGCCAGAGCTTGGCGGCGGTGAGAGAGGCCGAAGAGCGGTGGAGCGCTGTGGTGCAGCCTGCCGCCCAGCACCTCAGGTACCTACCGCAGGTCTCCACACGCCGGTACAGGCCTCTCGGCCCCTCAGACTCAGCCTTTTTATCAACGTGGTGTCTGGAGTGTTAGGTTTAAGGTGAAGAAAATGTTATTTCTCCTAGAAAAATCCTGGTGCGTTCAGATGTTGTTATAAAATGTGCATATGGGGCCACAGCTTACTGGGTTTACATGGCAGCTAATTCCCTTGCCTTTCACAGTGGAAACTGCAGAAGGGTGCTGTTCAGCGCGTGTGTGCAATAGTGCCAGTGATCTTTCGTTCATAGGCGTGAAGTTTTTCCTCTCCTTGCTGTGTGCTGTTTAAGCTGTACCGCTGTTTCTCTTGCGCTCCGACAGAGTCCTGCAGGGCGTTGTTGAGCGGTGGGACTCCTGTCTGGAAGTAAAGCAGCAGGTCCAGTCCACAGCCGAGGAGCTCCGGCGACAGACAGCGGAGGTCGCCCTGCGGTTCCCCTGGCCCGGCGTGGCGGAGAGGTGCAGGGCGCTCGAGGGGTGCAGGTCACTGGCGGAGAAAGCCAGAGCCCTGTCAGAGGCCTGCGACCGCCTACAAACTGAAAGGGAGGAGCTGTCCCAGCTCACACGAGACCCTAGTTTTGCTGAAGAGTCTTGGACAGACCTGGTGAAATGCACATCCTGCCTGCTGAAAGACCTGGAGGTTTGCACCTTTGTTTCCCTTCGCTGAAAATTTATGCTGGGAATTCTGAACAAAATATCTTTCTTTGTACCGTTTGCGGGAAGGATTCCATTGGTTCTGAAATCTGTGTGTGTGTGTTAGTCAAAAACTAAGTGGGAGGTTTTGAATGTTTGTGATTTAAAGTCAAGGTTTTGTCAGCTGGGGGGGGAAGGCACTGCTTACTGATTTAAAGTGTGGTCGGTCCCCTTTCATGGCAGGACGTGAGTGTGAGTCTGGAAGGGAGCCTGCAGGAGGAACGGCGCTGTGGCAGGTTAATGGAACAGGCCAGGGCTGCACAGCACTCATTGGGGGCCCAGCTGGGGACTGTCAGAGCTGCTCCCAGGGACAGGGCTTCATTGCACGACACTGTCAGCTCACTACAGGTAACCATCAGGCGAATTCTGTCATAATGCTGCAGAAACATTTAATTGCCTTGTGCATTTTTAGACAGCAGCTTATTAAAGTTCTTATGCATGCAAGTGTATAAGGCATTCTGAATTATTAACTGGCTAAAATCAATGATTTCATACCCCGATAATAACATAATATTACAGCTACTTGTCCTGGATTTCCCATTATTTGTAGTAGCCATAATAAAGAATAGGGTGAAGTGCTCTAACACCACTGTCACGCTTGGTAACATGGTAAGATTCTTTGATTTCCCATTAAAAAGCTAGTGCAGCTACCTCCAGAACTGCTGTAATTTTCACATATAAACAACTCTTGTTATGCTGAATTGTTTTATACTTGTAGGTGTTATAGAACTATGCAGCCAACTTCTTTGAGATAGAGTAGACATAGGCAGCAAATTTCTGCTCTTAACTAACCCCTAACTTCTAAAAAGAAAATTATATGTTTCCTGCAGGTTCTGTTGGAGTCTGTAGCCCATAATGTTGACTTGACCAAAGAGCTGGAGAATGTGAGTCATGCTTTGCAGAGAAGCATGACCCTGAGTGGCCAGTCAGCCATTGGCCAGGAGATCATCCTTCTTCAGGAGCAGAACAGAGCCAGTGAGACCGAGATCCTGCAGACCATGCAGGAGCTGCACACTCAGGTGCAGCAAGCAGAGGAGGAGCTGATCATGAGAAGCCTGAAAGATGAAGCCACTAAGTTACTGGAGGAGCTCCAGTTGGTCAGTAAAGACCATGGCTCTTTGGAGCAGCTCACTGGCTTCGCTCAGTTGAAGCAACACTGGGAGACCCTGAAGGTGAATAATCTGATGCAGCTTCTTAATAGTGGAACTGGATGTGTGTGTGTTTATAATGATGTGGGACACAGTCCTCAGTGAAGTGCTTGCAGTGAGCGGGTGATGGGAGCTGGGTGACAAGGAAGCCCAATCCCATTCCTCTAGGACCAATAATCCAACTGGTGTCACTGAACTGTTTAGAACATCAAGGTGTGAAAAAAATGATTCTGTTAGGTAAATAATTTTGTGAAGTTATTAAACTCTCAGATGAAAAGCAAGGGACCCTTTTTCTCTGGTAAGCAAGAGTTGTGCATCCCTAGCTAGAGAGTCTGACACCAGGCTGGACTGGATGGCCATGTGGATCTCTGCCACTGCTGTGACTGCAGTGCTCGAGATTGTTCCTTGATGAAAAAGGTGCCCACCCCTGAAAAGAATTCCTCGTGAAAATCAGCAGTTAAAATAGTAAAAATATAGGCTGTCTGATGAAGAGCTAAAATGTGCCTTTAAAAACGTGCCAGTTTGAAGAGTTATTGATAAACAGACCAGCTGAAGAATGAGGTTTCATTTCAAAGAAAGGTTGCAAATTCATGGGTGTTCATGAGAAACCCCACAATTAAAAGAGACGGATGCCTGTGAGGGGATGGTGGTGTATTGGGCTAGCACTGAGGAACACGGCTCTGTCACTGACGCTAGACACAACTTGACAGCAGCTCCCGACCTCTTCTCCGCAGGGCTGCGAAAGAGCTCTTGGGGAGCTGGATGCCAGAGTGGCGGATCTCCAGGCTCCAGGGAGGCTCCGTCTCCCTCAGGGAGAGATTGCAGGAGATGTCTCCGCCGCCGCCACCGCCGCAGTCCAGGAACACAGCAGGTAACACGGCCTTCTTCTCCCAGACGATTCAGCCTGCTTATCATATTACAGTTAAGACTGAAAGGACACCTCCAGGAACTACATTCAGTGCCTTGTGGGAAATCGTAGTGCATTGCAGACAACATTTTGATCTATTGCCTAACACTCATTGCTGATTTTTTTGTTTTTATTTTAAGATTGAAGAGTGACATTTCTCACCGGCTGGAACTGTGTAAAGAGGCTGTAGGAAGGGGGTTCCATGCTTGTCTGCAGGAGTTGCAGCAGTGGAATCAGGCAGCCAGGCCTGCTCTGTCCGTTCAGCCCCGAGCGCCCACAGAATCCGCGCTCCCATCAGGCAGCCCACGATCTCTCCAGGTACAGTCCTGCGGGACAATGCGGTGCCTGGTCAGGGATACAGCACAGAATGACCGTTTTTTTATTGTCTGCTGGGCCAAGTTTGATATGAATTGAGTTAATAACGTGGGTTTAGGGGTGAAAAAGACATTAACAATTTGCATGCCTCAGTAACTGCTTCTCAAAAAAAAACAAACTAAAAGAGTCAGTTGCCATGGAGTCCTTGGGTAGCTCATACTGTAGGTCAGGATGTAAACAACACAGAGACAGATACAGTCCTAAAATGTTTTATTCTTTGAATACATGTGGGGAGAAATATAGTAATCTGTGTAAATGGAGCATAAGTATTAGAGTAATAATGCTGTTTTACAATGTTTTTGAATGATTTGAATTTAGAAAAATCACCATATCAGTTAGGGATTTATACTGTATATTGTTGTGCCATTTTTATTTGTGGTGTTGTTTTTCTCCCACAGTTTGTTCCTGTTGTGGTAATGATCATGTTAAGAGTGCGTTGAGGTTTATTTGTGTTTTACTTTCACTTCAAGTATGGTCAGCATAAAAACTCAGTTCTTGAGTCATAGGCAAAGCTTCTTCATATTACTGTAGACACATTAGATCACTGTGCCAGATTTCCAGAGGCCCAGGAGAAGTGAATACTGAATTTCTGCTGCATTAATGGAGTATCTATTCAAACTTGGTACAGTATGTGCTGTATACATATACTTAATACAGACATAAAACAGAGATCACATATACTGTATCAGATGTATCTGAAGGCCTGGTCCTGTCCATTCAGGTTCTTATGCAGAGACTAGTTCACAAGGATGAGATTTTTCTCAGATCTATGTATGAACAGGAAGAAGGGACAGTTCCACTGTGTCTGGGCTTGCCTGGCCTGTAAAGGAGCTTTTTGTTGCAGACAGTGCAGGATGAGGCGGAGAGGCTCCAGGCAGCCTTGCAGGAGGCCCTGTCAGACCAGCAGTTCTTGATGGACACACTGGGTCAGGAGCAGAAGATCAGGCTGGAGTCAGAGGCCTCCCAGGCCCTGGCAGAGGAGAAGACTCACTCTGCCATCATCACTCAGAGGCTGCAGGTGAGCTGAATCACATGGCCAGTGAGGCAAGTCTAAGCATGGCCACTGGAGGTTATAGGGACTAAGATCCTGACTCCTGTCCTAGGTCTCCTCTATGGGTTGAAATCCCAGGTGGGAACATCACCTCTGTACCCTTGCTCTAGTTATTTTCTCTATGTTACTCTAGCAAACCCAGTGCTAAAAATACCATAGTTACCAAAATGTGTGTCTAATTATAGATAATCAAAATCTCAAAAAAGTCATTTACTTGAAGAAGCCATCCTGATCAGATCAGAGCCCATACAACACAGCCCGCCACAGAGCCTGTGTGTCCCATGGGTCCTGGCCTGGGCATGTGACCATTACATACCATATTGTTTCCTTATTCAGTGTGAATTTACAGAACTGAAAACTGAACCTTTTATTAGGATTTTGGTGCAGATGGAGTTTTTCTGAGTATTTCTTTCATATATTCATAAAATATTTCATAAATTATTTTTTTGTTTGTTTTTGGAGATACAGCATTCTGGGACGCAGCACTCTGATCTACAGCACTTGCATTCTGCATACTGCATACAGACCCTGCAGACTGGTGTAAAGCAGACAGGAATACTACATCCAGAAACAATATCTTCTGAGACAGTGTTCGATGACTTACAGCATCCTGACTCACAGCACCCTGATCTACAGCAGACTGAGACACTACATCTTGAGATACAGCATCCTGCTCTACAGCAGACCGATACACTGCATCTTGTCACACAGCACACCAATGTACAGCAGACTGAGATACTGCATACTGATGTACAAGAGACTGCGACACTACATTCTGAGAGGCAGCATCCTGGAATGCAGCTAGCTAAGGCCCTGTACAGTGAGACACAGCACACTGACCTAAGCCAGCCTGAGATCCTGCATCATGAGACACAGCACCCTGATCAACAGCAGAGTGACACATTGTATCTTGTGGCACAGAAGACTGAGACAGTGTTTGTCAACTTGGAGCACCTTGAGACACAGCATCCTGATGTAGAGGAGACTGAGACCCAGCATTCTGATGTACAGCAGACTTTACATCCTGAGAGACAGCTTCCTGAAATGCAGCAGAGTAAGACACAGCACCCTGCTATAAAGAAGACCGAGACCCTGTCTGTTGATCTACAGCAGAGTGAGACAGTGCATCCTGAGACACAGAACTGTAATCTGCAGCAGCCTGAGACCCTGCATCTCCTGAAACAGAAGACCGAGACAATGTTTGCTGACTCACAGCATCCTGAGGCACAGCACACCGATGTGCTGCAGCCTGAGACCCTGCATTCTGATGTACAGCAGACTGTACATCCTGAGAGACAGATTTCTGAGATGCAGCAGAGTAAGACGCAGCACCCTGATCTACAAAAGACTGAGACACAGTATCATGTGGCACAGAAGACTGAGACAGTGTTTGTCAACTTGGAGCACCTTGAGACACAGCACCCTCATGTACACCAGCCTGAGACCCAGCACCCTGATATAGAGAAGATTGAGACCCTGTCTGTTGATCTACAGCAGCCTGAGACCTTGCAAACTGATGTACTGCAGACTGGGGTACTACATCCTGTGACACAGTATTCTGAGACAGTGTTTGCTGACTTACAGCATCTGGATACACTGCACCCTGATCTACAGCAGACTGAGACACTACATCTTGAGAAACAGCAGACTGAGACAGTGTTTGCTGAGGTACAGCACCCTGAGACAGAGCACCCTGATGTACCACAGCATGAGACACAGAACCTTGATCTAAAGCCGACCGAGACACTACATCTTGATTCGGGACACCCTGATCTTCAGCAGAATAAGACACAGCTCACTGACCTAAGCCAGCCTGAGTCCATCCATCTTGACACACGGCACCTGGATCAACAGCAGTCTGAGACACTACATCTTGAGAAACAGCAGACTGAGACAGTGTTTGCTGAGATACAGCATCCCAAGACAGAGCACCCTGGTGTACAGAAGACTGAGACCCTACATCCTGGGATACATCACCCTGATATTGAGAAGACCGAGAAATTGCCTGCTAAGCTACAGCAGAGTGAGATCCTGTCTGTTAATCTACAGCAGAGTGGATTGACAATGCATCATGAGACACTGTACCCTGATGAAGAAAAGACAAAGACCCTGCATTCTGAGACACAGCACCCTGATATAGAGGAGACTGAGACACTGTCTGTTGATCCACAGCAGCCTATGACCCTGCATACTGATGTACAGAGGGCTGAGATACTACATCCTGTGACACAGTATTCTGAGACAGTGTTTGTTGACTTACAGCATCTGGATACACTGCACCCTGATCTACAGCAGACTGAGACACTGTGTCTTGAGAAACAGCAGACTGAGACACTGCGTCTTGAGAAACAGCAGACTGAGACAGTGTTTGGTGAGGTACAGCACCCTGAGACAGAACACCCTGATGTACCACAGCATGAGACACAAAACCTTGATCTAAAGCTGACTGAGACACTACATCCTGATTCCGGACACCCTGATCTTCAGCAGAGTAAGACACAGCTCACTGACCTAAGCCAGCCTGAGTCCATGCATCTTGACACACAGCACCTGGATCAACAGCAGCCCGAGACACTACATCTTGAGAAACAGCAGACCGAGACAGTGTTTGCTGAGATACAGCATCCCAAGACAGAGCACTCTGATGTACAGAAGACTGAGACTCTGCATCCTGGGATACATCACCCTGATATTGAGAAGACCGAGAAATTGCCTGCTGATCTACAGCAGAGTGAGATCCTGTCTGTTAATCTACAGCAGAGTGAGACAATGCATCATGAGACACTGTACCCTGATCTAAAGGAGACTGAGACCCTGCATTCTGAGACACAGCACCCTGATATAGAAGATACTGAGACACTGTCTGTTGATCTACAGCAGCCTATGATTCTGCATATTGATGTACAGCAGGCTGGGATACTACATCCTGTGACACAGTATTCTGAGACAATGTTTGTTGACTTACAGCATCTGGACACACTGCACCCTGATCTACAGCACACTGAGACACTACATCTTGAGAAACAGCAGACTGAGACAGTGTTTGCTGAGATACAGCATCCTGAGATAGGACACCCTGATCTACAGCAGAGCAAGACACAGCATACTGACCTAAGCCAGCCTGAGATCCTGCATCTTGACACACAGCACCCGGACGTACAAAAGACTGAGACCCTGCGTCCTGGGACACAGCTCCCTGATATAGAGGAGACTGTGACACTGTCTGTTGATCTACAGCAGCCTATGACCCTGCATACTGATGTACAGCAGGCTGGGATACTACATCCTGTGACACAGTATTCTGAGACTGTGTTTGTTGACTTACAGCATCTGGACACACTGCACCCTAATTTACTCCAGACAGAGACACTACATCTTGAGAAACAGCAGACTGAGACAGTTTTTGCTGAGATACAGCATCCTGAGACAGAGCACCCTGATGTACCACAGCATGAGACACAGAACCTTGATCTAAAGCCGACTGAGACACTACATCCTGATTCAGGACACCCTGATCTTCAGCAGAGTAAGACACAGCACACTGACCTAAACCAGCCTGAGTCCATGCATCTTGACACACAGCACCTGGATCAACAGCAGCCCAAGACACTACATCTTGAGAAGCAGCAGACTGAGACAGTGTTTGCTGAGATACAGCATCCCAAGATGAAGCACCCCGATGTACAGAAGACTGAGACTCTGCATCCTGGGATATATCACCCTGATATTGAGAAGACAGAGAAACTGCCTGCTGATCTACAGCAGAGTGAGATCCTGTCTGTTAATCTACAGCAGAGTGAGACAGTGCATCATGAGACACTGTACCCTGATGTAGAGGAGACTGAGACCCTGCATTCTGAGACACAGCACCCTGATATAGAAGATACTGAGACACTGTCTGTTGATCTACAGCAGCCTATGATCCTGCATATTGATGTACAGCAGGCTGAGATACTACATCCTGTGACACAGTATTCTGAGACAGTGTTTGTTGACTTACAGCATCTGGTCACACTGCACCCTGATCTACAGCACACTGAGACACTACATCTTGAGAAACAGCAGACTGAGACAGTGTTTGCTGAGATACAGCATCCTGAGATAGGACACCCTGATCTACAGCAGAGCAAGACACAGCATACTGACCTAAGCCAGCCTGAGATCCTGCATCTTGACACACAGCACCCGGACGTACAAAAGACTGAGACCCTGCGTCCTGGGACACAGCGCCCTGATATAGAGGAGACAGTGACACTGTCTGTTGATCTACAGCAGCCTATGACCCTGCATACTGATGTACAGCAGGCTGGGATACTACATCCTGTGACACAGTATTCTGAGACAGTGTTTGTTGACTTACAGCATCTGGACACACTGCACCCTAATTTACTCCAGACAGAGACACTACATCTTGAGAAACAGCATCCTGAGACAGAGCACCCTGATGTACCACAGCATGAGACACAGAACCTTGATCTAAAGCCGACTGAGACACTACATCCTGATTCAGGACACCCTGATCTTCAGCAGAGTAAGACACAGCACACTGACCTAAGCCAGCCTGAGTCCATGCATCTTGACACACAGCACCTGGATCAACAGCAGCCCAAGACACTACATCTTGAGAAGCAGCAGACTGAGACAGTGTTTGCTGAGATACAGCATCCCAAGATGAAGCACCCCGATGTACAGAAGACTGAGACTCTGCATCCTGGGATACATCACCCTGATATTGAGAAGACAGAGAAACTGCCTGCTGATCTACAGCAGAGTGAGATCCTGTCTGTTAATCTACAGCAGAGTGAGACAGTGCATCATGAGACACTGTACCCTGATGTAGAGGAGACTGAGACCCTGCATTCTGAGACACAGCACCCTGATATAGAAGATACTGAGACACTGTCTGTTGATCTACAGCAGCCTATGATCCTGCATATTGATGTACAGCAGGCTGAGATACTACATCCTGTGACACAGTATTCTGAGACAGTGTTTGTTGACTTACAGCATCTGGACACACTGCACCCTGATCTACAGCAGACTGAGACACTACATCTTGAGAAACAGCAGACTGAGACAATGTTTGCTGAGATACAGCATCCTGAGACGGATCACCCTGATGTACAGCAGCATGAGACACAGAATCTTGATCTAAATCAGACTGAGACGCCACACTTAGAGCATCTAGAGAAACAGCACCCTCATCTACAGAATATTGAGACCCTGCTCAGTGATATACAGAATCCTGAGACACAGCTCCCTGATATAAAGAAGACTAAGAATCTGTGTCTTGAGTCACTGCACCCTGGAAAAGAGAAGACCAAGACACTGTTTACTGATCTACAGCAGCGTGAGACACTTCCTGTTGATCTACAGCAGACTGAGACAGTACATTCTGAGACACAGCACTGTGATCTGGAGCAGAGTGAGATAGTTCATTATGAGACACTGCAACGTAATAAACAGCCGACTGAGTCAGTGAAGGCCAAAACGCAGCATCCTGAGTTCCTGTGTACTACTTTACAGCCGTTTGAAACCTTGCTTAGTGATCTACAGCAGATTGAGATGCTGCATACTCAAACACAGCACCATGATCTACAACAGGCTGAGACACTATGTACTGATGTAAAGGAAAATGAGACAGAGCATCCTTACAAGCAACAACAAGCTGTGATACACCTCCCATATATACAGCAAACTGAGACAATGAATCTTGAGATACAGCACCCTGGACTACAGCAGACTGAGACACTGTGCACTAATTTAGATCCTGCCAAGATGATGCATTCTGAGCCACAGCAGCTAAAGAAAACTGAGACACTGCATATTAAGCCACTGCATGGTGATCTACAGCAGACAGAGATATTGTCATCTGAGACACAGTGCTCTGAATTACAGATGACAGTAGTACTGTGTTCTGATTTTATTCAAACTGAGACGGTGCAGTCTGAGACACAAAATCCTGATATACAACCGACGAATACATTGCATACCAAAACACTTGATCCTAAGACTTTGTGTACTGATCTACAGCAGGCTAAGATACTGCTTCCTAAGACACAGCCTACATATGTACAAAAGAGTGAGACATTGTCTACTGAGACACAACATCCAGGTCTGCAGGAGACTGAGATACTTTATGCTGAACTTCAACAAAGAGAGACACTGCCCACTGTCACCTCTGGGACAGACCAAGTTGAGAAAATGCAGCTACAGCACGATGATGTTCAATACTCTGATACCAAGCACAACAAGGCATTACAATTAACGAACACGGAGATACAGCACTCTGCTGTTCAACACTCCAGAATTCAGCACATTGAGACGCAGAGGATTGATGTCTCTGAGTTACAGCCTATTGGTAGCACGGAGTTATTGCCTACTGATATCCTTGAAAATGAGAGACGTATGAAGAAATTCTCAGAAACCCACCATACATTTACTTACCACAGGAGGAGCAGAGGGACAGGCCAGTCTGTGGAGACAGAGCCCACTGAGGGACAGGACACCAGCGAGAAAACCGATGCAGAGCATAATGGCACTACTGAGATGCAGCAAACCAAGAGTTTTGACACTGAACACACTGATAACCACTGGACTGATGCGGATCAGAGTGGCAGACAGAGAATTGAGACAGACTATCCTGAGACACAGCATACTGGCCCACAACATTCTGAGGCCCTATATACAGAGACACAGCAAACTGTGAATTTGAAGACAGTGTTAGCCGAGGCACAACATACTGACACCTCTGGAAAAGTGAAAACAGAGAACATCAAGACAAAGGTTGCCAGTGTGCCTGGCACTGAGAGGCAATATTCTGAGAGCCAACGCAGTGAGAGACAACATTCTGAGATATGCAACACTGTCACAGCTGGTAAACTGGACACCAAGACACAGCTCACTGACACTGCCGTATCACTGGAAGCAGTCCGCCCCGAGACACAGGACAGAGAGCGACTGCAACAAGAGCACCAGCACACTGAGGCCCCTGAGGCTGAGCAGGAGGTGATCCTGGAAGTGTTGACCTCCGGTGTACAGCAGGTAATAGTGTCTGATTTTTTACTCTGCTCTAGCAGTGATCTTCTAACCTTCTGACAGTGAGACCTCTTTAGAAACACTGCTCTGCATTCCAACCCTGAGCATTCAATGACATGTCATGGGACCTCAGGTGAACTGTCCACTTGGCCCACTGGAGAAAGAAATCCCAGAACATACAGAGTTGGTGGTGTAGATGTAGATTGCGTGAACAGAGCACAGGAAAAGGTTGACTAGTTTAAAATGCACAACAGCGACACTTCATGGCACAGTCAGGGTACTTTACTTTATACATGCTGGTTCCCAGTAGGCAGGCTGCCCATTCTGTTATAAATGTAGACAATTTTGCTCACAGGTTAGAGAAACGATCAGGCCTCTAGTGTTTACTGAAGTCAAATGAAACTAGAATGGAATATGACAAACGAAAGAGATAAAACCATCCTGGAAATGTTGAAATAACCTCGACAAGGTTGTCTCCAAATTATTTATTATCAAAGATTATAGGAGCTTTTTATAACGTTATGCACACAAGTTTATGCACAAAAACAATTAAGTAAAAGCATTATGTTGTGGTTTTGATTGACCATCATTACATACTAAGAGATTTCCAAGTAAAGATCAGGGAGATTGGATTTGGAAGCACACCTCTGTAGAACAGGGACTGACCTCATGGGAAAAAAGTGTATTAACAGCTGACCCTTCGCCATTTCAGAGCCCTGTTGGTTTGGAGAGGCAGGAGGAGCAGGGGGGCGTGAGCTCTGGCACCGTGTGGGTTAAGACTGAGGAGAGGAGGGGAGACGGAGAAAGGGCAGACATCACAGACACACAGCAGGTACGGCAGGAGGGGACACTGGGTCTCCCCAGCACTCTGTCCAGCCTGATGTGCTCTGTGAGGCTGATCTTTTTTGCGGTCAGTGCAAGCAATTACCTGTTAGGTAGGCATGCTCAGTCATCTGCTGCCAGACAGGTTTTTACACTTTTTCAAAGAATCGGGACCTGTCCCAGTTTACACTGCTGTGATAGTCCTGCAGGTGTAGGTTGGAGGTGTATTGCTCCAGGGTCATTTTGCCTGTTGGTAAAGCATTACGTCCCAGATGATGGGGTGCGCATGTGAGCTAAAAAACGGCGATGATGAAAATATGAATATGGCTTGTGCTGTCCTTGAGATATGCTTGTCTGAAGGATTGTATGTAGGTCAGTCTTATCGTCTGTTTTGCCCTTTCTTTTTTTCTGTTTGGGGGAACTGGAACTGTAATCAGGAGAAACCGGTGTTTGTAACCAATTCAATATCTGAGCCAGTCAGAACACCACTCTTCCCGCATGCACAAGAAAACCTCTGGAAGCTTTGAGGAATATTTGCTAGATGGTAATTTTCTCCAGGGCTTTTCTATGAAGTCCCGTAATGTGAATTCCAGGTGTGAATTCAGGTAAAGACAGATGCAGTGATATAGTCTCAGTTTGTATGGTAGTGTTATTGGCAGATAGGAAAGAGTTGCATCAGAACAACACATTTTCAGATAAATATTTTTTTTTTACATTTTAAGGATGTCTGAACTACCATGTGTCAGAAAGATGTATTCAAAGATCATGAATTGCATTTTCATGGCAGATGGTTGAAAAAAGGTGTACCCGTTTATTTGCATTTGATGTTACTGGATATGTGCCAGATTCTATCTTCTACGTGAGAATATCATTAATGAACTATGGCATGACTCTTCTGGAGATTGATGTCTTAAACAAAGACCCAAGTGTATGTTTTGCTATGGGCTTTGCTGGACAAAATATCACAAAATATCACACTGCCAGTTATGCTTCAATTCCAGCCTCACAATATCGTAGGTTGGCTACTTTCTCAAACAAATATCACCCGTGGAAGCATGAACTTTAGGACGAGCAAGTTCAAGGTTCAAAGTTTAAACACTGCGACTTGAATATCTTTTTTATCACTACTGGGGGATCTCTCCAAGCTCTGCTGAGCATCATTTTCAAATTTTAGTTACTGTGCTTGATCAGTACTTTTATCTAGTGCATCTTTCAAAGGCTACATTGAAAACGTTTGTAGAGGGTGTAACTGCCTTAATTTTATCCAGTTTATACAAAAGCAACAAATGGTTCAATTGTCTAAAAGAATTCTAATTATCAGTGGAATGAAACACATCAGGAGGAGTGAACTGAGGAGAGATGCGAGGAGCAGACTCAGCAGACACCGGGAGTCTGAAGGACACTCGACTGACAGGATTCTCAGATTAGGACTGCAGAGGAAAGGCAGAGAGGAACATTACAATGAGAATCAGAGTACTACCAGACAGTTGTTCTGCTATCACAGGAGAGGAGTGGGGGAGCAGGCAAGAAGCAGGACAGATAAGAAATCATAGCTGAAGGTGGCAAAGACAGCATGTCGTGTAAATAATTTGTATGTGTCTTGCTTTTTGTTCTTCCTGTTTTTCTGTTTTCCAGGAGCACTGTTGATTTAAAGCAAGACCTTCGACACAGTTAGCTAGAGACTGTGGGTAGTCAGTCAGTGAGTGCCATGTAACACTGCACGATTTAGGGAATCAAAAGCAATAACTTTTATTTTACAAAAAGCCACTCCCGTAGCAGTCTGGACTTGCTCCTGCCAAGCTGCTAATGGAATCTGGCACTAGTATGTGTAGTTTATAGCCCAGTGGAGATAGAATCTCCTAGATGGTCTGACATACAGCAATATGGCATTTTTTATCACATTCCTGTAAAAATGCTATAAGACGATTCTGTCTATCTATTTAAAACACTAGAACTCTGCTTTGAGAAGCAGCTTTTGACTAAACATAACAGCAATCAGGAGTTTACACCTGACTCTGTTTTCTGATCCCAGAGCCCATTTCAGTTCTGTAGCACTGTGGACTTCTTCTGATTGTAGGTATAACATTGCTTTCAGTTGAATGAGATTTCCAGACAAACATTCTTTTTAGTAGACTAGAGGTGTATATAGCATAGAATGTTCACAAGTGCAATGCGTAATCATTATAGTTAATATTAAAAAACAATCAACAATCAAGCCCTGTGAATGCTTTTCACCAAATGTGGATCAGAAAACGACTCAGTCACTGCTAATTACTATTGAAATGAACATAGGCAGCTGGATAAATCCTGAAAAAAACTCTAGGCCTCCATAATAGACTGACTTAATAAACTGCTTTCAGATGGAAATGACCATGCTGAGAAAACAGGACATTATAGGTATTGCACGTGCAAACCATGAACCAAAACACTGGGTGCAGATTATGTGATTTTTTTTTACCTGCTTTTCGATGGTAGCAACCATTGTGTGATTTGATCCATCTAAAAGCTTGAGTCCTTCTGATGCAGAACAGATTTGTATTCTGAAAGCCCTCCCACACACTGGTAGGTTGACCTAATGCTGAAGGACCAGTTACTAAAATGCACATACAGGACTGTTAGTAGAGTGCTAGTTTATCACTGGTTGGGAACAGAGGCTAAACTCTGTGTTACCTACTGTGGTTTCCTTTTTTTTCTACACACTGCCTCCTTGTAGTGCGTTACTTGGTACACCATTTTGCAGTCAGATTATTACTCTGACTGTTCTCTAACTTAAATCCACCCAGCGATTCTGTATCAAGTCAATCACTGGTTGAAAAGTGCTTGAGGCATTTTCTGGTTTTTCCGAAACAAGACTGGAGCAACAAGACACACCTCTGGCCGTAAACCAACACATTATTCCTTGGTGCATTTTTGTTGTACTTGCAGAAGTTATGTGAGCGATATGCATTGAGTTCCTCCGCTAAAAATCTCTGTAAAAAAAAGAAGTTAAACTTTTTAGAGCTGGGCTGCTGAAAGTGAAACTTGCTTATCTCGATGTTTTTGCAGGAACAGGAACAACGCTGCTCCGGGAACATGCTGAAATGGTGTGCAGAATCCGAAGGCCTGGAGCTAGTGTCTGAGCATGAGGCCGATGAGGAGCCTGGAAAACTTCCACAGAGCCAGGGAGGTGCAGCGCAGGAAATCTTCACAGACGCTCAGATGCTGACACTGCCAGGCTCTGACAGCCACTCCACTGGAGTAAGAAATAGACGATGCATTTCTGCACACTGAGAAAGGGGGAATGCACTGACCTTTTTTTTAGTGTCAAATCAGGATGACAGTAACAATATTGTTCGACTGATATGCTCTTCTGGACTTTTTAAATGTGATTTTTTTATACTGTATTTGCATAGAATTTAAAAACATGCATACAACGTGATTTTAAAGACATTTATTTACTGTACATGTTTCTTAAACTGGTTTAATTCTTTAATTAAATTTCCTCCAATGATGTCTGTGTTTATCAGCATAATTGGGTTACTGCTGGCTTAGACTTCAGTGAAAATTGATTAGTAAGTGTCTACATGCAGCACATGGTAAAGAATACTACAACAGTGTTTTAATATGTTAGTTGTCAATGGTAAGTGCTGGTATTTTAACATGGTTGGTACAGCATGGTTGAGTATTCCTCTGGTGAATGCAATAGGGAATTGCTCAGGAAACAGTTATGAAGCAATGCTATTTCCTATGCTTTCAACTTGGGAGACTCATGAGCAGAAGCTTGGTTAGCCTGTCCTAATCTTGCTGATATAAAAGTTGTCTCAAGGTTTCTCTTCTCTGAAAGCACGTCATCTCTCTCTTTGAGAATGCTGTCTTGCTTATTATCTCTTGCTGTGTGTAATTGCAGGCTGGGAGGCTGAAGGAAACTCTAGAAAGACTTAATACTTTATACAAAGATTTGGAGTCCCAGCTGACGGACGCTGTCCGCAGGGTGCTGTACTGTAGGAACCAGCCTGCCAAGCTCCATATTGCAGCCATGACCCAACAGATGGAGGAGACTCAGGTGAGGGACACTGCCCTGTCTGCACATGTCCGTATGTACTGGTGATAGGCTGCATTTCATTACAGCTCTGCTGAGTGAGGGGTGGGACATCTCTCGTTCCAATTCCCTGCTGACTCTTTGGTTCTCTCCCACTGGGGTGGGAAGCAACTGTTTTCTGGGAATTAAAAAGGCTCAAAATGCAAATGAAATATGTGCTCTGCAATATGTTATTCATGAAATATGTACCGAAAAATTAAGAGAATCAGCGCAAATATTAGTTGCAGCCTGAATGGACTTTGGCTGACAAGAAACCAAGTTGCCTCAGAAAAAATTCCAGTTTGCAGTCCAGTGAAACGAGTGAATCTGGCGAGTCTTCACATGATCGAAGTAGGCAGCGAAGCCTGTAATGGAATGAAAGATTTGTAAATTACAGCCATTATGGAACCCCAAGGCTAAAAGCCTACATTTGATTTTATGCTCATCTGTATCTGGTGAGAATTTCTTCCTGGAAGACTATCTACTGGATATCGCTGGATATCGCTGTCGATCAGTGCCGGGGTCTTCCTTCGTCCTCTTGTCTTTGATAATAGTGCCTCTCCCTGTTGGTACGGAGAGTTGCCATGATGGGAGAAACACTTTGTACTTTAAAGAAATTCAGCTCAAAACACCTGCTTTCTGTCAGCAAGGCCAGTTTAGATGTGTATTGTGGATAAGAAGCTTCTGTGAATACAATTTGCATATTCATCCACCTGGTTAGTGTGCTCTTTATGTGTCATTAGCATATTCAATGCATGCTAGTGATTCCATCATCTTCGCATTAAGAAGTGTGTGCAGCTGTGTGTCTGTTGTGTTAGATCTTTCCTATCGTGGGTTGGGATTCTGGTATTACGTGTCTAAACGTGCTTGAACTTTGACTAAAATGTTCCTTATTACTTAAGAACCTTTTGTGAATGAGGCTTATTTCAGTGGAATTTCACAGTACTTTGGATTGAATCTTTTATGTTTTTTGTACTCTGCATGTTATGATTATGATTTTAACCGGGTTGCTTTAGTCATTTGTCCTTGATATCTGACTCTTATGCTCCAGCTCTCTTGTTGTTGTTGTGTGTATTGCCCTCACTATGAAAAGGCCCTGCATGACACCAAAAATCCTACTTGTTGGCTGACTGCTGCCCATTTGGCTGTGCTGTAGGAGCTGTTCCAGCAGCTGGGGCGGCAGCAGACAGTTGCCCTGACTCGGCTGGATAAGGCCCTGACCGGTAACCCTGACACAGCGCACTCTGGGGTGGCGCACCTGATACACACCCAGTGGGGGGCGATTCTGCAAGACATCTCTGCCATCACACAGGACAGAGTCTCCCAGCTCCAGCTCGTCACACAGTACCGCAGGACAGCAGAGACCAGCGGAGCAGAGCTGGATAAACTACGTGCAGAAATGCAGACACTTCAAAGGTATTTGTTTAATTTTCTTTCATCCAGGCTCTGGATATTTCTCTGCAGGCTACAAGCAACCTTCTTGTGTTCTGCATTCTGATTTGTTAGTTTGATTAAACCAGCTGTTTAGATCAAGATCAAACTGTTGCAAAGGCAGAGTTATTGCTTTTAACCCATTAAGTTCTAAATAAACTTTTCATTTGGTTAGTGCTTCTGGACTGGGGTCCACTTTCTCTGGGTGCTCTGGTGTCCTCCCATCTTCCAAGGAAGGCTTGCCAGGTTAACAGATGTCTCTAAAAAGTACCTGTTTGCCTTGTTTGTCGTACCAAGGACTGGCATCCATCTCAGGGTGTTTGCATCCATCTAATGACTGTGATTCAAAATACTCTGAGTTGCCACCACCTTTACCAGGAATAAGCAGCTTACAGATGCATACAGATTGTGTTCAGATGGTTTAGCGGGGGAGCATGTTCGAGGCCTCTCAGTATGCTTTTTTTCACATGCACTTCAAGCAATAGTTTGAAGAAATCTGAGATGTATATTCCTTTTTTGTTATCTTTTTCATTTTGCTCCTTTTTAAAATCTCATTTTTATACTTTGTGGCAGTTGCTCCAAGGAATGCAGCTCTCATCGTACAGAGAGGCTGAAGTCCCTTCTATTGGACATTGAGCAGGAGAAAGCTGTGATGAAAGAGCTCCTGGAGGTGCAGGCAAAGATATCGCCCCTCCTGAATGAGATTGACAAGAACAGGATGCAGATGCAGCTGGGAGACATGCGTGTGGAGTGCGATCGGGTGGAGTGTGCTGCACAGAAGATCCTTTATCGGGTTTCTCTGGAGGCTGAGGAAAGCAAAGACCTCCTGCTGGAGACACAGGGACTCCAGACTGTGCTGGAAAACCTGCACCGTTCTCTCAACTTTCTCAGATCCTCCCCATCACAGAGGGAAGGAGAGAAAGCAAAACGGCTGATGATGCTGAGTGCGGATGTAATAGCTGCTCAGCAGAAATTCAGTCTTCTGCAGCAGCACGCTGAAGCTTTGACCCAGAGCATGCTGGGACAGAGGGAGAAGGAGGAGATAACCCAGGCCATCCAGATCCTGCAAGCTAAACTGGGCCTTGTGCAGGATCAGATTTCTGCACCAACCATCAGCACCGCCACTATGTTTGGCAAAATCATGAAAATAGTGCAGGATGCATTCACGTGGGCAAAGAGAACAGAGAGCGGCTTCATGATGAGCAGCAAAATTGCTCTCGATCCAGAAGATGTCAAAGCCAGGATTGATGACATGAAGAAGGTGCAGTCTGAGATTGCGGCCAAGCAATTCAAACTGCAGTCCTTCGCTTCGGAGGTGAGAAGGATGATCCCGCAGCTTGATGAGAAGGATGTGCCAAAAGTTCTGTCCTTGCTGAAAACTTTGGAGCAGCTGTATGAGTCTACTGATGAAAAGTCGCTCCAAGTTCTGCAACATTTGGAGTCTGGCTTGCAGATGAGAGAGAGGATGTTTGAGCAAATTGCTGACATTAATGCCTGGATTATTGCACACAGTGAAAAAGAGTGCATTAAGGAAGCTGACAGTAAAAGCTGCACTTCAGAGCTTGAACTACAGCTTCGAAGGCGAGAAGATGTGTTACTGGAATCTGACAAACATGCTGCACTTGTTGAGGCTCTTTGTATGAAGAGCAGAGACATTTCTTCAGAACTCAATGTTTTAGAGAACTGTTACCTGAATGACAGACTAATGTCCCTTCAAGAGGATATCAAGGGAATTACTGGCTATGAAAAAACAAAATGTCAAGAACTGATTGAACTGCTAAATGAACATAAAATCTCCCTGGAGAAGATTACCTCAATTGAGCAGGATGTAAAAGAGGCATTGTTGGACTTGGATAAATGTAGTTTTCCCTTAAGTAAGGAAACCATTTGTACAACAGGGACATTTAAATATAAGATTGTAGACCTCAAGTTCCAAGTTGAACAGCTCTGTCACTGTGAGAAGCAAAAACAGAGAAAACTGTTTGATTTAATTACTGAGTTGGAGAATAAAATAAAAATGTTGGAATTGAAGGCTCAGTGCTATGAAAAGTATTTAAGTTATTGGCAGCATATTAAGAACCTTAGAAGAACCATAGAGAAACAGGTTCTTGAAACAAACAAAGAAGGCATTAATAAAGCTGACAGACTTAAAAGATGCCAGGATCTCCTCGAACAATTTCCTGGACTGAAGAGGTTATGTTCTGAGGCTGCTGATGTTTTAAGCAAGGTCTCATCAGACTTAGACCCATCTCAGTTGAGATCTGAGCAGCAGAAACTCCTACAAGCGACAGTGGACTCTAACGCATGGGCCCAGGTTGTAATGAAGCAGTCAGAGAACCTTGAAAGGAAGATTATAGAGGAACTTGATTTCCAGCCCGAATATGAGCATACCTTTGACTTCTTAAAAGACGCAAACTTTGAACTTCACCGAGCAGCTTGCTTGGGCTTAGATGATCAAGCAATAGTGAATGAGATTCAGAGATGCCTCATTCTTCAAAGGGACGTGGAGACTAGAATGAGAATACTTTGGGCTGTAAAATGCAGAGACTGTGCTGAACCTGGGAAGAAACCTGTTGCCATGGTGAAGAAGTTGGATGACCTACAAGACCTAGCCAAGCAGATACAGAATGACTGTACTTTAAGAATGGTAGGTTTGTCAGTTTTGTATGCTGAAGATCACACAGATGAGTAATCAACAAACGTTAAATAATAAATATAAAAGAGTATTCTGCCATAGTATCCATTTTGAATGCAACACAGTATTTTACAGTAATGCATTGCAATATGCTACCTACTGTCTGAGCATTACAATGCAAGAGAATAGTGTGTTACTTGCAATACAGGGTAGAACCTTCTCCCCTTTCTTTTCACCTTTTTGCTTTGTCTAGCAAAAAATCTGTTCTTACAAAATTATCTTCAGTAGCCTGTGTCCTCAATTCTCTGAATCAAAGGATTCATACAACGGTTGTCAAAATACATGGCGCTGAGCCTTAAAATCAGTATGTTTCATGGTTGCAGGAGGGATTGTCTCAGGCACGGGAGGCGGTGAGGGTGTACATTGAAGCGATCCAAGGCACTGCAAACTTTCTGTCAGAAGAAGAGGCCAAGCTACAACATGTGCCAGGCTACGTCGAGGGCTGCGAATACAGTTTGCAGCAGATCCAGGAAGCCCTGTCCAACATCACTGCAGAGTTCGAGTCCAGAATTGCCCACATCCAGCTTCTGTTCCCTAAGATGGATTGCCTGTCCCTCCCTGAGTGCCTGAAGCTCCATGCCCAGCTCCTGAGTGAGCTGCTCGTCCATGTCTCCACCGTCAAGAGCAAAGCCCAGCTCAGACTGGAGGCTCTGCACAGGTGCCGCAGATTTTTCCCCCCTGAACTGTTTTTCTACTCCAGCTCTATGTTTTAGGTCAGACGTGCTTCACGGGAACACTGCTATTTCAGTGTGTCTCTAGAAGTGCAGACAGTAGATGAAGTCTTGATGAGATATGAAGTTAAAATGGCTTTGGTGTGACAAGAACCAATGTTAAAATAGTTATGCTCCTTGTACAGTGTAATACCAACTAAGGGTACTGAAATTTTGTGAGTTTCATTTGAGGAAATCTCACCTTGAATTTCTTAGGGGAATATAGTGTACAGAATTACATTGTGCTACTTCTGGGAGATAGAAAATGATTTTGTCCCTCCCCTTGCTCTTTTCTACTTAAAGTGAGAGAGTTTAATATTCATGTACAGCTGGTATGATTTATTTTTTGCACATCTAACTGTGCATGTTTTTCTGTCTGAATCTTATGTTTCTCATGATTACAGGATCTTCAATTCCCTGAAAACTTTGAATTAATAATTGAAAGAATTTTGGACAATAATGTTTAAAATGCACTTATTAAGCTGCATTCAGCTACTTTCTCTTTCCTTCTTTCCCCGAGTATTTTCTCTTCTGTCTGTGCTCTCTCTGTCCTGTGTCAGACTGCTTTTGCAGGAAGAAATGAACAGAAGTTAACAGAGAAACTGACAGTATCAGTCTTCCCTGATGTTCCTTCTTTTCTCCAGATGTGTGGAGAAGTATGAAATCTACAAACACTGCTATGAGGAGGTCTCTAATAGCCTGGACAGCTCTGGGAGGAAACTTGCAGCATGCTTTTCCAAGAAAGTAGCATCTTACAAGGAGTATTTAGATCAACAAGAAAACCTTAAGGTTTGTTGAAGATTTTTTCTGCGCCTTTATGTCAGTTAGGTTCCAGTTTTGAAAGGCCTTAGCTGACAGAACTCATTAGAAGCAATTTAGTTCAATCTCGATATGAATATAGCCAATGGTGGTATATGAATACGTGTATATAAGACACCATTCATATTAAACATCAAGCCATGAGAAGAGCATGAGGTAGAATCAGAGGTGCTGGATTTTGAAGTGGACTTCTGCAAAAACCATGTGTCAGGTTAGGCACAGCACTGAGCCTAGCAAGAAGAATAGTTACCATCCTCCTAAACAATACCCTTGACCCCAGTCCTTTAGTCTGCCGCTCAGCCCATAGTTTATTGAAACAAAAAGCATACATGACCTCCATAGACACATCATAACGATCACCACAAACCACAATGTGCGTGTATTTAATGATTCAGACGCATGTTTTACAACCATTATTAAGAAGCAGGCTGCCAGTAAAAGAATTTAAACCTGATGTTGTGCCCCAAGCTGCTTGTCCCGGGAATCGATGGCGCAGAGGAGAAGCTGGCGCAGCTGCAGGAGGCGGCTGTGGAGCTGCAGGGCGCCGGGGGGGACAGCAGGGAGGTGGCGCGGGCGGTGTCCTCTCGGTGGCAGGACTGGCTCCGCATGCAGCGCTGTGCCCGCGAGCTGGGGCAGCGCACCGGGCAGCGCGTGGAGGACTGGAGGGCCGTCTCGGAAAGTGTGAGTCCTGAAGCATTCCGTAAAAAAAACTATGACAGCCGATCGACACAAAGCATCGTCACCAGGAGAAGGTACACCTGCTGCGTGCAAGGCGTGATTTGTAAAATAGGATTGCTGTTCATCTTCTACCTGTCAGCTGGTCACTGGGGCATCTGTTGCTGTCTAATTCTGGTCAATGGTGTCACGGCTGGTAACACTGTTCTAGAAGACACTGATATGCAAGAACGCTCTCTTGGTTCAAATATCTATGACGGCAAGAGATAAAAATGAATTCCGAAGTTACAAATACACAGCAGCATTCACTTTTGTTTTGTTTTTCCATCCACCCATGGTTCATCTTATCAGACAGAAAGACAATGTTTTAGAAAATATCAGAAATATGACCTCAGCACAGCCATATTTCAAGGCCTCCCAGAAGCGAACCATGGATCTCTTTTCTTTTAGAAAATAAGACATTGTTATGTTATTGAGGCAAACAAGACACCACTGACTCACAAATTCTTTTTCTCCATTATTGCCTAATAAAATACTTTATTGATGCATTCACGCCCCCTTGGGGTTGAATAAAGTATTTTAAATTGAATTAAATAAACTGCTTTCCTGGTGCTGAACACGCATGGACAGTTGTGTTTAATATCAGCCATTTTCGCTTTGTGTTGGTAGTCTTGTTCTAGTAATCAGTGCAAGACTTACAGCCACATGCCTCAGACATATTGTAACCTGATCTATGACCTTTCTAGGCTATATATTTCTAAATATTAATAAAAATAAAGTTGAAATTAATATGGAAATTTAACTTATCTCCCAGCTTTTAGATGGCAGAACCTTTTTAATACAAATCCTGGGCCGGGAGAATTCAGAACAAAAGACGGCTAAGAACTAAGCCATGCAAAAGGACAGACAATCCCACATTCTAGACTTTAAATGGACTAAGGTGTAAATGTGTCCCCAGGTTGAGAGAGCCACTGTCATTCTGGACAATCTCCAGGATGAGCTTCCAGAATTCTCCGTAGAAAAGGCCACTGGAGAGGAGCTGCAGGAGCTGCTGGAGTCCACAGAGCAGTACGAGGGGCACCTGGTCCGCGAGCAGGCAGCTCTGTCTGCATTGGTGCTCAAGGTCAGGCATCTCCTCGGCATCAGTCCCAGCGGAGACGGGGCCCAGTCCACAGCGCTGTTCCAGCAGCTGCTGGCCATGCAGGACCGCTACACCAAGTAAGAGGGGCATGGTGTGGTGTCCAGATTTCCCAACGCCAAGTGTTCAGAGTGTACAATAGTACGGGGCAGAAAGCCATGAGGAGATTATACTTGAGTGGCTTTCTCCAGTGGCCTCAGCTCTCTGCTGTGGTTCTCTGAGGCTGACCGCCGTACTCACTGAATGGGGTGTCAGGAGGGTGCGCTTTCAAGATGGAGAAATCAGGGTCTGATGGCAATACTGTAGCAACAGTGTATGATTTCAAATCCAAATTGATTACAAGTGTTCAAAATTCTCAAAGGCACAAATTTAACCCAGTGCACATGTTCAGAATCAGCAGTGAAACAGGAACCACAGGACACAAGTTGAAATTATGGCCAAATGCATTTAAAATTCAGGACAGAAAGCACTTTGTGGCAGAAAGGGTGGTGGGAGTCAGGTACAGCCTACCCAGACTGTTACCCTGCCCAAGCTCTTGCCCTGAATCCTTTCATGACATGGCAGGATGACATACCTTAATGATACCTGATCATTCTTCTTGTGACCAAAGAAGTGAAAAACAATCACGGTCTTTTGTAGACTAAGGGAAATTAAAATGTAATTTTAAAATAGATATCCATTTATCCATCCTTTTTCATCATTTTTTTATCCTGCTTTTCCTTTTGAGAGCCACCATGAGGGTTTCATGAGCCGTTATTTTATTTCAGTTTGTGACTTGTTGAAATCGGCTTGCCTGCCTTGTAATCTCTGTCCCGCCAAGCGGACACAGAGTGCTGTGGGCTCATAGGGGATTCGGCGGATAGTATTATGCAGATGCCTGCAGGTGAGCACACCTCTGAAGCACCTGCACAAAGCACGAGAAGAAAGAAATGTTATTTTCTTTTCAACCGTTACAGCATTGTGTAAATCTGCTTTAACCTTAATGTGAATGAAAAATATTCTTCAGTAAAATATTGTGTGAGTAACAGTACTACGTTGGCAAGGATGTGCAGTACTCGCCGTGCTTGCCTGCTGTTCTCAGGCCTGCAGGCTGGGTCTTCGTGGCTCTGGGAGCTCAGGAGACGGAGCGAAATGAAAACTGTGTTCACTCAGGGTTGATGAATAATCCAGCACCCCCCAGAGCGCCTGCTGGGTGCCCTTGTTCTCTCTTACTCACCCTGATGAGCTCACTGGCGGTCGTGGGCAGGGTGGGTACTTCTGCCCAGCCCCTAGGCTGCCGTGTCCGCATTCCTAAAGGGGACGCACGCAGGCGGCGCTGGCCAGCTCTGATCTGGGCACCGCCAGCCCAGGAATACAATCCCAGGCCTTTCCTCCTTTGGAATGTACTTTTTTTTCCCTCCTTCTCCTCGTCTGGGCGCCTTCGCCAGCGTGTGTGTGACTTTTCCGTACGGGAGCTTTCAGTTGAAGGAGGTGGCGTGGATGTGCAGATCGAGCTCAAGCCGTTCGGGCTGCCCAGCCTGAGGTCTCGTGTCCCCTGTCTGCAGCTTGAGACGGAAGGCAGGGTCTGCCGGGCGAGCGGCGTCCGCAGAGATGCGGGAGCGCGAACAGGTGAAGGAGGAAATCCGGGGAGTGAAGGAGTGGCTGGTCACTGCTGTCTCCCTGCTGGCTGTGCTGGAGCATTCCCCGAGCAAAGAGGAGCTGCAGGTAAGGGTGGGGAAACAATTGCAAGTCGTGTAACATACAGTAGGTCCGAGAGTGGAGCCGTGTGAGAAGCTGAATGTAAAAACGAATCACGTGCTGGAAGGGAGAAAGAATGAAAAAAACTTTGTACTCTGGCTGTGGAACCTTCTTCAGCCACATGGGTCTTGAGACATTGTATTTTTTTCATTTATTATAGTTTTCTGCTTTGTGGTCAGCCCTTAGTTGTTCATACAATATATACGGTATATGATAGCTCAGATCTGGGGATCACTGAAGAATATGCCCGTTATTTGCAGAGAAATTGAGGATGTGTGTTCAGATGCTTCCCAGTGATCAGGCTTAGCTGTGTAAAAAGCAATTAAAATTGCGGTGCTCAAAATGGACCGTTGTTGCTATCAGGGCCTCACTGGTGCCTGTTCTGTAGATCATTTTCTTGTTTCACATGGGAATCTAGGGGGAATGACAGAAAACCAGATTCCTTGTGTTGAAGGCAGCGGACACCTGCGTCTAAGCTGAAATCAAGGTTTTCTTCTGTTAGGACTGCAGTTTTAGCACGTATACCTCACACAAACTCATTTGACCTTATCATAGTTTCCAAAGTTTACTAAGTTCTTATTGGGAAGTATTTTATACAAGGAAATTTTATTTAATTTTAAAAAATACATTGTTTAAGAGCAACAAAAGAATAACTTCAATTTGTTTATGCCAATTAAAATGCATCCTTAGTTCTTGCACGGCGATGCATACATAATGCCATTTTAATGAGCACTGAACTTTCCCTGCTTTCTCTTGATCACAATGGAGCAGTTGTCTTGAATAAAACCAAAAAAAGGGATATCATTTGCCAGAGTTTGAATAAAGCTGGCCTATGACATGTTTGTATTTCTGTATAATAATTGTCATATAAAACTTAGGACCTTTGGAGGGGTGTAGAGTACTGTTTCTATATTGCACTTTTATTTCTTTGTAAAAATGGTGGTTAAATTAAACGAGTCAGCTGCAAGCACGCTGAACAACGTGTGCATTATTTGAACTGGAGAGCCATGGCTTTTAGTCAAACTTCCCCTCAGTGAATTGTCAGCCTATATTGTTCTGTGCTTCTCAAGTGGGATGTGAGGAGCAGTGTTATTGTATTCAAGCGTCTCAGTTGCATCCAAAAGTTTTGATAGGCCTTTTGTCTCATGCAACCTACATTCTTTCCCTCCAAAGCACAGCACTCAGAGTGAAAGGACCTGAGCTCTGCTCTTCTGTATAATACCTTGTAAGTGGATACTCAGTGTCCCAGGTTACAGCTGTGGCCCCCGTTGTGACAGTTCATGCAAAAGCCGATAGAGGTCCCGTGCATTTACCACCTCTAGCTGAGCCGCTACCTCCCAGCACTCATTTCTCTCCTGATTCACCCGGAGAGTCGACAGAATCTCTAACACTGTTTTTTTTATCACTGGGATTTTATTGGAATTAGGTTTAACAACCTCGATTTATTTATACGTATATGTTAGTGCTCTTTAACCCAGTGCTTTCAACCAAGAGGCAAAAGCAATTTGGAGCTCTACAGCTAGAGGGAAAGAGAGCTAATTATGTGATTTTATCAACCTGAGGTTTTAATTTGTTGCCGGGCTAGACAGGACAAACGTGCATTGACAGAAAGATAGGATTTATTTGTGATTTGCCCTGCCGAAGTTTCAGCAATAATGCCGTTCTGTGAGTATTCCTGCTGGGTGTTCTTTACTGTTGTAGACGGCTCGTGCAGAGCAGACAGTGTAGGGGGCTAATCTGGAGACGACGTTCAAGGGGGTCAGGCGTCTACGGCTCAGGGCTAATGTCCTTTTGCTGTTGTCACTTTATAGGAGGTCCAGATAGAGCTGGGTTCCCAGAAGGCTGTGCTGGAAGGCATCATGGACAAGCTGAGGATGAAGTACTCTGACATGTACACACTTGTCCCTGTGGACATAGAGGCTCAGCTCCAGGAGGTCAGCCGCGGTCTGCAGGAAGTGGAAGAGAAGGTAAAGGTCACCACTTCCATACGATACATGTCGGAGCAGCACAGCACATGACAATGCAGTATACATCTATCATCAAAAAGCCAAGTACCCCAGGTAAAAGTCACAAAGACAAGGAGTAACCCAGAACACAGGACACAAGGCAGGGCGACACCCTGAACAGGACTGCACTCGATCTCAGGACACGTACACAGGAACAAGCTGTGAAGCTGCAACACTAAATGCCACGCCTCCATGCTGACCATGCCATATACAATCCTGTATTATGCCATACAGTACAATGTGATCTTCTGTTCATACTTATTGCAAGCAGTGCCTTTTGTCGAGGTCCTTATGCACTTAATAGGGAAATAAAGTGGACGGTGTTGAAAATCAAAAAAACATTATCATAGACTACCATGTTCAATCTTGATCAAGAAACATAGAGACAAAGCGATCATTACTGAATAAATGATTTTGATCATTTTATGGTAAAATCAATACTTCTACTGTACCTTTTAAAATCAGAAGGCTAGAAATGTACAACAAGCTCCTGAGTGCAGTTACATAATATGAGGAAACTCAGAACTGCAGATTTCCTGAATACGAGAGAGGATTGTCTGAGTGCCTTCTTCTACCTTTAATGGCTCAGTACTTCTATAAGTACAGACCTCCCTCTACCACCCTTTATCACTGCCACAGCAGTGGTGGGGGGTACTCCTGGTTGTTAGGTGCTTTTGTAAGAGCGTGCCAGGCAGTGGATTGTCAAAAGCTATTGTTAGTTGAGTTGCCATGGCAATGTCAGAAGCCAGGTTTCACACGCTGTTCCTGTGAGGTTACTGATTTCAGAATAAAGCACAAGTTCCTCGTGTCTTGTTAAAATTATATGAAAACTTTCAAGTGTGTCCTCAGGCTGGAAAATAGAAACCATAATCCTTTTCTCAGCTGTGGCGTTCATTTTTATGAGTATCCCTTAGCCTGACTTTCAGTTTCGATTCACACGCTAGCCAGATTTACTGGATTTTAGGTCCTTGATATAGAGTAGCTGATAAAGTTGTACCGCGCACTGCTGTATTGTAGGTAGAGGATGCTGTGGAGAAGAGCAGTCCATTCTATGCAATGGGTGCTAAAATCAGTGACATCACCACCGGCCTGGCCAATGTGCAGACAGTTCTGCAGCAGAGGAGCAAATCTGTCATGGAGGCCAAGGGCATCCAAAAGGTAACTATTGTATCACTGAAATAAACAGTTGTCTGTGTTTTACAAAAAACAAAACAATAGTTCATATAATATTAAAGACAAAATTAAAAGTGTTTATTTAAATATCTATGATCTCCCATTGGTCTTAGAGTTTTTGTCTTATTGAAAACTACTGTACATTATTAATATGGTACCATCCAACTGAAAAACTGTCCCTGTGTCTGTGTATTTGATCGTGCCCGTTCGTGTTCCTCTGTCTGTGTGCCTGTTCATGTCTCTGTGTGTTTGTTTGTGCCCCTGTGTCTGTGGGCCTGTTCGTGTTCCTCTGTCTGTGTGTTTATTCATGTCCCTGTGTCTGTGGGCTCATCGTTAATGTCCCCATGTCTGTGGGCTCGACGTTAATGTCCCTGTGTCTGTGTGTTTATTCATGTCCCCATGTCTGTGGGCTTGTCGTTAATGTCCCCATGTCTGTGGGCTCATCGTTAATGTCCCTGTGTCTGTGTGTTTGTTCCTGTCCCTGTGTCTGTGTGTTTGTTCCTGTCCCTGTGTCTGTGTGTTTGATCGTGCCCTTGTGTCTTTGTGTACTGTATGTTCTTGTCCCTGTCCCTGTGTCTGTGTGTTTGATCGTGCCCTTGTGTCTTTGTGTACTGTATGTTCTTGTCCCTGTCCCTGTGGACGAGCAGCACGTGTGGGATGAGCTGGAGCAGTGGCACTCCAGGGTCACTGCTCTGGAGGCGGACGTGCAGGAGCTCTCTGTGGACTATCCCGATCAGGCCCATCAGATGATGGACAACTTAATGGAGCCCCTGCAGCTCTATCAGAATGTGGCAAAGCAGGCAGAGCAGCGGACTGCCCTGCTCAGCAAGGTGAGGGGGTCCTGGTAACTCTCCCTGTGCAACGAGGTCAGAGGGTGACAGGAGATGTGGGAGGAGAATAAGTCTGGGGTTTTAAAGGCAGGTGTTTATAGGACTGGTTGACATTGTGTCATTGTGTTGTTCTATCTTTGTGGTGGAGTGCTCTCTGCTGGTGTTGAGAAGCATGCAGCTTTTAATATGCACCTTCAGGAAGTCTTAGGATATAGAATATAGAAGCTGGAACAGTAGGCTGAGGAGTCTGTGGTTTTTATATTGGTGGGTTTCATATGAGTGCTTTAAGAAATGTATTCAAGCACCACTTCAGAATGCTGTAATGCAAACATTACAGAGCAGAGTCTGGAGCAAAGTTTTTATCACAGCGGATTTACAGGACATAGGTGGCCTTAGGTGCTATTATTCTAAATGAAGTAGATGGGCTGAATGGCCATCACTCATTTGCAATCTTTCTTGTGTTGTGTTCATCCTTGGCCCTGCAGACCACCTCCTCCCTGCAGGAATTTGATGAGATGATCAGTAGTACCAACAGCTGGCTCAGCGAGGCTCTACCCTGGCTATCTGCACCTTACTCCTACAGCTCTGCGAAGTGTCTCAGCAGGCACGTTAATGCTTTGCAGGTGAGTCTGCAGATTATAATCATGCTATTACTGTCTTTGCCAACAATACCGTGTGCTGCTGTGTTTTCATTGCTTGCTGGATGGAGTATTAGCAGTAATCTGTCACACCTACTAAGAGCGTTTTTTGCAGCTGATGGAATTAGTTCTGTTCTTGAAGTAGTGCTTTTTTAACAGGTGCCGACAGTACTGTCAAGGGTGAGCTTGTGTGGGAGAAAATACAGTTTAATGAGTGAGTTTGGGAGCACTCTGTGGTTGGCATTCTGGAGGCATGCATTCAGACTGCTTCAGGATTTCTCTGTCTGCATGCTGAGAGCTACAGCAGGTGTTGCCCTGCCACTTGCAGATGGTGCTGGCTGACTCTGAGCAGAGGAGGAAGAGCCTGCAGGACTTCCGACCCCTGCTGCAGGAGATCTCCACAGTGTGCGACACTGCCGCCATGGAGGAACAGCTGAGCCGGACGGACCAGCGCATCGCCGCCCTGCAACAAGGCATCCAGGAGCGTCTGCCCCAGCTCCAGCGCGCCTCTACGGTGAGCCCCCGTCCCGCACGGCCACACCACTCTCCCTTCTGGGCAGTTAGGACTCTGCTCATCTCAAAGACCTGGACAGACAGTAGTGCTCTGTTGTTGGGTTTCTCTTTCTATCCTTAGCGCCTCTGGAAGAACTTCCCGGGTCTTGCCAAAAAGTATTGAAAATGTTTGCTTTTTTAACACTGGTAGTGCATAAGCATAATTTAATTCCAGGAAGATTTGATTCTAAAGCATGAATTTCATTATCAGTACAGGTGAGAATTAATGGAGACACGTTTCACTTTAGTACCGCAGATGTTTTAGTTTTTGGAATATTTTAGATTCGTAGTTTGATCTTTGATGTTTGATGTGATTTGCATTTTCAATTGGCTTTATTTTAGGAGCTGGAAGCCATTGAGACAGAAGTTAAGCTGATAGAGAAAAACATCACCAAAATAAGGACCATTCTGTCAACCAATGACACCACAGAAATCTCTC
Source organism: Atractosteus spatula (assembly GCF_055471065.1). Classification (NCBI taxonomy): domain Eukaryota; kingdom Metazoa; phylum Chordata; class Actinopteri; order Semionotiformes; family Lepisosteidae; genus Atractosteus; species Atractosteus spatula. Next base: position 8,120,364 of record NC_142714.1, read on the forward strand.
CCGAGGAGCACCTGCGCAACCGCCAGGTGAGGATTAAAATGTTACAGCTGAGGGGAAGCCATTCCATTCTAGCTTGTTTGGTAGTTAGTTGGTAAATAACCCCAAGGATCTTATTCAGTGCTTTCTTGATTGAAGCCAGCTTATCGCCTTCAACACCATGGTTGAGTAGCTTGCTCTGTAGTAAGTGCTTGCTGTCCTCAGTTTTAAATGCACTTCCACATAGAGTACCCTAGTTTCTACTTGTGTTCCTTGGTTTGTGTTTCACTGTTGACTCTGAAGATGTCCACCAAGTTGATTTTTGTCAAAGCCGGTGAAGATTGTGAATAGTTGAATCAGGTATGCTTGTAGTCTTCTCTGCTGAAAACTGAAAGGTTTCAGTTCCTTCCAGCATGTCAGTGTAGGCCATTCCCTTAAGAAAGACTTCACCTGTTTTGCCAGGCAGCTTGTGGCCCTCACGGCTGCTGACACATCATCCACGTTGAGCCACTGCGTTTGTCTTGATTTCATTGTAGGTGATCCTAGACAACATCCAGCCCATGAAGAGGACCATAGCTGAGATCAGGGGCTGTAGACCTGGCATGTCTCTGCCCGAAGGGGCATCGGCAGCCCTGGAGGTTTTTGATAGGGCCGAAGAGCTGCTGCTGCCCATAGAGGAGTTGGAGCAAGTGACCATCCAGCAGAGTGCAGTGCTTAAGGTCTGTCAGACATCTCTCCTTGAGGGCCTGCTGCATTTTCAAAACACAAATGATCATACAGTACATTACTGGAGAGCTGACATTTTCTGATGAATGTAACAAAATTAAGACACACTTTTAGGAGGGCATTCTGATTTAGAGGTGTGCAATCATAATCTCAGACTTGGTAGCTTCTCACCACTGACTGCTGTGCCAAACATAGACACCAAATGTTGGACCCTGCAGTTCCTCTCTGAGTAGGATTACTCTTGGATATACACCCACTTCATATCCTTGACTTCTTTCCCTTAGGCATGACAAGAAGTTCCTTCAAAGAAGTGGTAGATTAGTCATCTTAGAGTTTCACTGAACTTTCATTGAGAATGGACTGTGCATCCTCTTGACAGTTTTGGAAATATAGATTCCCATGTTATAATTTGAACGTTAATATAGCCTTTATGTTAATTCCTCTGTCTTGAGACGAATCACATTTTATGGAACATACAGTAAATTTAGATCTCCTTCTTGGAGAATCTGAATTGGACTGCCCAGCTTAACCAGTACTTATCGTCCAAGCAGAATAAAGCCAACCCTGGCAACAACACAGCACAGTGTGGGAGAGGTTATTAGCTGTAGCTATAGCTTTATAAATGGATACAAACATAAGGTGCTGTGGATTAAAGTGTTAGCTTTTCATTAATAATAACAAAGTTTGATGTGATGTCAAGGGCATGCTTTTATTTTACTAATTTATTTAGCTGACCCTTGTTTTGCTTTTTTTATAAAACAACTTACATTTGCACCCATTTATACAGCAGGACATTTTATAAGAACAGTTCAGCTCAAGTACTTTGCTTAAGGATACAACAGCTATGTTGCATAAAGTATTTGAACCCATAACCTTCTTTCCTTTTACAGAACCCTGCACACTACTGCCTTTTCACTTTGCCAATGTTTTATCATTAGCAAATGATAAAACTAGCTTCTAGCTGGGATCGTAAAGAATAACGACTCCTCTAACGATTCTCTCACTAGTGTCTGGTTCATCTTGTGGTAAACGTTTATGACTGTGAAATATGACAAAAAATAAATCCCGTGTTCTGACTAATGAAAGTCATAAAACAGTTGAGGAGTACTGCCATCTATCTGAAGAAAAGCTGGAATGTAGTGTTGTCTTGGCTTGTCAAACCAATTATACTGTATTCAAAAAGGAAATGCTCATAATCAGGAACTTCCTTCTGCAGATTTGTACTGATGATTATGTCCTTGCATTTGCCTATGCATAAACTATTTTAGGTTTTTTTATATTTTGTTATTATTTCTGTAATCAATCAACAACAAACAGCAATCTAAAACAAGAAAAAAACAATCCCTCCTAACATGATTTAATTATGTGTAAGAAATAAACTACAGTACGTTATGTAGAAATTAGACAAGTGTATGTAATCATTTCTGGGAACAGCTGAGGGGATGTTTTATGAGATGGTTTTCATGCTGTCAATGTGAATGTCCTTGTTCTTTAATGTGGAATGCAATGGTAAAAGCAGTGGAATAAAGCAGACTGAAGACACACCATGTTGATTTTTGGAAAGACATGATGCACAGCACAGCAAAGTAATAACTTAGTTTACACCCAGTAAAACAGTGGGACAACTCATGAAGCTGAGGGTGCCCGTGGGATGATGATGACTGTGGTAGATGATCTCTTTTCAGGTGGCGATTGCACAGCTGATGGGACAGCGACAGGACATTCAACAGGAGGGCCCAGGACAGCTCTCTGCAGGCTCTCCGGTGAGCCCCCAGTGTTTACACACCCCGCCTGGCTAAAGCTCTTAAATAGAACCAGTTCATCAGCTTTTAAAAGAGGAGTAAAAAGAGAAGCCTGAAGCTCCTACTCTAGTCATTGATCAAATAGGTCACTAGACACCACTTGATTGAACACCAGAGCAGTTGCTCACAGGGTAAACTGCATACAAAGACTAAAGTCATTTTTCTGTTTTAGGTGCATAAAGCCGAGGAAGAACCATTAATTAGTCCGGAATACCAGGAAGAAATTTTAATGAGTTTGCAGGACTCCTTAACAGCTCTAGCAGAAGCTCCACTGGAAGCATGGAGTGAGTCTAAGGAAAGAGCCAGCTGGCCAGAAGAGAGCAAGACTTCCCAACCCCAGGTAATACACAGTCACACGTTGCATTGCAGGTTCAAATGCCACTGTTGAAATCTAATCAGATTGACTTTCTTATCCAGACCGGGTATTTTCCAAGTTAATTCTGAATGTTGTTTATCTTATTGTCAAGATCTTAAAGAGAACTTTAGAGACCTGACCTAGACCTTGTGTAGTTCATGTGTATGTGTTGCACGGAACATCTTTGCACTCAAGTGCTAAACATCGTGTTACCAGGTATGTGGAATTGTGTTGCTGAGATAGTTAAAAAGTAGGAATACAGTAGCACCAACAGTAGCTGGCTTCACTCGCTGTGTTCCTGGCACTGTCCAGCAGGGGGCAATAGGGGGCCTCTCTCTGAACACATCTCCTGCTGAGGAAGGGGAGGTGGGCAGCGAGGACGAGAGAGGAAGCACCAAGTCCTCATCTTCGGAAACATTGACTGGGAGTGTTGCAGAGGTAAAGAGAAAAGCATTTGATCTGAACTTTCTCTCTGGCTGATGAGAGAGACATCTCCAGCAGCTTTCCTCCCCTGTGGGCTTGGATCAGGGCATCTGGGTGTGGAGGACAGCTTTACCAGGATTGTGCTGGGGGCTATGCTGCTGTGCTTGAGGCTCTCCTTCTAACAGCTTCTCATGCCACCCTTTCTTCAGGGGGAGTGGCCACTGTTTCAGGGATGGACCCCTTCTCGTTCTGTTTGCCATTTGGCTGCGCCCCTCTTTCTTCTTTTTCTGGGTTCTCATTTACTCAGTGATTCATTTTCTGTCGTCTTCTTCCACTGCTGCTGGTGCGGCTGTGTCAACTAGTTGTGCTCATCCCTCCCACCAGTCTTCTCTTTCTATCAATGTTCTTGTTCCTGTTGCTGCTGTTCTGCTGGCCTTTCTTCTTGGGCTCACCTGTTTTGGACGTCTGCTCTTTGTAAAGTGTGTTATTAGCATTATTAGGCCTACAGTAACACAACGCCTCTAGAATGAAAATGGAGAAAGGGGTGACCTCGCTAAGCCAGCACCCCTTTCCTCTCTCTCTGACTGAAGAGTTCGCTGTTCAAGACTGATTGAACTGAATCTTGTTTGTCTCCAAAAAAGAAGACAGCAAGGAGACCTGATGCAAGTATTCTATTCCTCAAGGGCACTGACAAAGTCAGCCCAGTGGACTTCCTCAGAATAAGCATTACAGCACAACTGAGGGCACAAGTGAAAACTGTGAGGCGGGGCATTTAAACCCCAGAACAGGAGGTATTCAAAGGGTTGTGGGGGTATGGAACAAGCTAGACAGCCATGTGGTTCAAGCTTCTTTCAACAGTTGGCTGGATGAGATCCTGGGAGCAATTAGATAGGCTGTAGGCTACAGTCAGAGCAGGCAGTGTTGAAGACGGTGAGTATGTCTGTTTGACAGCTGGTAACTGGGGAACAGTGGCAGTCTTTGAACCTCCTGCCTATAAACCACAGTATCTGTTCCCTTGGTTAGGACCCCGAGGAGACTTTTATCGGTGAAGACCAGGCTGAGGCCCTCAGTCTGGCGTGTGAGGAGATACTTGAGGCCCAGCCTCCTCCTGCCATTAAAGTAAGAACTCCTGTCTGTACTGGTTCTTCATCTGAGGAGGATTCACTTTTGACTTAAAGTCCTTTATTTTTCTTAATGGAGTGCATGGTTTCCTTTAATGCATTTTGAGTGATAAAGAATTGGGAACTACATGCAAATCATTTGCACACTGACTGCATACAGCATACTGACAGTATTCAGGAAATATAGTATATGCTCATATTAACCTGGCTTGAATGTCATCAGCTGTTAATGTTATGGAGATGAACCTGTGCTTGGAGTAAAGCGTTGCTGTGTTAAAACTAGATGTGAAATCCCAGATTTGTAGATAGTCACTGTAGAGCAAGTCTTTCACCGTAAATGTGAAGTTCAAGTAATGTTTACAATTTTCAAAAGTGCTTTATTCTCAAAATCTCTCTGCAATAATGGGACATCTTTTGCAGGAAGATCCAGTCCTCTGGCCTCTGAGGGAGGGAGAGACAGTTAACAAACAGCTGGACAGATCTGGCACACCTCATGGCATGGTACTGTGCTCATACTGTACATCGTTTTCTGTCTGTTTTGGTTCTGTTCTTTTTTAATTGAAGACATTTTCACAAACACACATCAATAAACAAATCTGATATACCTGATAACTTTAGTGAGCAATGTTAAGTTTTTTAATGTGTTATGTTCCTATCTTTAATCTACAATGGTGGGTGATGCTCTTACCCTTGCCCTCCTGTACCATACAACTAACCCCCTGTTCCCTAAAAGGAGCCTGCACCACTGAGATTCCCAGCAGCAGAGAAAGAGTTGGCACTGAGACAGCAGGACACCCAGTGTGAGGAGACAGCCAGCACACAGACCCCACTTCACAGTATGGTAATGTCAGCACCCCTGTCAGCACCTATATACTGTGTAGTTCTACATTGTACGTGTATACAGTATGTGCACACAAAATTGGCTCCACACCACACACAGTTTATCAAGTATGATATTCAGTTTTGTATGCCAGTTTAAGCTCAACTACAAGTCATTTGAGTTGGGCTAAGTGTTTGCTTTAGTCCTTTGATCAGTGTATAATTTTCAAGTGTTTTTGGGAAAATAAGTAATGTCCCTGGAAATGACTCTGGATCTCTTGTGGTGTGGTTGCTGCTTTCAATTATCCAGAAGCAGTTATTTTTACCACATCAGTGTACTAATTACTAATGTCCCTTATCTCAACTCTTTCCTCCAGAAGGGACAGAAAGACCCTGTACATCAGAGTGGAGAGGGCCTGCAGGGTCTGAGGGCCCAGAGCCAGGAGACACTGATGACTGACCCACACCCCCATGAGCTAGCAGTAAGGACACAAACAGCTAGAGGCAGCATGAGCCTGGCTCTGTATAGAAAGTCTCACTCCATGGTTTTGAATGGCCTCCACAGTACTTTGAAGGGACCTGTCCTGCTCAGCTGGCATGAATGCTGCTGTAGACATCATTGCTATCTTGCATCAAAACCTAGAATGTGCAACTCAAACGTCACCAGCTTTCTTGAACAATATTTATCTGTAATGCTTTCATTGTCTTTCTAAGCCCCTCATGCACAGTTACCATTTTGTCAAATTTTTTATTCTATCCATTGTGTCAGAAATCAAAATGGTGACGGTCTGTTTCACCTCTTCCCCTTTCGCTATCAATCATCAGGATCTCCTGGGGCAGGGTGTGGCGGCAGGACACCTGGAGGAGGGTGGGACAGAACAACTAGAGGCTCAGAGCCCAGAGACTCAGCACACTGCCACACATCCCCACAGCCCAGGGGTAAGAGTCATTATTGTGAGCCACAACTGGACACAGGGGCCAACAGAGCCGTTCATCTGATGATGACAGAGACTGTTGCTTCTGCCTATATTGAAAACCTGTTGATTGTAATGAAGCTGGAAAGACTCTTTCAAGGACCGGAGAAAACAGCACTGGATCATCAAGGCAGTATATTTGAAGGCTTGTCTTATGTTATATGAATATTCAAATTATTTTACATTGAATCGATAAATATTTTAAATCCGTATGGAATTAATGCTGGCAAAATCTGTAATGCATTTGCTGCTTTCATCACTTCCCATAGTGTTCTGACCTACTGTATGAGGGCAGGTCAGTAACATTCCCGAAACTGTCTGTCTGTGGCCTAGGAGAGACAAGGAGCTGCTACAGGCCAGAGTGGAGAGGGCAAGCCTGTGGAGGCCCAGGGCCCAGAGGTGCTGCTCACTGGCACACAGGCCCACCGCCTGCTGGTAAGAAACCTCATTGCTGCACAGTAGAGGTAGCAGGGTGGAGGTCTCTTCTGTGATGCTGCATGGTGATTGTATGCTGAAGGAGTGTTCTGTAACCGGTCTTCTTATTCCTCTGGCTTTTATAAAAATATTTAAAAATACTCAAAGAACCCACTTCACTTGCATTGCTTGAGCACATTCAAATTTTAAAACATTTCTGTGAAGATATACAGTTCTATAATTAATATATATGCATTAATATACTTTAGTTAAATTAAACCAGATGTCACAACGCTGGATGAAGTTTCGGAAAAAAATGAAAAACTCCTTTTGTGGCAGTCTTCTGTTAGGAAATATGGTTTTACTCTAGAAAATGTAGACAGTCTCTTGTTATTTAATGGTGTCAGTAGTTTTTAAAAATCTGTAGTGAGCAGGAAATGTGTGTCTCATCACTGATTGGGCCTATTTAGAAATGGCTGACTCACAAAGTTAAAAGGTTATTTTTTCTCATTCAAAATCTGTGTTTACAGCTTTCTCGGTTTCTCAACACAACCCTTAACCTTTCCTGCAACTTTCACGAACAGGAATTGAAGTAATTTGTGTAAAAACAAGGGAAAACAAAAACAAAACCTGCACGAGCTCAGACTGGGAAACCAGAGGTGCTCTTCCTTCATCTGTGTGTGAGGGGGGGCTGTTTTCTAAACATTCCTCCAGGCTCCTATCAGGACAGCAGGAATGTAATCGCAGCCAACATGAGAGATAAGCCGCCAGTGTCAGTTACCAGCACCTCAGTCCTTTCTCTTCTGCACGAGCTGGTGTCTGTATTGAAAGAGTGTCAGTCAACCACATGACCAGGGTGTCATGTAAATGAGTGACTTGGGGCCGCATGCTCTCCCACAGCAGTCTGACTTGTCGCCACACCCAGCCAGGAAGTGTGGAGTGTCATGGCATTTGGAGGTGAGGGAAGCTGATTTTCAGGTCCGGGCCAGCGCAGTAGTCAGGGGAGCACACCTTTGTTGACCTTCTCGCTTGCGTAACCCGCGCGCCCGTCGCCCCTTGTCTGTCTCTCTCAGGCGCGGACAGGCGAGCACGCAGAGGCAGAGGGCAGCCCTCCGTGTCTCCGCATGTGCCAGGAGTTCGTCACCCACCTGGAGGTTTGGCTGCAGAGAGCCGGGGACAGCTTCCGGGCTGGGCAGCCTGCCGGCTACATGCAGGGCAGCGTGGAGCAGCAGCTTCTCGGCTGTCAGGTGAGTGCGGCAGGTTAAAGTTCACCCTCTCACCTTGTTGCTGTGTGCCTCCGCATGTGCTGCATGTGTTTATGTCAAGCCTGTGGGTCCTGAACTGTATACAGTGCTCTGCCTATGGGATGATATAGTGGGTGAGCTTCTTGCTATATTTTTAGTAGATTCATTTGTGTTAATTAGAATTATTATACTGTCTATGCGTTTTCCCTCAGGTATCTAGTTACCGTTCTTCACAATGCAGCTACTCTTCTTCACAATGCGTTGTTAAAACATGTGGCACTGTTTTCTTTCTCAATCACAGGACTTTTCCCACAAAGCGGTGTTTCCTCCCAATTTCTGTCTTTCATTTGTAGCAGTGCTGATCAGTTTGGTTCTGTAATAAAATTCCAGGGGGCACCTATTCCTATTCTTTGGATCTGGCAAGAACAAATATTTATTGAAGGAGGCTTCTTTCCTTTCCCTAGCTTGTTCTGTATAGCGGATACCCACTGCAGTATAATGACAGCTAGTGTTTTTAAATTTTACCTTGGTCGGCGGGATACATACAGGTCATACTGTCATACTAAGGAACTGCAGAGCTTTGCCCTTCTTACCTTTGAGGCACCAGTAAGATTTCTGTATTTGGCCATATACAGCGGCTTGAAAGGAGGAAACAACATTGTTGCAGTGAATAACACAGCCACAGTATGAGACATAGAGACGTGGCGGGGTTAAGTAAACACAGTCAAGAGCATTGAGAATACAAATGGTGGGTATTTGCTGTAAGGGCAGAGTGTAGTTTTTAAGTGAAAGGCTTAGAAGATAAGCACTCCTGCAGGTCCGTGTTTATTAACCTCATGCTCATCAGTTCACAGACACAGAGACACAGCTAACCTTTATCCGTGCGAAAGTTGCTACACTGGGTGACAGTAGAAAATAAATTATCCAATTGGTAAATTTTGATTCAAAGCTGCCAGCTCCTATACCAGGAAATAGTTAACTTGTTTGCATTATTTAAATTAACAGGAAAATAATGTTCTGACTGAGCTCTGGTCAAACTGTAAAAAAATATGCTAGTTTTCTGGCACTGATAGCAAATGTCAAGCTCCTAGATTTAAAGGGCAACAAAAGTAAACATTTTAGATGTGGTTTATTTCTGATAATTAGAAGTGATTTTGTATCGAAGAGTAAGAGAGGGAAAATGGCAACTTTCATCGGTCCCGAGCAGAGATCATCTGCACATCATTTAAAAACATATTCTGACTCCTAGTAAGTGATCATTATGAATAAACAAGATGTGAAATGTACTGGATGTCAAGCAGAAGCTTTTCAAATGCACACAGATCTTTGAGTTAAAAAAAGTTCCTGGGCTGAGGAACATATACTGTAGGTCTAAATATGTACGTGTCAAATTGGTACAAGAGGGAACTTAGGCTTGTTATGAGATAATATTGCGAAAAGTAACGTCTAAAGCACAATATAAGACAAATTCCTTTTCTGAAGAATGTTCCTACACACAGGTTCTCTTAAGGAGGTAGTTATCAAACCCTGGAAATGTTTAAGTAGCTACAACATACCGAGTAATGGTCAAATACACTGCTGTGTTTCAGTGTCAGCAAGGAAGTTAAATGTGATACAGCCATTAAAAATGTAGGAAGAAAACTGCTATGAGAAACGGAGATTTTGAAGGAAAGCAAATATAAAGCAAGTAAAACATCTTCCATAGAATTAAATAGACAGTAGTCATACTGTAGTTGTCAATCTGACTTCTTTGGATTTATCATGAACCTAAGAACAGCAGTGTATTTAGCTATACTCTCCAATTTCATTAGTGGTTATAATATGAAATCCTATATATGTTAATGCATAGACTGAGAAATACTGTATGTTTGAACCTTTCTTTAAAACTCTGTAAACACAGACCACCCTTCCACAGATTATGGAGGTACAAAAAACTGTTTTGCTGACTCATCCTTCTGTTATGTGTCTTGTCAGATCCTTAGCTGTTTGTTATCACTATAGAATCATTTGTAAATGCGAAGTGAATTGGCTGCTTCTTGCTGAGCTCTGGCAGTCTGCAGTTATTTCTCATTAAGAGCTAGTGGACAAACAGCAGGCTGATGTCCGGGCTCATTATTCCAGGCAGGATAAAAAATGAGTAAAAAGCTCCTCTGGCATTTGCTTTTAGATTGTCGGTATTCAGTGGCCTTAGTTTGTTGATGTCAAATAGTCAAAATATAATTAGTGGATAGGTGTAATATACATGAATATTCAACTTAAGGTGACAGCATTCACAAGCAGAAAGAGAAACAACTGAGGAGGAAGGAACCAACCTTGTAAACTCACTTTGTTTTGCATTCTTTGCAAGGAAAATGACTGATCTTTATAATGAAGACACACAGCCAATGTCCTGTCACTGTTGTTGAAAAACTTCACTCCACATAAGTTAGGAACGAAACAAAATGTCCTGCCTGGGAAGCTCTTGCACAATAACGGAGATTGTTCTCCCTGCACTTTGCCTGTTTCCCCTGGTGGGTTAGGAGAAGCTCCTGGAGATCGAGCAGAAAGTGGCACTCTTGGCGCTCGGGCAGCAGGGCAGCATGGCCAGTGCTCACGCAGAGGTTGAGGCCCTGTCCTGCAGACTGGAGCAGCTCAAGACCAGCCTGGTCACCTTCCAGCAGCTACTGCAGGAGCAGAACCTTCACAGCCGACTGGCAGGACAGGTACAGAACAGGTCTAGAAAGAACAGTGAAACACAAACTAAGGGGCACTTCTGGAAACAACTTGGAAGGGCATTTGAAAACAAGAACAGGAGGCAATTGTGTAACAAACTACCCGGCCGTGTTGTTGAAGCTGATATATCGACTTCTTCCAAGAAATGGCTGGATAAGATTTGTGGATCAATTAGCTACTAACTTTCAAACAGGCCAAATGGTCTCTTTTCTCAGCCCAGTGGAAAGGGCAGGAAGGACAAACCGCCTGATATTTACATACTGATACAGTGGGCTCTGTACAGCAAAACAAACTGCTAAGCGCAGGGCTAGCATTCTTTCATCTAACTCAGCACCTGATTTCCTTTTGCTAATTTAAGCTCTAGAACATCAATAGTGTTTGAGTTGAGCATTTTCATTTTTGGGAAGGAATTTAGCTGTGCGGGCCTTTAACTTGCTCTTTTTGTCCCTTAAGTAAAAAAGTGTGTCATGACCAATACTCAACTTCAAAATGTCTCTGACTGCCATGCAGGAGGGGAAGTCACCTCTTGAGCACCCCCCAGTGGAAGGGAGGCATCAGCAGAGCGCAAGCGTGCAGGAGATGCTGACCTCTACCGGTGGAACACTAAGCCGACAGAACAGCCTGCAGCAACAGAGGGTAACACACATCCACGGGTCAAACCGGACCTCTGACCAGCATGTTCACTCAACACAAAACCCTGGCTCGATAAATCAAATAGAGCTGATGCCATGTAAAACACTTACTTTTGCATGATTTAAGGAGGAATTACAAGAATTCAAATACCTTAAGTGCTACAGTGTTCATAGTTCCAGCATATTTTGAGGAGATTGAATTCCTGAGAAATGAAAGAGGTATGCAGAAACACCAGAATAATCAGGCACACAAAAAAAGTTTCAATGAATCTGAATCTTAAACATTTGTGCACTGCTGCAGTGAAGCAGCCAAGTTCATTTTCAGTCACGTCTCACACTGAATGAGACTGCCCATCTGTCTGCTGATGGTAAGGCACAGGAAGTAATCAGGAATAGGGGGGGGGAGATACAGTTAGCTTGCTAAGCAATGCCTCACCCCTCCAGGTGCTAACATCTCCATTTAGCCCTGCTTCAGCTAGCCAACCCCATTCCTCACCAAAACACCTCAGCCCCTTTTCCTTCTTAGCTATCCTTATACACCTCTTAATTAACCCAGAGGCGTGGCTAATTCCACGCAGAACCTATCCTGAGAGCTCCTTTCCCTGAACTGGAATTTCACTCCCTTTGAATGCTAATTAATCAATCAGGCCAGGCGTGCCTCATTCTACAGGTTTTTCCAATTATCAGGTGGCTCTCTCACAAAGCCACCTCTCTCAATACCTCCCAGAGAAGTCATGCATTGTAACAAGTGTCACTGTTTGTCCTCAAGGCTGAGATAAAGAGTGATTCTGCACTTATGTAGTTAATACCAACAGAAGAAACATTGCTTTTCAAGTGGTTAAAACTGTGTATGAGTAGGGTTGTGTCTATGCATAAGCCTTAGATCTTACGCTTAAGGTTAAGGTAAGATAAAGTATTGGGTTGTAGTTAAAGCTGGGGCTGGAAATTTGAATACTGTAGGTTGGAGTTGAGGATAATTAAAGGGTTAGGGTTAAGGGTAGGTATGGGTTTAAGGTTAATGCAGGAAGGCAGTATGCTGTATGACAGACACTGCTGCTGTCTCCCCAGGAGCTGGAGCAAGAGCTGAGTGAGCAGAGAGACCTGACCAAGGCCATCGCTCTGCAACACGGGAGGACACGCCTGCACAGCCACTCTGAGCGAGACCCCAGCCAGTCACAAGTCGGCAAGCCTGCTCTCGGGTACGTGGACTGCTCCTGCTGCTAGCCATCACAGGGACAGCCTGGCTCTCTCCTAGTGCTGAGCCTCATTCCAGAAACAGACGCATGAGGCGATAGAATAAAAGTGAACGTAGTGGATTTTGCGCTTGAGTGAAAAGTAAAATGTCTAGTTTGATGTCATGCTAATGCCTTTTTTTTTTTTACACTTTCAAGCTTCAGACACCTGTTAAAGTAAAATGCTGTGTTTAGAACAGTATAATGAAGCAAACAGCTGTGGAATTAAACCAGGTTTATTTTTTTAATAAGCTGAATGAGTCAGAACTACTCTGCAAATGACCCCTGGCTTTGCAGTACATGAGGAGGTGTTCCGTGCTCCTTCACTAGATGCCAAGGTAAAGGCCAGAGTCTTGATGAGGGAGGGCTGGAGCCCCCGGCAGGAGTAGAGATGACTGTGGAGATGTCCGGACTTAAGTGGCAGCCACTTGAGAACAAACTAGCTGCAAGACTGACGATGCTGGAGGAACTTGTACAGCAGGATCTGCCGTCACAGGTTAGTCTGGAGTTTTCCAAGTTGAAAATCAAGTTGAAAAGCAGTACTCAAGCCACGAGGAAAGAAAAAGCAACACACGCTCACTGGTAAAAATGGGGCTGCATTTTCCCAGCAAAACCCTGTGAGTAGCACATGCAGATTCTCAATTCGAATCGCTCTTGCCTGCAGGTGGTGGTAGCAGATGATGGAGTTTCTGCTGCTCACAGTGGCATCGTAAGCAGCCCCAACACCCATGATGTGCAGGAGATACAGGCACTCACCACCCGACTCCGAGAGCTTGGCCACAGTGTACAGTCCATCCCAGCACAGGTGAGGAGACAGAGAGGCATTCCAGCGTGCATGTGAACAGGAGGAGCACTGGTGCAACTCACTGCTTCTTCCTTATCTTTGCCTACTATTTGTTTTGTCAGCCTCACCCCTCTGAGGAGTCCTGCTCAAAGCTGGATGAGGATCTCTATGACATTTTGACTGGGATTAACCTGTCCCTTGGCAGTATGGAGGACTTGCTGCTCAGTCCCTGCGATCTGTCCAGGGAAGACACCCAGCTGCAGATCCCCCAGCTAGAGGTGAGTCTTGTTCCCCCATCATCCCTTACAACAGCTGACAGAGCCCAGCCCTGACCCCTGATGAAAGGGAGGTCTAACTGGACCGTCTTCAGTGTCCTTCATCTAATAAACACTCTGATGTGCTCACCACATGTCTGTATGACATTAAGATCTCTGTTTGTGTACAGTTATTACAGAAATCAGTCACCTATTTGTCTCAGTCTGAGCACAAAACACAAGACACATCACAGTCACACCACTGTTATTAAAGAGGAGATAAATAGACTCATCTTTAGATATTGAAGAGAAGTTTAATGTTTAACTATAAATAATTTACAAAAAGATGACAGGAATAGTATTTACAGTAAGTGAGGAAAAAAGCCAAGATGAGGGCATGGTTGGTGGTCTTTCTCATGTCAACCATAGAAGTGGAGGTTAAAAATCCCATTAGTCCTAAACATTGTGCTATGCCACGCTGGTGCCTGTTAAAGGGGATTCTAGTTTGTCTGTTTGGTGGTTGCAGAGTGTGGCAGCTGATCTGACCAGCCTAGACAGCGAGATGAACAGCCAGAGAGCAGCTCTGAGCCGCATTGCCAGTCTGGCAGGAGCAGAGGAACCGGAGGTGTCCACCTGCTTGGACCGTCTGCAGTCCTGTCTACCCTTGCTTCGCTCAGCCCTCTCCTCCAGAAAGAGAAAGCTGCACTCCCGGCTGGAACAGCTGGACCAATACCAGGTCAGAGTCACATTGCACTGGTAGCTCTTGAGTGACAGACATTATTGTAGAAGAGGGAGAACAAGCCATTTCCAAGCAAAGCATAAAGCTCTCTGTGCAGGTAGAATTCACTAAATAATCTGGAAGACCTGAGTAAATCCTGAGTGAAAAGGTTACAAGTAGATCAGGAGTTATACTTTGGGTTAGGGCTACCAAGCAAGTACAGGAGCTCACATAAAATAAGAGTTAAATCTCTTACCCAGACAGTTGTGGACAGTGTGGAACAAGCAATCCAGTCTTGTTGAAGCCAATATATTGGCTTCTTTCAGCTGAGGTCCATGGACCAATTAGCTACTAATTACTGAACAATATACAAGGGCCAAACAGTCTCCTCATATGGGTTCTTATGTTGTTAAAGTTAAGTTTGAATTTGATGTAATTAAAGGCAACTGTTCTGAAAAAAAATAGCTCTGTCTCAAATATGTTCAATAGCTCAATGGGTTAATTGGATTGATTTCCTTCTCTGTAGTGACTACAGAGAGTGTAATAACTTTACGACAAGATCTTTTGATTGAAAACATCTTAACATGCCAAGAAGCCTCAAGGGCATTTTAGGGAACAAACAAGCCTGCAAAGTAGTAAATTTTTGTCTGAAGAATGAAATCATGCCTCTGGGAGGATGTAAAACAAACTATATCACTTCACGATAGGCAGATTTTGACATCTTTAATTTATTATTAAATTAACCGACCATAATGTGTCCTATAGTAGTTTGTATTTGTTGTTCACATTTTCATGCCTTAGGGTAAATGGACAACTCATCAGTATGAAAGAGTCCCCATCTGACAAATTAACACCTTTTGTTTCTCAGGATATAATGTTTCAAATAAGCACGTACAATAAGAATCACAGCTTGTTGGTGTGATGCATGTTTTGTTACTCATTTATGTTGATCGGTCTCAAATCCATGACCATAACCTTTTTTATTTGTGTAACCCTACAGACAGAGATAAGGAAAATGCATGCTTCCTTGCTTGATAAAAAGTCATTTTTACTGCAAACAATTAATGGAGCCAGTGGCCAGAACATTGCTGAACAGCTGCAGGTAACTAATTTTGAACTAATGATAGATGTCTTCCTTTCACCTCTCAGATAGGACTGTATGCCACAATACTGATCATCTGCACTGTAAGGGAAAATGAAAAAATACTGTGTTCACTAAAATGGTTAGAATACTTTAGAAAATGTATTACTCTTATAAAGTGCTGTGGGAGAGACACATCTCTGAGCTGGCTGAAATGTTCACTGAAATGTTTTTTTCTCTCCTTTCTGGTGAAACTAAGGGAAAGGTGAGACTCAGACAAATGTTTACTGAGGCCTGAGAGTAAACAACCATGAGCATTTGTAGCACCCCTACCATGGGGCAGAGTGACACAAATTGGAACTACCCAGACAGTCACACAGGCTTCAAGCACAGGGGCTGCAGATCTGACTTCAGAAAGCACTTGTTTTTTAGGCTGCAGCGTGCAGAACTGAGTGTTAATACGGTAGAATTATTAATACTATGATGGTCTGACGCTACTGTATGTCCAGGGTGCATCCGGGACAGGCTCCTGCGTAACCCTGAATCGGATAAAGTGTTAGAAAATAGATGGATGGATAGCATTATCAATATGCCTATAAACTTCCATCTTTCACTTTCATGTAGATATCTTCATGGTGGTTAGAAAGTTTTCAATGCAATACTTTGTGCAAATGTTTTATTGTCAGATTAAAAAGCTTTGTGGGTGATGAAAAATATATTACTTCTTCTCCTACCCCTGTAGTTTCCTAGTAGTTTTGTTAATCAGCTTCTGCAAAAATCGAACGTCTTCAAAATGCCCTGTTACCCCTGTTTCTTAATTTTCTCCTGATGCACATTAGAGATTTCAAGCAGGACCCAAAGGGTCTGGATTTACAAGAAGAAATTGTTCAGAATGTTTTTTTAATTGTAAACGGACTGTGAGCATATTGTGTTTGTAATATGTGAGGCTGTGTCAGTAGGTCTTATCCTATGGCTCAGACTCTTGCAATGCTTCATCATATTGTTGTCGTTAAAAGACTTTGATCCGTGTTATACTGTGCTTAAATAGTCTTTCTGCTGAAGAATTATGGATCAGTGGAACGTAAACATGGAATGGTGACACATTTGCCCGAAGCCAGGCAGCATGTGTGTGTTGTGGGCTTAGTGGGGCTTCTTCAAAGGCCTCTGTGTCTGTGTGTCTGCAGATGGCTGTGCAGTTGGAGTCCATGCTGGAGCCCCAGGAGAGCTGTGTGTCTGCACTGAAGGAGCAGGGACAGACTCTGGGTATTCCCACTGCTCTCATGCTGGAGGTCACCAAGTTAGAGGTACAGTGCAGTCTGCTAAGATCATTCCCAAAAGCACTTGCACACTAAGATGGTGAGAATTCATGAATGCACTTTCTTTGGGAAAGCACTTATCTGAAGTTAAAGATGTCAGGGGGTGTTGTTGCATGTTGGTCCATGTTTACGACAACTTGTTTTGTAAACGATTCTGGATTTACACACTCTTAATTTGCGCATTTTTGGTTTAAGGCACCTCAAGAATGTGCTACTTCTTAATTTTGGATGAATTGGTTTTTACTTTAGTGCTCTATAGTGCCAGCAACAGGTATGACGTAGTGATCTATACAATATTCCCTGCGTGTTTCCAGTTACCAGCACATACAATACGCATTGTCATCTTTCAGGAACGCTTTACAAATCAAGAATTTACTTGGAGTATGCAAATATATCCAGAAATTGATTTTAAAATGTAAAAATTAGACTGAGGAAAGTACATAAAGCGATTAAAAGTTCAGGGCGCCTCGTGTTGCTCAGTGCTGCCGTCCTGTCACAGCCTGGTGCAGCAGATCCTGTGTGTGATCCTGTCTGTGTGCTCAGGATGTGCTGGACAGCGCGTGGAGCTCTCTTCACGAGCGGCGCGAGGAGCTGACAGAGAGCCTGCACCTCGAGAGGCACTATGGCCAGCTGCTGCAGGGGCTGGCCAGCCTGGTTGACATGGGACGCCACAGAGCCACCCTTGACCCGAGACTCGCCCTGCACAGCCACACGGACCTCCGGGGCTACCTCCAGAAACACAAGGTGCACAACCACACTGCAGGTGTAGAGGAGTAAAGAGATCCCAGTGTGCTGGAGAGGGAACTGCAAAATCCATTTTTTAAAATACACTTTTATTAAAAGATCAACAATAACACTGGTGTGAGAGCCTTACTGAGGGTCTCTATATTTTCCATATTAACTGTGGTTCATGAACTATTACAGCATTTGCCTTTTTTTATTACTGATCAGTTGACATATACTTTAATGATGAATCCTTCTTTTAACATTTATCCAGTTATGACCTTTACATTGATCAGTTTTTGCCAGTAGGAATATGTTCTCACTGCCCTTTGTTGTTCATGTAATTGGTCTGCATCTAAGCCAAACCCTTGACCGTCTTTTGGTTTGGCTTTGACAGAAATTCTTCCAGAATCTTGGGAAACGCTTGGTTATGATGGAGCACCTCTCCCAGCGGGTGCCGGTGAATCTACTCAAAAAGCACGAGAAGCTTTGGACAGATCTCGTGCAAGAGATGAACTCTCTTCAACAGAAAGGTCTTGAGAAAGGAACGGAGCTGCAGAGAAGATTGCAGGTGCGCTGCGCAGAACCATTCTTGATCACCTTCAAGATTAAAGATAAGCCTTTTTGCATAGATTTAGTACTTTGAAGTCACTGTGTTGTTGCAAAATGAACCGATTCTTCAGGGTTTCAAGTGCCCTGTAATCCATATACTTAACATTCTGTTCAATACCTCGATATTGTATTGGAAGTCCAGTGCTCATTCAAAATGTAATTTTCTTCTAAGTTAGTTGAATCTGACATGAATGGCCAGCCTTTATGACAAACTGTCACTTATTTTATTCCTGGTAAATGTACCATTGTTATGCACTGGCTGCGCTCTCTCCCATGTACTTGGTGCTCTTCTCGGCAGGTCTGGTCCGACTTTGACGAGAGCCACAAGTCCCTGTACAAGCTGCTGCAGGATGTGGAGGCCAGGATTCCCACTGTGGGCCTGGTGGAGGAGTCGGACGAGAGGCTCAGTGAGCGGCTGTCTGTCTATCAGGTACCGTGCTTGTACTGCATTCAAGAGAGGAACAAACACCTTGCAGCAGCCAGGTGGCGCCCTTTCACCTACTGTACCTCGCTCTCAACAACCCCAGAAGTAATGCTAACTAACTATGGAGAGTCACCGTCAGAGTCCATTCAATGGAATATCTGCTTTCTTCTTTACTTGCAGAAAAATGAGTAAGATTCAATTTGAAGCTAAAAATCTGAAAAGGATTTCTTCAGATAGACACCTTCCTGTAACTGTGATCTTCATTCTCTGTAGTAGAACGCAAATACAATCATATTTGTACAGCTCAATCAGTGGTCAGATTAAGGTTTTAGGATTTCCAGTATTATTAGACACTGTAATGTGTTGGGGCTTAGGGTTAGGTTTAGGCAGCGTTGCGTAATTAGTTGGTATTAAAATGAACTAGAACTGTAAAACTCCAGCTTCCTCTTAAAGAGAAGAGCTAATAGGATAAAATAAAGGTCTGATGTATAGGCCCTTTAGTAACATTCACTCTTTCTCGGGACTGGAATCACTGGGAAAATCTCCACACTGCACACTACTGTAAAAAAGAGCTGATATTATTGGAGAGCTGCCAACTGGAGCCACAACAGCAGATTAAGGTTTTGCTATCCCAAGCTCTTTCCCCTTAATGTTCAGTGTTTTATATTTTTAGTTACTTTAACCATCATGTTTCACTGACACATGAATAAGATTCAGGATTCTCCTGAAGCAGGCTTGCGTACGTTGTGTTCAGATTCCAAATCAAGCCTAAAGCACCAGAAACCAGCGTGTTGCCATAGCACCACGTCAGACGAACGCCATTGTCGACGGGAATAATAACAGACCACTTCTTCTTCTTGTCTTTGTCTGGCAGCAAATTCAGGGCATCCTGCGCGAGAACGGCGCGCGCCTCTCCCAGGCTGTAGTAGCAGGGAGGGGCCTGCGGGGGGCGCTGGGCGGCGCGGGGCTGGAGGCGGCCGTGCGGCAGCTGGAGACCAAGTGGCTGGAGGTGCACGTCAGGGTGGAGCAGGACCGCCACCGGGTCGAGACGCTCAGGAAGCTCTGGAGCCGGTCAGCCCCTCCTTCAAAACAGTTACTCTTTACACTGTGTCCCAGTTTGTGCACATTGTGGGGGAATATCAGAATATTGGATATAGGTATATGTCTGTCTGGTATCATATATGATACATCCATTTATCCAGTATGGTAGCAGTGTAGCCAGAGCTTATCTTAGCAGGCAACAGGCAAGAGGCATTACTTAAATTAAGTATATCAGAAGGAACAATTTAAAGGACAAGGACAAAAGTGAATATGTGAATGGGCCACGCTTAAAAAAATTCTAAACAGCAAAAAAATCTGAAGAGTAGCTGACAAACATTTTAAAGTCACCCGCAGTATTGTTTCAAAGTCATATCATAAATAGGTGTATCTTCTGCTTTTAGACTGCACACTTCTCAAAAGTGTTACAAATTTTAAAAAACGTCAGCATATCTGAACCCCAGCACCCAGAACTCCCTGTCTTGACTTGCAGGGTGGTTGATTGCTCTCTGGGCCTGCAATGGTATCTTACTGACTGTGCTGGCAGGTTTCGAGAGGATTCGCTGGCCCTGAGCGGCTGGATGGGCAGTGCCATGGGCCGGCTGAAGACGTGGAAGCAGCATTCGGTCACCCTGGCGCAGGAGAAGGAGACTCTGCAGCAGCGCCTGGCTCACTTCCTGGTGGGTGCGCACTGAGCGCCAGACTGCCCTGTCAGTTAAGCGGAGGTGTTGCGCTTTGAATGTTCGAAGCAATGGCAATGTCTTTAGGTTTGATTCAGGGGAGCTAAGAGATATTTAGTACGGTCTACTGAGGACGAGGACAAAGGCTGTAAGCTGGTACAGTATAACTGTATAGCTGCACGAGGATTACAAACATTTATCTCCTTACACCAACAGTGTTTGGGGCAAAACAAAAACAGAACACTGAGCAGAAAATTGAAAAGAAATAAAGATAAACATAAAAAAGGTAGAAAAGGGGAAAAAGGCAAACATTAATTGAAACAAGCACAGGAACTTGTTAATTAATTGGAACAAGCACAGGTGTATTCCATGCTGCAAAGAGAAGAAAAGAAACACAATGTTTCAGCTGTGGAGCCTTCTTTAGGTGTCACATTCAGCATGGAGTAAACCTTTTCCTGTTCCTTTGCAGCCTACGGATGCGGACGCAGCTCCGTACTTGAACTTCACTAATTAAAAGCCCAACTAAACAGATTAGTTTTTAGTATGACTGCAACAGTGTTTACATTTCTCAGAGTGGCAGGAAGTGAGCTCCAGACGTGGAGATCAGGGTGACTGAAAGAGACTCTCGCACTTATAGGAAGGTGCTACTAAAAGATGTGCCTCAGCAGGGTTTTACGCTCTGTTTGGTACATAGGGAGTAATGAGAGACTCTATTGGAGGGGGTTTGGTACTGTATGAAGGGCTTTAAGAGTTAAAAGTCAAGTTTTGAACTGACTGCGCTGGGTAATGGGGAGCCAGTGATGGTGTGTCAGGATTGGGGTGATGTTGTCACTGAGCCTTGAAGATCACAAATTGTTGCCGTCGTAAATGTAATGGTGCTGTCGTAAAAAACACACACTGCAGCGTCCCCGGAGTTGAGCTGTCAGTGGGACAGCAGTGCTTGAACGTGCGCGTCTGTGGCGCTGCTCTCCGCAGGAGTTCGCTAAGGAGGTGGAGGCGCAGTCGGCCCTGAAGGCCTCGGTGCTCAGCACAGGGGCGCAGCTGCTGCAGCTGAAGCAGACGGACACGGCGGCCCTGCAGACGCAGCTGACGCAGTTTGAGCAGAGCTGGACCGAAGTGCTCTCCAGCCTGCCAACCGTCCAGGAGAAGCTGCACCAGGTAACTGCTGCCTCCGATACTGGTTGCGGTCCACATGGCTGCAGCTCAGCTCGATCAGGCTCGTGGGAGGGGTCTCTCGCACAGTTTGTGGGCAGTCGAAACAAGACTGCCAGACTGGGGGCTGCTTTGAGTCAAGGGTTGTAATATACTGTGAAAATCGAAACTACTGGGACAGTGAAGTGAGATTTGTCATTTTTGCTATGTAGTAATGACATTTGTGTTTCAGATGAAAAGATGAATAGATTTTCAAATTTTGTTTCTAGGTATTTTTTTGCATTCATGTTTGCCCGTGTTAGAATAGTGTCACTGATTGATTTAACTTGAGCATAAGTACTGGGACAAATGAACTTAACCTTGCGAAAAGTTAGTACCCCTCGACATCACCAGACTCTTGACAATTACGTTCAGTGTCCCAAAATGTATACTTTTTCCTGTTGTGTTTTAAAAACATATTTGAGAACATTTTTCATTAAACCTCAAAGCGCAGGAAAGGAGGTCAAGTTCACTGAATAATAGCAGTGCAGCGCAGGAGGGAAGAGTCCTGACCTTCGGCTTCGGGACTCTTGTGGAGGTGTGTCTGTGGAGCAGAGGGTGGGTTCTGGCAGGCAGACCAGATGCTTTCCTCTTTCAGCCGAAGAGGGTTTAGATCCTTCACTGTAGCAGACAAGCAGGAATGCTGGTTATATTGTGCTTCATAATAGCCAATTCTAATGAGGCTCTTAAACCACAAAACACTTGTTTCCTGACTCACTTTGTGAACTTTCCTCCTCTCCATAATTCCTAGAGATAAAATGAATCAGCAGCCTTTTTCTTAATATCCTGTGAACAAACTCTAAGCAGATCAAAGAGGGACCACAGAACATCCTACAAAGCTGCAGGGTCTACATGGACTGAACTTCTGCCAGATACCAATTACAGCTTCAAGTTTCTCCATTTCTATCCACGTCCTGATTGCTTCTCTGTGCAGGTCTCTTCGATGATGCACATTAAACAGGGCTCCCTTCTCTGGCTGCAGAGGACTGCAGCTCAGAATTTCAAAAGGCATCTCCCCCAGTAGTGCGGAAAACGCCAGGCTGTGCTGTTCAAAGCTCTGTTCATTATTACCGTATATAAAAACATTTTACTTTTATCTTGTGCCAAGTTTTTTTGTGTGTTTTAGTGCATGGTGGGAGCTGGACAGTGACACATAAGTGTGTTAGGTTTTGTTTCTGGTTTGGTAATAAATAGAATTGGTCTCTCGACTAATTTTAGATCCATCTCGAGCATGTACTGTAGTTCTTTCTTTCCCTTTTAGATCTGCAAAAATGTACCAATTCCCAAGTTTTTCCCTTGTTATCCGCTGAAAAATTCACCAATTAAATTCAATGTGTTTCACCAATTAGCCACTGGGTGTCACTGTTTGCTGATCGAAACACTGGATGATCACCGTGTCACTTAGGAAATACCGAAATGGAGGCAATAAAGCTGTGTGCCAGGTCACTAGAAATTTTTGGCTTTGTGTTTTAGGACTTTCTGGAATCCAGTCTGAGTTTTTCACTGGACTAGATTCGCAACCTGCCTTTCTTCAGCCGTTAGGGCTTGGGGTTTTATTGGTGCCGAGATGCAGCGGCGAGCCTGACAGGTGTGATTGCTCCCCTGTGTACAGCTGCTGATGGAGAAGGTGTCGTCGCAAGAGGCCATGGCACAGCTGGACCTCTGGATGAGTGGGATGAAGGACCAGCTGCAGGAGGACGAGGAGAGGATTCCCGCGGTCTCCGGCTTAGCCAGCATCACTCAGCTGCTCAAGAAATACAAGGTGCCCCGTCGGCTTTGTGTGACAGCTTGTGAAACAGATCAGTTGACTTGGTGTAGGGGTGTAAGCCATCACTGTTTTTAACTGGGTATTTTTGTTTGAGTAAATCATTTATCACAGGATTACAAAATGTGTGTTTATTCTAAGCCCAAGAGCATTAAACATTTCATTGCACCTGTGAATATGACAAACAAGCTGACAAGAACCTGAAAGTAAAGACTTCAGCTTGGTGCAGCTGTCGATGTGTTAACCTTGCAAGGCAGTGACCAGCGTGTGATGAAGTCTGCTGTGCGTGTTTCTTTGCAGAGCTAACTGACAGCGTGAGAAGTTGCGGGCCTGACAGGGAAGCCGCAGCACTCTGTGTTCACTTGTTCTTCTCTTTCAGGAATATAGGCTTGAGATGAGCTACAGGCAGCTGACGGTGGATTTCGTGAACCAGTCTGTGCTGCAGACCAGCAGCCCTGATGTCCAGGGAAAGCGCTACGAGCGGAAGGAGTTTGCTGAGCAGCTGGGTGCCCTCAACCTGCAGTCACAGCGACTCCACGGAGCCCTCAGTGACAGGGTGAGGCACTACAGCAAAGCCCAGGCTGCGGTCTCTCACGTACACGCTGAGACCAGGAGCCCGCTGTTCTCTTGAGTGAAATTTCTTCATGAGTGTATACACGTGTAGTTTAAAATAGTGATACATTTATTTCCGTGATGTGGTTCATCCTTTTGGCCAACAGCTCTTGGGTCCTGGGTTAGATTCTGGATTGCAGTGCCTTCTTGTGACGAGTTTGTACATTTTTCCCATATTTGCCTGGGTTTTTGCCAAATGTTCCAGTTTATGTCCACTGTCAGTTAACCCAGTCGACTTGTCTTTAGGTGTCCCTAAATTGGATGGGCGTCCCATGCAGGATGGGTCACCCTGTGCCCTGTGCTTCTGGAAGAGGCTTCGGTTTATCCTTACTGGTGAAAACCCGATTTTTGATCCTGCATGGTTGAATATTTTGCTGGTGTGCTTACATGTGTGGGTCATTGCATTGCAACACAGATCCGGCATCTGGAATCCCTACAGGAAGAGTACACAGAGAAGGAGAACAAACTACAGCTCATCCACAGCTGGGTTACAGCCCAGCGGGAGAGAGTGTCAAGGTTCGAGAAACCTGATAGCCGAGCCCTGGCAGAAAAGGCCCTGAAAGAGTGTCAGGTATGGTGCCAGTTCTGTGACTCTGCTCTTCTAGATCGGTATCTTGCAGTAAGCCCTTCAGAAGTCAAGCATGTTGCAGTCTTATCTGCCTATCATTAAGTTGTAAAATATTTCTTCTAAAGATTTTTCAGATCTTGTTCGGTAGGTGAAACGCATGTAATTTCACAATAAGAAATGGTTTTGAGTGCATTCTTTACTCTAATTAATCTTCATATCTTTCTTGGAATCATTGGCTTTGGCCTCACTGGTCTATGCTGGGTTTCCCATTGTAACACAGGTTGTTAACTGTTCACTTTTATTCAAGTCTCCAAAATTGTCTCCAGTGTAGAGTTTCCAGCCGAACCAAATGCAATTTATACAATGTTACAGTAATGTTTTGTAGATTACTGTAATATTGTGTAAATTGTACTAATGTAATGGACCCTATAGCTTTACAGAGCAGCTGTACTTGATGATTAGTGCCCCTGTCTTTAATGTCTCCCCTAACTGAGCAAACGCTACAGCTCCTGGCGACTGTGATTCTTGAGTACGGGGATGCTGACCTGCCAGCTGTCTATGTGGTTCGTCAGGAGACTGAGGAGAAGCTGAGGGTGAAGTCCCGAGAGGCCGAGGGGCTGCGTGAGAGATGTCAGTCCCTGGACACGGGGAGCAAGGAGGGAATTCGGAGGGACTTCATGTCACAGGTGGATGACATCAGTGTGGCTTGCACAGGCCTCAGTCAGCAGGTACTGACAGTGGAGTCTTCTGTGAAGCAGCATAACGGGCAAGCTCTCCACCACCTGCACCAGAGTATTAACAAATTAACCTTTCTTTTTTAAAATACCAGCTCTCAGTATGCAAGACCCCCCATATACTGTAATGTGAAGGCTGCAGAAATGCTCTTCTGATGAATTATTGCAAAAGTATTGAAATGTATACTTAAGTGTAAAACATTTTGAAATCATGGACACAGTGCAGTTTTTTTTCTTTTACTATTCTATTTGTTTCATTAATTTGTATATATTCTAGGTGTGTTGAGGGATATTACTTGTGGTGAATGTAATTTTCAGCCACATGTTGCACGTTCCAGTCTTGAACGAACCTTGTAAATGCTTGCTATCGTGAACCCAGCTTGCTCAGATGAAGACGTCCCTGCAGACAGTGGTCCAGCGTTGGGGGGAGTTTGAAGGAGTATTTGGAGAGGTGGAGCTGAGCACGATCAAGGTCCGCTACAGCCTGGAGCACTGCTGCTGCCCCCTGCTCTCATTCGAAACTCTGAGGGGCAAGGTGGAGAGCCTGAAGGTATTTGTGGTCCGTCTTTTCATTTTATTCACAGGGCATGCATTTGCACCTTGCATTGATTGCATACTCCTCTGTCTCTGAACCGTTCACTAGCACGTTGTGGATAGAGTAGGCTCAGTCCTCTTGCAGTGCATTGCATCCATGCCATTGAACCGGTTTCCTGGAAGAATAGCAATGGGCAGCAAATCACATTTGGCTCATTGGGCTCAGACTCTAGATGTTCTGCTAATGCTATGTCATTATGCGTGAAACTAGCACAAATTACTTTGGCAATGAGCACAGTGATGTCTGCCTAAAAAGGAGCTGTGGAAATGACCATTTCTTAGAACAATCTCACTTCCTTCTATTTGTCTGATAGCTGTGTTGGAGTGTAATGTTCTTCTCCACCCCTGCAGAACCTGCAAGACGAGGCTGAGATGGGCGAGGAGGGATGGCAGACGCTGACTAGGGCTTTCTCCAGCCTGAAGGACCTGTGCAGCCCCTCTGCCGCCCAGCTCCTGAGCGACCAGCTCCAGTCTGCACGGACACGGTCAGTGGAGCCCTTTCTCTCCTAGTCCACTGTATGTGACTCTGACTAGTTGTCCTTTTCACATTCATTTCACCAGAGCTTCCCATTTTAATTGTATGTGAGCTGAACTAATTGAACCACTGGGCATAACTGTAGCATTTTATTGGATGAATGGGATGCAGCTCTTATTTTTAGCTTTTCCGTTTTTCAGTGATTAATCTGCCATGATCTGTCACCTCCACGGACTCAGGTTTTGAGAATGTATGCCCTGTAGCTTTTGGCTCATTTCAAGAGCTAGTTTTAATTTCAAAACCAAAAATAGCATGTGCAAGACATATCCTTTAATTTCCAGTAAAAAAAAAAACTGCAACCGGAAATCAAAATAACTGCAAAGGTTTTCTTCACCAGCCTATACGGAATATGCTGCTAAAAAATGTTTCAAGCACTCAAGTTTTTTTTACTTTAGTTTCTTTATGCAGTAGGCCCTAATTGGAGATTTGGCTAAACTTTCTGTTATTAATAAATGAATCAATCAGCCTTTGTTAAGATGCTTTTTTTTCCCTCTAAATGGTTTTATTGACAATAAATTTTAAATGACCAGTCTCTTGTTTCCTTCTCTTTGCCAGATGGATGGTAGTAAATCAAGATCTTACAGATGAGCTCCGAAAAGCTCAGAGCTTATTCCAGCTTTGGCAGAAGTACCGGGACTTTGTTGCTGACCGCGCCCTGCTGCTCGATAAACACCAGGAGGAGTGCAGCAAGCTGCTGAGCTCTGTCTCTGCCGAGGAGAGCACCGTGGATTTTGTGCGAAGTAAAGTGGAGGCCATTAACGTAAGTGTGCCCACAGGCTCCTTAAGAGGCTGCAGTGGAGGAGTCTCATGCAAAATGCAAACTGGTTAAATGAGGTTACAGCACAAGCATGAGTACACACAGACATTGATTCACATCGGGAGCACTGGGATAGGCAATTAAACTGAGTGTATGCAGAATTTCCTTAAGTAGAGCCAGGCATTTTGGAAGCGATGAGAAGGGAATATTTTGTTTTGGGACTGGCAATGTGTTGACCACACTAAAAGGTACAGGCGAGTTCTTTCGGTCCATACTGGAACTCCCAGTCTGACACTGCACCAGGTGCTTGCTCCTGCTTCTGTTCTGGCATTGATCCCTCTCTGTCAGTGATGACAACCCCTCACCTTTCATGTGTATCATATTTATACAGCATATACAGGTATCTGCCAAAATAAAAGAAACACAAAGCTCAAGTATCTTAATAGGGCACTGGGGCACCACGAGCCAGCTTCAGTGTGTCTTGACATAGATTCTACAAGTGTCTGGAACTCTACTGGAGGGATGTGACACCATTCGTCCACGAGAAGTTCCATCATCTAGTGATACTGCCTGCTCACGCCTCAGACTGACATTTGTAGTCCGCTTGCTTGTCTGTTTTGCCTTGTATCTTGAAGCAATGCTTGGACATCAATGTCAAGGAGTACTCCCTTTTGCCCACAGTTGCCCTCGGTTGATGATATCTTTCCTTCAGAGTTCTGTGCCACCGTTCAGCATGAAACATCAGCAAGTTGGGCAGACTTCATCATTGAAACTCCTGCCAAATGTGCCCCAACAATCACCCCTCTCTCAAAGTCACTGAAATCTCTTCCTCTAACCATGACAGCAAAATAATGAGTGACTATGCCTGTCCAGCGTTTTTTATTCTTAGCATGATGGGATGGTAATTGCTTGATCGGGCACCACACCTTCTTTCAATAGGCTTTGTATTTGCTCAAGTGTTTCCTTTATTTTGGCAGTGACCTGTATATGTATGTGTGTGTGTGTGTTTGTGTGTCTTTTCTCGTTCCGGTGCTCAGGGCCTGCAGGAGAAAGTGAGGAGCTTGCAGAGCAGTGTGGCACAGGTGCTGGAGATCTCGGAGGAGCTGATGGTGCAGATGGGGCCCTCGGCTGCGGCGTTCGTCCAATCAGAGAGCAGGAGCCTCCCCCGCAGGCTGGCACAGCTGGAGGGCATGCTGGCAGGAAGGCTGAGGGACCTGCAGGTACAGGCTAGGTGGAGGAGAGGACTTGTCTCCTTGGGAAAAGTGACAACTTATCAGGGAGCCATCTGGACCATCTTGGTCACTCAGTACCTAGTTCTTCCCAAAACCTCAACAAAGCCCAACAGTATCACTATCTGTACATCAACCATTATTCGGATCGTCAAGACCAATTAATTGGTCAGTATGGATTCAAGTAGGTGTTAGTAAATTGGAGAGAACAAATTGTTGTCATTTTCTGAATTATCTCATCAAACATCTCTTCCAGCAAAATAATTTTTAAATTACTCAGGACTTAAAAGTTTACTGTCTAAAACCTTTCCATTAAGTGAATTAAAACAAGAACTGGATAATTACAACAATAAACTCTTGCAGACTAATATACAAGTGAAGGCTCGAACATTTTACAACTTTCTTAATGCAAGGTCAGACAAGTCTTTTGATAGGTGTGCATCTCAGTGGACAGCTGATCTCTGTGTAGGGTCAGAGGACATAGACTGGGATACTGCATAATGTTAGTTATCCATTTAGAGCTATACATAACAAACTGCTTCAGTACAAAATTTTAAACAGCCTCTATTATACCACAGAATTATGGTATTGTCAGCACATACAGTCATTCTGGACCTCCACAGTGGGGAAAGCTCTCAGGCACCTAAATATCTCAATTCCACTTACTCCCATTTCATGTATCCTTGGTGATTTATCAAAGGTTAAAGTAGCAATTCAATATAAACATACTTTTTTAACCCTCTGTATTATTGCTAAAAGAATAATATTGTAAATAATGGGTGGGCAGTACAGGACCGCTGTACAACGAATGGATTAAAGAGGCTGTATCACAAGTTAAATTTGAAAAGATTTCATATAATTTACAGGGGAAACTTAATGAGTATAGGAATGTTTGGGGCCCATTAGAGACATTCTTCAATGGTACTGAATGTTAAGAATATTAGTAGGAAGTTTTTGAATTAATTGTTTTTGTGAATGTAATTTTTTTGGGGTATTGTCTAATAAGAACAAAAATTCGTGTAAAAATAAAAATAAAGAAGTCCTCCAAAGTTGGGAGGTTGGAGATGGGTTAAAAAAAACAAAAAACAAAAAAACAAAGCACAACAGATCAGTGAAACATCTTGCAAAGCATATTTAGTGCTTCTGTGCTGAAACACAGAAACCTTCCATTAGCAGCTGTTTAGGTTGACATTTTTCTTTTCAATTTATTATTATTGCTAGCTTGTTTTGAATGGAAGAAGTATTAGGTGTATGAAAAGAGAATGGAAAAAAAGAGAACTATAATATCCGCAGCTGATCAAAGTGTTTGAATGATCTTGACCCCAGTATAAAAGGTCATTTCATATGAGAAATGTACAGATTAAGCTACCCTGCAAGATTCGTCTGTGAATCATTTGGATATCAAAGGTATTCTCAGCATGTCTGTAACAAACTTTTTGTTCTTAATTTCAAGTGCTGTCTTGTTGGGGTTTCAGGAAGGTAGCTAACTGCTTTTCCTGCCACTCTGCAGGATGAGCTGGAGCAGCTGGAGGAGTTTGACAGCAGCCTGGAGGTGTTGGAGAATCACCTGAAGGACTGTAAAGACACCGTGATCAAGACCCAGGACTCCAGCTCCATGCAGCTCTCAAAGGTGGGTACTGGGAGTACCCTTCACTACCCTGCAATATTATATTTGATTATGCAGAACATATTCAGTGCACATACAGTATTTGCTTGATATTAAAAGGCATGTAAGCCTCAGTCATTGCAAGCAGTTTTTCATGACTAGTTAGGAGCCCAGACCATCTGCTGTGGACTGCTGCTGCTCTGTGCTATTAAATGTTAACTGCCTTTTCAGGCGGGCATGCTGAAGCTGAGTGCCCTGTCCCCAGACCTGCAGCTCCTGAACGAGCTCAGTTACAGGGTACCTCTGAATGACAACGCAGCCCGGAGACTGCAGACCCTGAACAGACAGTGGGCCCTGGCCTCTGCACAGGCAGTGGAGAGGTGCAGGTAAGGGGCTGACAAGTGCCCAGACTAGAGGGAATTCTCGGTCTTCACAGACATCCGATTAACATTTCAGCAGTACCATATTGTCCACATCACCCTCCTGCATGATCTGGAAAAGCAGATGCATTTCACTTTTGAAAGTTGCAATATCCAGTCACAGCAAGCTGTGCTTTAAGGGACATGAAGAAATGCGTATCGTAAACATTTAAACGCATTTAAATAATTGCTGGGAGAATACTTGGGCACAAATGGGCCCATTTAGTCAGTAATTACTTCAATTCTGTAATTAACCACAGAGAGGAAAGGAAAACCAGAGACCCCCCTGAAGCTCAGTGGCCAGGGTGGAGGAGTGAAAGTGTGGGGCTGAGTGAAGGGACAGAGCAGGGCTTGCTCAAGAGCTTTGAGATCGTTTGAGAAGGGGTCCCTGCCAGGCAGGCGAGGACTGTAGAGTCCTGGAGAGCTTCTAAGCGAGACCATCCGTGTGTCTATGTGTGACAGTGTGCTGCAGGGCCAGGTGCTGCAGCAGGAGAACTTCCAGCAGAAGTGCGAGCGCTGGCTCAGCTTCCTGCAGGCCATGGAGGACAATCTGGCGGTGGACATTGCAGGCTGCTATCCTGGCCTCAGAGAGCAGCAGAGAGTCCACCAGGTACCTGCTCGTCTTCTCCTTCTCCTTCTTTCCCTCATCTTCTTGGTGTACTTCACTCTATACAGCAGTAGCATTACTACGCTACAGCCTCTAATGTGCCCTGAGTGCCCACTGACTTTGTGAGATTGTGTTTCCCATTTCTGTTTGTGCAGGATTGTATTACTATGACAGTAGACCTGGGAAATACTCTCACATGCTCTGTGTGAAATTTAATTTCTATAAGGTCTCCTCTAATCTTTTATTAAGGAAAAACTTGCCCCTTTATTTATACATCATCGTCATCATTTTAAATCACTTACTCCTGGTGAAGGTCGCTGTGGTAAACAAGCTGAGCAAAGTAGACCAGACTTTATTTCTAACGCTTTTTCAAATGCCACTCTTTAAGAAAATACTGTTTACAGTGTTATTTCAGAGGAAGTCCTGTCATCTTCGTATTCCTTTCCTGTTTTTTTTTAACTTACTGCCCATAGTACCTGGAATTTTGTTGTCTCCCTGTGTTTCAGCGTTTCCAGGCCGAGGTGGCAATAGGTCACCAGATCCTGCACTCCGTTATCAACGAGGCCTTGCTGCTGCTGGAGAAGGGAGAGGTGGAGGACAGGTATCGCTGCCACATTTTATCAGAAACCTTCCTCTCCTCCAGATGTGTCACTGTGGGGAACTTCATATCCACATCTGTTGGAAAACTTAAGAGAATGAAACGGTGGTTGTAAAAAGCTTTATAATTGTTCTGTGCAAATAGCAACGACGGACAGGATTGCTTAGACTAAATGAAAATTTGTTGTGTGACCTTCTAACACATTAATTGTCATAGGATTCCTACAGTATATAGCTGTTGGTAATATAAAACAGGAAGCATCTTTATTAAAGCATATTATTGAGTGTGTGTGCCTGCTCACACGCTTTGTTGTTATGGATGGCCATGTATACTGCCAAGAAAAAAAGATTTCAGTAAAAAAAACAGCTTTTTCAAATTCTATCTTCAAACACAATGAGAACATGAAAGACCAGGGCTCAGACTGCTTTTCCACTAGAAGAAGATGTTCCTTGTTGTGCAATGGGATGTACACAGCTAAAGCTATAAAACTGCATTGTGATGTGGAAAACAATTACTGCCTCTGGTAACGTTCCTCTATGCTCTGTACTCCGTGATCTCCGTAGGAGCGACTTCATCCTGAAGCTGAGCCAGCTGAAGGAGCAGTGGCAGGGCGCCGTCCGCAGGGCCCAGCAGAGGAAGGGCCTCGTCGACGGGCTGGTCAGGCAGTGGCAGCTGTACCATGGCAGCCTGAAGAAGCTGAGGAGGTTCCTGGCTGACACTGCGGCCCAGCTCCCCCCGGCCAGCAGCCAGAGCCCCTCGGGGCTGCACCAGCTGAGGAGGGCCCTGGCAGAGATGAAGGTACAGCAGGAAGAGGACATCACTGCAGATGGCTGGACGCCTTAAAGACTCGTCTTTTTTAATATGAATTTGTTACTGCTGAGGAATCGTGACTGACAGGTTGCGGTAATGCTGCCATTGCACCTTGAGTGAGATACTTGACCCCAGTGGTTCCAGTTCAGCCGCCCTGCTGTATAACTGGGGACCAGCATTGCAGTGCATAGGGGTGCTGTTTAGTCCATATTGTGGGCTTTTTAGAAAAATATTTACTACATCTTTAAAGTTACACCTGTTTTTTTCCCCAGTTGGAAAGTCATCACATCATATAGAAGGCTTATTTACTAGTCTGGTGGGCACTTAAAATTATTTTGGGCTTTCTAACGCCCTTTTTCCCCCCTTTTCAAACATGTGCTGTAGAGAGACTGTCTAGGCTCAGAGACCTTAACCACAACACTTTTGGTGTGCTTGAGAGTTTTTATGCCTGAGAACTACTTCAGGCTGTTGAAATGCCAGGCATGCGCGCTTTTCTTAAAATGTGCACAAATATGTTTAAGGCCACATTTACGTTCAAAGATTGGTACCTCAGCAAGGCTCGGTTAAAGTCAGAAGTCAAATGAGCCCTATCTATTCCAGGACAACACTAGACGGAGTCATGTCCCCTCACCTGATGTTATGGAACAAAAATGGGGCACGGACTTGAGAAATCAGTGGATGTTTTTATGCTAATTTACATACTTCTTTAATTTATATACATCACATAATTCTGGAAATGTATTTTAGCTGCTCTGGAGTGAACCCTCCCATTGCTGTGTGGTCACTATGTGTCCTCTATCCCCCTCACAGCACTCAAAACTGCTGTTCCAGCGCCATCACAGCAGCTACGTTCAGGCCCTGGAAGGTGGCAGGCAGCTGTTCTCTATGGGTGATGCCCAGACCCAGACCCTGCTGCAGGGGGAGCTGAGTGGCCAGCAGGAGGCCTGGGAGCACACATGTGCTCTCCTGGAGGAGAGGAGCACTCTCATAGCCACTGTCCTGGAGGTGAGCACTGTCCCTGTCCTGGGCCTGAGTACCCTCCCTGGAAAAACTGAATGCAGCTGGGAGTTTTTCTCCTTGCTTAAACATTCTGGGACTCCTTTACAGCCAATCATACCTATGAAAGTACCAAACCTTACTGTGTACACAGAATCAACGGCTGGTTCTGCTTGAGGCCACTATTTAACTTGGGTTTAATGCTTCCATTTTCAACCTTTAATTTTGTATCTGTTTTAAAGCCCTCAAAACCTTCCCACTGCTCTTACAGTATTTATTAAGAGGATGCTTTCTGATAGGCGTCACATCCTGTCCCATTCTGTTCGGTTGTACTTACTACCGTGATAGACGCAACAGTCAGAAAACATCCACAGCTCAGCAGTGTAAAACATAGATCCAATAGTCCCAGTGACCTACAATCTTGCATTATTAATACAAGGAGGGCCTGTGGAAGGAATGTACATATACAATAGGAAAATCTGTCTTAATCGTGTTCTAATCTACAGTTCAGACAGCTTGGTATTAACCCCAGAGGGTGCAGCATTAAAAAAGGAGTACAGCGCTTATTCTATCAGAGCCACATTGCAGTGCAGTGCTTCCTGAGGTAAGGGTACTCTGGGCTGAGCAGATGGACACAGGCAGTGGAGGACTGTGTTACCTCCATTTGGATCTGTGTGTTGCTCTGTGTGTAACCTGCACTCTAATTCGAGAAGTGGGTCCACGTGGTTTGACAACCTGAATATTTTCCCTGTACAGAATTTGTCGTTGGAAATGAGTGTGTGTTTGCAAGATGGTGTACGAAAATGCCATTTTCTAAACAAAATACAGTCACGTCAACTGCCCTAACATTATAAAGTAAAGCTTTTGATTTGTGAGCATCCAATCTATCTGATCTATCCGATCTATCTGTGATTGATTCCCACGAGCTCCCTGCTTTATGCAGTACTTTGTTTTTGTTTACGTGTTCTTCTACAGGTGCTTTAAACATGAAATCCGTATTTGGCTCTAAACCTTGATGATGAAGAGATTTCGTCGCAGTGCAATGATGGAAGGCAGCTTATTGTAATTCTGTCTCGGGTATTAAAGCATGTGAGCAGAGAGCTGAACTATCTCAGCTGTGTACCATTAGCACAAGGTCCCCTTGCTCCAAGGTGAACTCTGATCTTGTTAAACCCTGTTTTTTTCACAGCACACACTATTTCTCAACTCAACCCACAAAATCCCAGCACTGTCAATTCACCAGACCCTAGTACTGATGGAAGTCGTACATTTTTGGGTGCTTTGTTTTTCACTTTGCCCTAAATACAAGAAATATTCCAGGGCAAATCCCTTTAACTTATATGACAGTTGGGAAAACAGCCTCCTCTCTGTGCTAAATCTTTCTAATATCTCAGATGGAATGTTTCTGTTTTCAATGTCACGACCTCTCTGAAGTGAAGCTAGTTTGTTGTGAGGCTTGTCTAGTGCAAAAGATCACTACCTACATGACTTGGACAAAGCTCAACATCCTCATCTCAAGGGATTCCTTAATAAAACCTCACCATTGCATTGCAAATTTCTCTTTTATAAGTCTTGTTTAGCAGCATGCATCTAACATGGAGAAAGGAAAAGGACATAGCCTTGTGTTCCTATATTTTGGAAATAAATACATCACTGAGAGGAGAACGAGAGGTATAGAGTGAATGAGAGAGAATGTTAAGTACTTTAGAAT
This sequence comes from Atractosteus spatula, assembly GCF_055471065.1. NCBI lineage: Eukaryota > Metazoa > Chordata > Actinopteri > Semionotiformes > Lepisosteidae > Atractosteus > Atractosteus spatula. Next base: position 8,155,156 of record NC_142714.1, read on the forward strand.
CCCTTTGTGTTTTTTTAGCGGTCATGGTGACTGAGAAAGCTAAAAGCAGTACAGTGCAATGAAAACTAAATTAATAAGTCTGAGTGTTTGCTGGAGTAAGTAATCAATACCAAGCTTTTCACAACTAATCCACAGTGGATCTTGTCTGATGTGCAGCATCTCTCAATCTCATAACTATTGAGCTTTAATCCCTGCACAGAGGAGAACAAATGTTGACAAGGAAAATATTAGAAAGATGCATTGATGTATACCAACAAGATTGGCATCTGTGCTATAAAGAGAGTGCTATTCCATTAATTATTGATTCTTGCATGTTTTTAGCTAAGCAAATTTAACTGCTGCTCCTGTTTTTAAAACCTCAGCAGTATTTCTGGGAAGGACCAGACCCCAGCTCAGCAGAGAGAGGAAGTGAGGATTAGTTAAAGTCGCGTGGCCCTGTTGCTGAGCTGTCAGTGTATTGCTATCGGGGCAGGAGAGCTCTCTCGCCAGAGCACACTTGGATCTGCTCTGACATCGTAATAGGAGCCTGATGGCACATGATCCTAGACATAACAAGAAATTGACGCTGGGGATTAGCAGATAATGCCAGAAACCTGTGGAATTCCACACCAGCTGCTGGTAGCAGAGTAAGTCTCGTGTGGCTTGTGAGCAGCCCAGTTCTGCAACACTAAGTGAGAGTCATCACAGTGCTGTCTACCTTGGTAAGTCCAATGTTGCTGCACAGTTATTTTGTTTTTATAGACATGTCACATCTGACACAAGGGTAAGAAGTTACGTTAAAAATATAAGAAGCAGATTGCACAAAAGAGGGAAACGAGTGATGACGGTCATTTCTGAATTTCAGCCTTGGCCGTGCTTCTTTACTGTTGGCTGGGGTTCCCCAGTGCAGAACGGGGACAGTGTCTCAGGGGTGTGCCAATACAGGTTGGTGTTCCGTGTATTTTCCTCTGGCACTCAAGAGATGCTCTTTCCCATACCCAGAACTGGGAGAGATGCCAAATCGGACTTGCTGAAAGCAGAGACAAGCTTCAGGAAATTGGGACCAGGGTGAGCACTCCTCTGCCAATGCTGCTGGAGGAACTGCCCTCAGCGGAGAAAGACGCCAAGGTACCCGTCGACTGGCAGTGGCAGTGTTCAGGCACAGCTTTGCGAAAGGAAAGTGGATTCAGCTGGCGTCTGACAATGATTATTAAGTCACTTTGTGGTGCCGCTTTTATGAAAGAATTCATGTTTGTGGGTACAGGTGATTCATTTACAGTTGTCGTACTCGGGAAATGTTGGAGTCTGTGTGTAGAAGTATGCAGAACTCCAGTCCAGGACACTGCGTAACAGTCCGGGTTTTGGATCCCACCAGCAGCTAAACGGCTGTCGCTTTATGTTGGATGTAAAACTCACATGTTCGGCGGTAGACATTATTCCTCTTGAACCACCCCTCTGCAAAAAACAAGAGCAAATGCAGTGTGTTTAAAATTAAATCTTAATATTTTTTGATAATTGAATGATTTTTGAAGAAAAGCAGAATCTGGGCTGTTAATAGGTTTCTAGTTTAACCCACACAGCAGGAGGGGAAAATTCAGAATTAATCTACGGTGCACTTCAACATATAAAAAAAAATATTGATCTACAAATACATCATATACCTTATATTCCTGGAGGGATGGCAGGGATCTACTGTCATCTGTAAGAAATGTTTACAAAGCAGTGCATTTCTTGAAAAGCTAACATGCATTAAAGCCATTATAAAGAAACAACATTCTAAAATAATGGAGAACAATTTCTATTAATCTTGGGTGTACTTACATTGGGGGACAGCATGGAAAACATTCAAAAAGACAATGTAGCAGCACTTTGGTATGATTTCCAAATGTGGATGTGGGCCATCATAAAAATCTGTCCTCTCTTTAAAGTTTAAAAACAGAATAGAGGTATGCAGAAAAATTACAGGTATGGAGTTGTATGTTTCTGGTCATTGTTCTTTTTTTCTGTTAAAATGATCAGAGCTCCAGGATGAATTCTGTACCTGTACTTTACTTCTTAGTGGCAATGAAAGCTGGCTAAGGCTGGGAGATAGGGGTTAGTTAGCGCACAAAGCAGAGAGAAGTTGCTAACAGGTTTGGCTCTCGCTCTGCATGATCCCCTCTGGCTCATTATCTTATTATCCCCTCCCCCAGCCCAGCAGGCCTTAATCCTGAGAGTTCGCAAGAGGCAGGAGTTAACACTGGGGGTTGTGTGGCTGTTGTGATGTTATGCAGGCGGCAGAGGAATCGCTGGAGGACTGGTTTCGCAGCCTCACGGAGCTCACCAGCATGAAGACCGAGGTGTCCCAGTACATCATCGCAGACGACGTGTTTCTGCTGCAGGAGCAGGTCGAGCACCTTCACTGCCAGTGGGAGGAACTGTGTGTGAAGGTGAGTCTGGGACAGGGCTGTGGGCGCTCAGACAAAGAGGGAGCAGACCAAAACTTTACTGTGTGTGTGTGTTTACAGCCCCTTGAGCAGCTTCAAACACTGGAGCATGTTGAGAAAGGCAGCTCATTTTCCTTTGGTCAAGCAGGACAGCGACTGGTGCAAGAGTGTTTACTGTATGGCTAGTGTTGTGGCTATAAACAAGCCTCCATTTCCAAAGAGTTCCAAAAGTATCCAATGCTTAGGGGGAGGGGTGGGAGTGTGCACAGGTTTCCTGTTTTGTAGGTTTCTAGTGTTTTAAGAAAAGTGGTCCTAAACATTTAAGCCAGTTCAACAGAGATTGTTAAACGAACCCTAGAAAGAGGTGCAAGAATGGTGCTTTATTTAAAAGAAAAGTGTTGAAAAGAATAATTGAAGCAAATGATAATGAGAAGATAAAAAAAATAAATCACTACAGCCATACACTTGCTTTGAACGATCATAAATGCTGCGAGTGTAGCGTAGTTTTTTAATACGGTCTTGCAAAGTGCTATAGTGATACTATTAACTGTTAGAAATAATCTTTCCAGGCAAACTACATAGAGATGAGTAGACTTAAATTTCTAAAATTAAACAGTCTTTGACTTTTTACCTAAATACTGCTGCTGATGATGTGCACAGGGTTTCTGAGTTCAGAGACGGTGCTCTAGTCTAGATGCAGTTGTACAATAAAAGCACAACAGGTTGGCAAGCCAGGTGGCCCCAGCTTCTGCAGGAAGTGCTTTGGAGAGGCAGATGGCTAGGTTGTCATGGGAACCACCAGGCTGCTCTTCTTTGTTTTGGGGATCAGATGCTTGTTTGGGGACCTTTGGGGAGCGCCGTGTGGATTCAGATTGCGTCCCAATATCAATCTCTTGTCTCTTGTCAAAGAAAAGATTGCTCCCTTTTAAAGAAGAGTAGGCCAATGTCTTGACATTGATTTAAACGCTTAACTCAGTCATTTACTCAGCCTAATGCAGGAGATTTTAGTGGTGTCTCAGCAGGTACATCTCTCTCTCTGTCACCTCCAGCTGGGCCAATTACAGGTTTCTGAGTGTGCAACAGCACTCTTCTCTGAATTACAATAAGAATGACTTTCAGATTAATCGGACGCAGTGGCTGTGTGAATTATGGGATTTGCATGAAGCATACTCCCTTAAATATCCCTCTGTAGAATTAGTCTGGCGCTATTAAAATAATGTAGACTAATGTAACTTTTTTAAAACTCTACAACACACTGGTAGATTGCACTGATGTAATATTTACTGTATTGTGTTTTGTACAAAGTTATTAAACCCTTCCAAACCCATAGTTTTGCATTACGATCCGGGATTTTTAAGACTCAGTTCTTCTGCTAATTATGTCTTTGCTACTTTTGACTTTAACCCTGGTGTCAGGAACAAGGTCCTAGTATTTTCAAGGTACAAAACCTTCATTGATACTGAAGCAGGTATTTCAAAGTATGAAGCAGAACACTTTGATTGCTCATTTTCTAACTGCAAAAATCATTAGCATTAAATGCATTAATGAGAAACAAGTCACTCTTAACACAGCTCCCTGAAGTGTTCAGATTCTCCTTGTTTTGCAGTGATAATTACCTGGCTTAAAAGTAGTGAATTGCACTGGGGGGTGGTTTGCTTTCTGGCTGCTCACATTCCATATGCTGTGCTCCACAGGTGTCTCTGCGCAAGCAGGAGATAGCTGACCGGCTGAACGCCTGGATCATCTTCAATGAAAAGAACAAGGAGCTTTGTGAATGGCTGACACAGATGGAAAACAAAGTGGCGCGCAATGCCGATCTCAGCATCGAAGAAATGGTGGAGAAGCTCAAGAAGGTAAAGCCAGCTCAGGAGGAAATTAATCTGTGTTATACAACATTGACAGAGTCTATAATTAACCTGCAGGCTAGGTTATTAAATATTATGGAGTCTGTAACCCAGTGTTAGCAGAAAGTAAATCGGTTCTATTGCATTGTGTAGATATGGCAGTTCTTTAGAGCAGAGCTGTCATGTACAGCCCTGACTGGCACCTGTGTAATTGACAGCTCTGATGTATTGTGTGGACAGTGTCTCAGAAGAGACCTGTGGAGGCACATCTGCACAACAACTGTGTTTCCTCAGAAAGCAATGTTCAGATGTGTCACACAGCCTGTTGTCATGTTCAAAACCTGTCATAGAAGCAATCATACAGTTATAACTGCACTGATGCTGGACTGTGCTTGAGGCTGCTTTGCAAAGTCAGTCTGTTTATTCTGAAGGTGGAAACCACTGGAAAGGTTCCAGTATCGGTGATAATGTAGGACTGTTTTTCAGACATCTTGATTTCTGAAAAATGAAAAGGACGAAGGAGAGATTTTGCTCATTCTTTGCTTCTTATTCGCAATAAGCGATTTTTGTACATTGTAGCTGGCTATACAGTTCCACTGTCGTGTGGCTCATGTACAAGGCTGAGCCCTAGGGAGTAGCTCATCCCAGTAGTTGAAGAGGCAGTATGAGGCTTTTTTTTTTCTTCAGGCATAAACGAAGGTCCTGACAACTTGGCCATTAAATATCCCAAAACACTGTTGGAAAAGTAGAGGCGTTAACCTTAACCGGTGGTCTGGTTAATCCCAGTCTGGGTTTGTCAAATCTGGCTTCCCTCAAGGTCCCCTCCCTTTATCAGTTAATTTAATTCATCTTATTTCTCCACCCAAACTGCTGTGTACTGGGGCAGCGTGTGCAGAACGGCTGCCCTGTGTCATCCAGGAGGCGCTGCACTTCACTGGTTGATGTAATGGGTCCCCTCGACTACGATAAGGATGTTGGGATCCTTTGGGATGAGAAAATGCTCTGTAAACAGAATTAATTAATGAATTTTTATGCTTAGTGAGTGTTTGCCGTGTAAATGATTCTGCAGCACACACATTGCATACTGTAACTGGGGGGTTGTGGGAGAGGAAGAGTTTATGCAGAGTTTATGTCAGTCTTTGGCTCTAACTTTATCAACTTGGCTTTATGATTTATACCACACCAACATAACCAGAGGATGAAAGTTCACTTTAAAAAAGGAAGGGCCATTCAATAAAGTGTCAGAGTCTGCCATGCTACTGCACACAGAAGACGCTGCCCTACTGATATTGGACATTTGATGTTCTTCTTTGTGACTCAGTTCTCGGAGGAAGACTCAGGCAGTGTCGTGCTTGAAGCCAGCAGGGACTTGCTTTGAGTTGGTATGGCCCCTTTCTCATAGCAGTGCTTTGAAAAGACCCAAGGGAGAGGAGAAGGGGGGAGGGGGGTGTCGTTGGAGGACAAAAAAAGATAAAAAAAGTACCTGCTTCTTCCCGTTGCTCTTTAAGGACTGCATGGAAGAAATCAACCTCTTCAGTGAAAACAAGACTCACCTGAAGCAGCTAGGAGAGCAGCTGATCAAGGCCAGCAACAAGACCAAGGAGACAGAAGTTAATGACAAGCTGAAGGACATCAACGACCGCTGGCAACACCTGTTCGACCACATTGAGGCCAGGTAAGGACATCACTGCTGACTGCAGACTGAGGTGTAGCATGCACAAGCCTTGGAATCACTACCAGGGCTACTGTAGCACCTAACACTGCACACTGTTGAAATCTCAAGGACACTTATAAAGAGTAATTTATTGCTTGATGTGCGTAGTGCACATCTAAAATGGTTTTGTGGTTAAATGGTTGAAGTGCTGCCATTCTATCTAACTCCTACAATAATAAATTAATAATAACATGAAACCGCTCATTAAAGTGACAAGAAAGTGTTGGGGAGACAGACGAGTGCTGCGCAGTGCTCTGAAGCTCAGTGGGAACGTATGGGGAACTGAAGTGTTTGCAGTGGTGCTCACCCATGTCTTTTAGAAATAGTTATAGTAATGTCTGGCTGAGTCTGTCTGAAACTACGGGAGTGGGACTGGCATTCCCTGTCAAGAGACCAGGTGAAATGCATTTTCCCATTTAGTATAAATGATTAATCTTATGACTGGAAGGAAGCAGATATACTGTTTTGTGTGACGTGGAATTCATGATTAATCTCATGCAGTTGTGTCAGAATGGAATTTCCCTGGGGTATGGAGTATTCAACTCTCGCTTTTTACGGCCCTAAACAGGTTCAATAAACTGTTCTTCCACTGATTAGCCTTCAGAATTCCCATGGTTGTGTCCTTCCCTTTACTTCAGCACATTTAAAATACTGTCGTTATGTTATTTATGTTGCCTGAATCGAGGCAATATTTAGCACAGGGCTGAGTTATGGAAGACTGCTAGCTTTCAAGTGATTAATTGGAGCTAAGAGGGTTTTACTCGTTGTCAGGATGATAAAATGCAAAATCTCTAATGATTAATTCATGGAGAGAGTTGAGCTGTCTGTAATATTGTTCAAAAGTTTTTAAATCAACATGACTGAAGGCAAATCATGGGTTACGGAGTCTCTGAGAAATACATTTTCTTCGTTCAGCATTGTTACTTTACAGTGAATTTTAAGTATTAGCTGCTTGTCTTTTCATTTTTACCCTTGTCATGCTTCTAACCTACCCACCCATCTTCCTTCCCAATTTAGTTGAGTGGAAATATGTCTCTATAATTCTAAGCCAACAAAATAGTCCAGTTTGATTTCTAACAAACACATGTGTTCTTGGTATGTAGCTATGAAGTACAATAGTGCATCTTTGAAGAGCTCTTTACTCTTTCTGGTGGGGTTTCTGTGGTGATCTTGATGGGTACACTGTCGTGATTCAGCAGAAGTGTTTCCTGCAGTCTTACAGTCCCTGCATCTTCCCAGTATACTGTATGTAAACATCCACCCAGAAAACGGTGGCAGTCATTAAGAAGTGCATGAGGGGGTCAGATGTTCTCTCTGAACTCTCTGAAGTGCCCGCCAGGCAGATGGACGAAGCAGCCGAAGCTGGGATTTAGCCGTGATGCTTGTTCTGTTCTTGTTGACGACAGTGTCAGATTTGCCATATGGCCGGGGCTACAGCGCCGCTCACATGCTGCCAGAGTTGTTTAGATGCCCCCCCCAGCTGACAGTGGGCGGAGGCTGTCCGATTACATTAGCACTGAAGTTCCATTAGAACGCAGTAGCAGAGGGCTGGAGGCCAGGATTAGCCAGCATTCCACACTCTCCATACAAGCCATTCTGCTCCTGTTCTATTCAGAATGCCGTGCAGTGGACATCTGTTATCTAGTTAGACAGACAAGGCAGTGCTCTCCGTACTGGTTTTAACAATGCACTATGACGGCTTTCTTTTCAGCACACTTAATTGAGTGTGTACATTTGCTACTTCTAATCCCTATACCAGAATTTTGCATTGTAAATGAAACAACATGCAAGATGCATCTTTACAGTTTTAGTGTCAAAGTTCTTGAAGTGTGCACTGCCGTTCAATGTTATTTAGCAATTTGCTATTCCTATTAATTACCGTGCGATTGGTCGTCGTAGAAGCGTGGTCTTGTTTTATGTAAAATATTTAACCGTAGGTCAGTTTGCAGGGAAAACTTTGGAAGAGCAAGCTTATTTTAACGTGACAGGCCCTGCTTTTTCCTGCAGTCTCTGCCCATGTGTTTGCAGTGCCTGAAGTGAAGCTAAGCAGGAATGCCTGCTGTCCTGGTGCTTTCCCATGTTGACCTTTCTCGCGCTCATAGAGTCTGTTACCCTGCCCGACTCTGCTGGCCCCTGCTTGTTTCAGTGTCAGAGACTGGACCCGTGCTGAATTCCCTTCAGACCTGCAAATGTTTTTCCCAGCCTCCCAGTGTTGTCTGAACTCACTCCACAGGTGGGGTATTAAATCATCCGCCCAGTACGATCGCTCTGAATTTCCTGTTTTCTTCTCGTCACCAGTGTAGCTACATATACGGAGGACTTGTGCAATAGCCTGTGTGCGGTGTCAGCCTGCTCCAGTTTGAGCGGAGAACCTGGTAATGACCCTTCCCACTCATGTTTCGAAGTCGTCCGGTGAAGAGAAGGGTGAGGGTCAGGCCCTTCCATTTCCTGACGGCTTCTGCTGTTTCCCAGTGTTCTGGAAGGATGCCAGGGGACGTCGCTGGACGTTTGGGAGTGTGCTGGAATTGCGGGAGTCTCTATGGGCCATTTTTCCCTTTGAGTCTATGGAAATCACTCTGCCTGCGATCTTAGGAGGCCCTCACGCTGAGTAATCCCCAATTGTTTTAGGGATGAACATGCTGCACGTTACAGCGAGATTTCACTGTGCGTGTCCCGCTACAGTGGAGGTGACTTCGACATAGGATATATTTCTGATATGTGGTACATATCGTACCCTGGGAGAAACGGAACCGAGATCACAGCACCCTGCGTCTCCCAGCACGACATGGGGAGACAGCCCCGAAAGTCGTCTGCCGGGGGGGGGGGCAATATTTTGCAGCCATCTTTTGTTCCAAAACATAAGTGGCTGCAGTTGGCTCCACGCCTGCAGCTGCTGTCTGCGCACTCTTGTCATTGTGCTGCAGGCCAGACTGCTGCTAGATGGGGTCCAGATTGTCTGAACGAATCGTGTTCTAAGCAGATGCTCTTGTCCCCTGTTATCCAGTTTCCTGACCTTTCTGGGCTGGGTTTCTGGCTGTTGTTCATATCCTTCTTTGTCGGTCTCTGATTTAAGGCTGGCTGCGGTTTGAAACCTCTGTGTCAACAAAGTACGTGGAAAGAGAGGTTTGTTTTGAGCTGCTCATTACTTCTCAGCATCTTTTTTTGGAATCCTCAGCAGTTGGACATGTATGATTACTTATTAATTATTTTTAAAAATATAATGAAGCAAGTATTATCATTAGAGTGGGGAGTTGTGTATGTGTGAGCTGCAAAAGAAAAAGTACAACTTAATGAAACATTTTTTTTCCTTTATTTTTGCTATTCAGCACACAATTAACCTCTACCTTTTGTGTTGTATTTAGACAACAGACTAATGAGGGTGAAAAAGCTGCCTATAACATGACACTGCTTTAAATTTAAGCCTAGACTTACTTATTATGTGGAGTTTATGTTGCTATGGCTACATATTTGTGCTGGAGAAATATGGCATTATGGTGCTTCTCAGTTGTCATGGTTACCCAGAAGCTCAGGGTGAGGAACAGGACACCTGACTGAGTCCTGAAATCGTGTGGGTCAGGGAGGGCCTGGCCCGTTCTCTGATGGCCAGAAATGTGAAAGCCTTTCTTTTCCAAATATCTGGACATGTGGGATCTTCCACATCAAGCTGTAAAGATATTGTTACAGTAGTTTTTTTCTTTTGTTGTGTCAACAATTTCACTCTAAAGACAATTTCCTGTTTAAGGAACTTACATCATTTACCTCGAGAGGGAAAAATCAAGTCTCCAGATCGAAGATTAGTAGAGTTTGATGGTCAGAATCATAACTCTGGAATTTACACCAGCAGTTACCAGCTCCATGAGTTGATGAATGAGGGCTATAAAACTGCAGACAGTAAAAACGGGTCTGATGTGCCTGCTCCAAGTGGAGATTAGAAGTGGCTCTGTATTTGGCCCTTCAAGCTGCCTCTCTTGTCTGCCAGTGGAGGGCGCTGCCTTGGGAGGACACTCTTCTTGGCTGTCCTTGCCTCTTAATCCTCGCCCCCAGGGACTGCCAGCGATAGGCATGTCTCAGGACCCATCCTTCAAGCCAGTCGGTTTCATTGAGCTGTTTCTCCGTTGTAAAACGCTGACGCTTCCTCTTGGTGTGGAGGACTTTGTATTTGTCCTGTTCCCTCTGGCCTTTCTCGCTCTGCTTTCTTTCCTGTGAAGTGCTCCTGCTTGCTGTTGAAGTCTTATTCACAGAGGACCTTGCAGTAGGGTGACTTCAGATTGTTTTTACCCCTCTCTTGCAAACGGGGGGGAAAAAAAAGATGTTAATTCCACGCTGATGGGCACGCGGTTTCTTTTATTTAGCTCTGGGTTCCATCTCCTGGTGAGTCACAGATTAACTGCAGACTGATATTTCATCCTTACACAGGAGCCTATCAATTAAACAGCGTGTTCTTCAGGGCCCACTGTTTATCCCGGGGTTGAGCTATTTTGAGTTCGAGAGCCCACTGACAACGCAAAGGAGACTCCTATTTCAGAGGCACATGTGAGCTGTTCTGTAACATAAGCGAATCAGTGAATTCATTTAATATGTTCTGCTGTTGCAGCTTGAAAAGATGACACACTACATTTTTTTCACTACACTACACATGGTACATTTCTTATCCTTCCCTCCTTTATATCATTGTAACGGCCGTACTACAGACTCTGCGCGGAGCTGTTGTTGAGGTGGTGTGAATGTCTTTTTTTGATTCTTCCATGGCTACGCAAGTGAATAGCTTATTAAATTACACCAAACTGATCTTCTGCAAGCCTTCTCTTTCTGTTCACCCGCATTAAGTGTTAATCGGGCGCAAGGAAATTTTAGTTGTTTCCTCCTTCTGCATAGCAACCATTATAGGAGAGGCATTTCACAACGGCAACAGTGACGTGGGCCTAAGAGAGGGTCAGCTGCGTTAGAAAAAGGGTCAGCTGCCTTGTTAAGGTCTGAGGTCTCGGCAAGGCAAAAGGTTATGTGTGAAAAGGAGGGAAAGAACAGAAGTATTTCTCCTGCACTGAGAATTATGTTCAGGTACTCAATTTTTTTCATTTGTGAGACTGATGAGTGATACATGAAACAAATGTTTAATAAGCTCAGGGGAATTTATAATTGATCCTCTCTGCTCTGGCTCTCTCTCTGCTGGTAAATCAACTACTGATGTCGTCGCACCGGATGAGCTCACATTCAACTTGACTTTATATTGGTGTAACACAGTGTTTTATGTTTACAGAGCCCCCTTAAAGTTTTTTTTTAACCAAACTACTTACGTTGACAAAATGAACGTTAACCTTACACCTAATGTTTAGTCAGTCCATTAAACTTGCTCAAAGCATGTTTTTTTTGTCCTTGTAGCTGTGGGCAGGGACAATAGCGGTTTAGTCTGTGTCGGATTTTATTTCGAACACAAAGCCAGCCTCTCTGACACCCCTTACGAACTCACGGCTGCCTCCGTGCATTACTTAATTAGCCCGACAGGTCGTCCGCTTTCCGAGACTTTTCCCTCCTTTTTCCTTCCCCTGGTGTGAAGAGCGGCTGCCGTCGCTGTGATAGGCGGGCGAACGAGCCTGTGCCCGGCCCGAGAGGAGCTGGACCAGTGAGTAAGGAGGCCATTAGCAGGGGGGAGGGGACTAGCAGTGTGCAGAGCATGAAGGAGGCAGAGCCAAGGCAAGGACTCTCAGCTGGGTGACATGGACTAGCCTCGTAGAGCAGTAAGTAGGTTTTTTTTTGCAGTAATCCTAGCTCTTTTACACTTGTGCGGTATTGATTAAGAATAGGAATTGGCAGCGAGATTAGTGAACGCTAAGCATGCAGTGTGAGGAGATGCAGAGATGGAGAGAGAAGGAGGGGGATGGGCTCTGCTTTGTCAGCATGTATGGGTGCCTGCCTGCCACTAACAAGCTGATGCAGAGAGACTTTCTCCGTGCAGGGCGAGAGACACCGGTTGGAAGATGAGAGAAACCTGTTTTGCCTACCACCACCCCCAACATTTTTTTCAATTGCATGAAGCAGAGATCTACTCCCTTGACTACCTGGAGGAAATCACCATTTTAGGTGCATTGTTCGCTGCAGAGAGATCAGTGCGATGGACTGAACTAACAGGCTGTTAAGAAAATGGTACAGCCCCACTAGCCTTGACACATGAGCTTAGGACATCTCATGTTGCCTGTGTTGCTGCATGCAGTGCAAGCTTCGCCTTTCACAAAGACAAGGAAGCCCTTGATGGGAAAAATCTGGAGACCTTAAAGTCAACACATTTAACCAGGCAGCAAAATCACACAAATTTAAAATGTAAAAAAAAAAATATGCAGAGCAGAGATCTAGATAGGCATAAAATCTAGTAGCAGGTTCACTTAAGCAAGGCTTATCAAGTCATGGCCTTCCACTAATGAGTATAAATTGACAGTAGCATCTAAACTGAACTTGACTGGCTGACCTGATGTCTGTATTTCACTGTTGTATTATATGAAAATAAGAGGCTTTCAATGGCGCCTGAAAATGAAAGCATTTCTTGTCATCTTATTATCGTACAGAATAATAAGCGTAATCTACTGGTCTGCTAAATACTGCACGGGGCATGTTTTCAGTCAAGACTTGCAGAGATAATCACAGAAAATAGTAAATGGTATATAGTACCAATATATGTACTACAGAATTTGTCAAGCATGGCTGAGTCTGTCTGGTTTAGGTGGCATGCAGGGGATCTGCTCAGAGAATGTCATATACAGTTGAGAAATGGTTCATTTCCATAGCAGAGCCTGTCTAAATATTCCAACTAAATAGTTCATAGTTAACCTAGAAAACCTGGGGAACCTGGGGCTAAATGCTTCCATTTTTAGGAATGCAATTTATACTGTCAAAAACAAGCACCCTCCTGTAAAGAGATAAATCATGCTCCCTGAACTTAACAGTCTCAGGAAGAGGGTCTGCAAACTGCTGCTGAATTGTAATGCGCATTGTTCACTGTGACACAGGTAGAGCAGCCGTGCACTTCTCTGATCTCCCCAGATGTAGCAAAAGAGCTGATGTGCTTCTCAGAGCAGACGGAAATAATCCCGTTTTAAGAGGGATTTGGGGCTTTTCCCATTAAAATGTAGGCTGAATTATGCGACAGTGCTTGGCTTAGTGGTGAGCTTTTAGAACACAAGAACAGTTACACATAGAAAGAGGCCTTTCATCTCATCTTGTTCATTTGGAGTTTTTCCCTGCTTTGTTGTTAGCACATATGGATTGGGACCTAGGATTTAATATCATATCGGCGCATATACATTATGCTGTCAAGTCATCTTCCATGAATCTTATATTAGTCTTAAATCATTTTAATTTTTTCCGTGACAGTGACAAAAGCATTCCCTCTTGCTATTTTTATCTGGCAATATTCTAACAATATATTGGTTGGTCTAAACTAGATCACACATTCAGACATGAAAAATATGATTTCTCAAGGGATTGCTGGAACAGATAATTCAGTACATAGCTCCTCCCTCTCCAATATCTGGGTGATTCGCACAGTTCACAGATCACAAATTCGGCTGCTTCTTAAAGTGTCTGTACATCTGGCCTCTGACTCCAGAGCTCCATTACTCAGAGTCCCTGCCTCTGTTTGAACATGGACAGCACTCGGTGAGGGTGATTTCCAGGCACAGGCCCTGTGAACAGTAATGCTTGATGGCTTGAATGGTTGCAGGGTGAAGAAGCTGAAGGATACACTGGCCACTGTACAGCAGCTGGACAAGAACATGAGTAACCTGCGCACCTGGCTGTCCCGCATCGAGACGGAGCTGGCCAAGCCCGTGATCTACACCATCTGCGGCGATGACGAGATCCAGAGGAAACTAGCAGAACAGCAGGTGGGTGGAGGACTCACAAGGACCTTGTTTTTTAAATTTCCTAGAACAAACAGATAAAAAAAACAAATATTTATTCAACAGGTATCTTCAAAAGCTGGCATCTTTCGTACAGCCAGAAGGCTGATCTGTGGTGGGCTCCTGTCCTGTGATCTTAATGGGTTGCAGGAGGGAGCTGTGCTATAGAGAGATTGTAATGATGGCCAGCAGGTAGAGATTTCCACTGAACAGACTTGTATGGGACTTTTGCAGGAGGGATGTTTCACCTACTGTCTCTTAATAGATGTTAATTAGAAGAAAATAAGTCGCAGTCTTCTGCATTTTGCAGTACGTCTTGTCTGATGGCTGAGAAGCCAAGACGGGCAGAAGTATTTGGACAAGGGCAAAAAGCAACTTTGATCACGACAGCAGTGGGCCTCTGCAGAGGGAGGAAGTGTCACAGGTTCCATTACTGCAGTGACGGATGGCAAATAGACAAGGAATACATTAACATCCTATTTCACCTCCTGCACTGTGTAGACATCTTATTACTACTAATTGTTGGGGTCCCTAGTAATTCTGCACCCCCAGCAAAGAGAGTACTGGCCTCCTGTGACAATAATGGAGTACTTATTGCTGTTGCTGGTAGTCTATCCATCTTCATTCTGTTAGCTGTTGTGGCTAACATAATCTTGGCTGTAAAATCCCTAAAGAAAGAAAGATGCTACAAGCACTGACAGTAGAGAACAACACAGCAGATATCCAAAGATTCACATGTTTAATTAACACTGTCAGTGTGGAAATGAGCAGCAGAAGGGTTAATTGCACCGGTTGCTTGCAGACTCCTGTAAGGTGATTTACATGTTTTTAATCCTGGGTCAGAGATGGAGTGCGTCCATGTTTCTTTTTGCTCCATTGCTTATTAACATCTCAAAACAAACTGGGTAGCCCTTCAGCTTTACACAGCCAATCTTAATTACCTTGTAGGAAAGTGAACTTGGCCTTGGTGCAATACATCTAATGACCCAGTGTAAAGATTTTGACTGGAGCTAAAGGGATTATGCCTTGGTATTTACGTGTTATCCAGATTTTTTTACATAGTATGCCACCCAGAGAGCCTGTTTAAGCCCTTGTGAAGTTTATTAAAAATTAGTCAGTAGGACTCTCTTTTTGGCACCAGAGAGTGGCCTTGATATTTGCTACAGTGAAATGGGGTTAGTGGGTGCTATAGCTCAACAGAGCCTCTGAGGGTGCAACTTCCTCAAAGCAACTTGCGGAAGGTGTTCCTCTCGCTCAGATGATGGTAAGGACATGAGAATGTTTATGCGTTAAGTATTAAAACTTGATAATACGCTGCATTTGCAAAATATTTATTTAAGCACAGTTAATCTCCTAAGAGCGGTAAACCATCTGCTTCTCAGTGCCTCTCCTCCACTTCAGTTTCTAGTTGCACTATGTGTAATTTGTCAAGTGTAAGTTTCTCTTTTTGAAGGACGGTTTAAGAGTTTAACACAGATGCTCACTGGGTTCATTTTGCTTGTAACTGGAGGTTCAGTCTCCTGCAGGCCTGTGGCTGTGCAGGGATCATGAAGGCCAGGAAGACAGTTGCCAAAAGGCACTTTACCGAGTAAACAAAGCCTTGGTCTCATCGGGCATCTTCACACAGGCTCTCATTTTAACAGACGTGGCTAGAAGTGAAAGATATGTAAAAGCTGTACTTCCAGCAGAGTGAAATAGCTGTTCCGCCAGCAAGATCCTCTTGTTGGACTTGTAGGTCTTTGTGCACGTACAGTATGTGTATCTGCAGAGTAAGAATAACAACAACTAATATTATACTAAATTACATTTACTTACATAGCATAAATATTTTTAAAAAATTATTCCAAAAGTGCTTCACTTCACAGCAGGTCAGCAAGCAATTAACTGTAATTATTAGGAAAGGCTCATGCACATCAGTGTGTTTTAAACTGTATCGGAGTCTTGGAGTAAAAGAGCTGAATGAGTAGTCGCTCACGTAGTGCAGGGTGAGTACACACTAGAGTCCACAATGTGCAGAATGCGGGGCTAGATGAAGGGCCATTGCAGAACTGATCTTCAGGGGAACATGAAGGGAATCCACTCTGTCGCCCTTATACATCAGCGGGGTCTGCAGACTTGTAAAATTCCTCTGCCTTTGTGCGCGTATGTGTGTCCCAGGACCTGCAGCGAGACATTGAGCAGCACTCGGAGGGCGTGACGTCGGTCCTGAACCTGTGCGACGTCCTCCTGCACGACACGGACGCCTGCACCAGCGAGACGGAGTGCGACTCCATCCAGCAGACCACCCGCAGCCTGGACCGCCGCTGGAGGAACATCTGCGCCATGTCCATGGAGAGGAGGTTTAAGTGCGTGGTGCTGCCTTGTCTGGGGACACTTGGCCCCATCACCCACACTTTCTGCACAGGGCTACTCGATTGCGTGGTCTTGATGCGGGGCGTGTTGGCTTGATGGGTGAGAGATTCCTGTTCAGATATGGAGATGGGTGGGCTTGAACAGAGCCAGAGCAAAGCAGGGAGCAGAAATAATTCCGATATCTCTATCTTCCCTTTACCTTTCCTTTTGTGCAAAACTCAACCTGAGGAAAAATCCTCAGGTTTTCACACTGATGTACAGTACAGTAAACCCTCTGTTTAATGGACTGATAAGGGGGAAGGGTGTCCATTTTTGCCAAATGTCTGTTACATCACAAATTGTTTTTTCAGGTCAAAAACACACTATCACAGTATCAAATGAAAACATAGGTATTTATGTGCTTAATGGAACTCTTCACTTATTCTTCGAACAATTGCAAGCAACACAGTCAATGAAAAGTGTCCCTGTGCCTTCTGTAACATACATATACAAGCTGTTTATTCCACGTGTCATAAATATATTGTATTAAAACCATAAACGCCCATCATAAGCATCTGACCTTCTCTTACAGGGCACCATTGATATTCCTGAATTTTAAACTTATGTAGAGCTTGATTTTTAATTTGTTTTTATTATTTTCTCATTATTCCAGGGAAAGGCCGGCTGTATTTCTGATTTTACAGACAAAATTCCCCTCTTAGCTGTTTTTGTCCGTTAAATCCAAAGTCTGTTGAACCGAGGGTTTACTGTACTTTGGAATGCTGTAAACGGCAAGGACCCCAATGCTATAAAATAGTTGACCTACTTTGTGCCACCCCAGGATCGAGGACACCTGGAGGCTGTGGTGCAGGTTCCTGGAGGACTATTCGCGCTTCGAGGACTGGCTGAAGACCGCCGAGAGGACGGCGGCCTCTCCCAACTCCGCGGAGGTCCTCTACACCAACGCCAAGGAAGAGCTGAAGAAATTCGAGGTAGCGCCTTGTTTAAAAACCGCTTGAAACACAGCGGGCGTCTTCTAGGACAGAAAGCCCTGTACCTGTGTAGACTCTTCTGTTTTCTGATGGGGTGTTTACTGCATACGCACCAGACCGTCCTATTAATAAATACAATTGCAGACCTTTATGACTAGTGTGATGCTGGTGAAAACAGTATTTCTGGTCAACCTCAACTTTCAACAACTCAACAAGTAGTAGATTATAAAAACCCTCTTTTACACATGAGTTCGTCCTCGCCTTATTTCTTGTCCTCTTTATTCTGCTGTGTGAGTCTGAAGGAACTGCCGTTTGCTCTGCGTTCACTCAGAAATTAGACACTTTCTGTGTTCTGTTAGACCTCGCACACAGCAGAGAGAAAAAAATTGAAAAGTTAAGGAGAAAAGAACTTGATACTGATTAGGGAGGAGGTTAATCTCGGGAGAAATCCTATTCTCTTGGTGTTATTATGAAGCTAGAGATTCACGGATTTGGATATTCATCTGATCATAACAACATCCCTCTTCGACAAGCAGGGCACTTCTGCATGTTTCTGCAGATGCTTTCAGAGTGAGATTGTTTAAAAAAAAACAGATCTTTTTTTCAGCCTGTATCTGTTTTGATCAGTAAATGTTCTGGACCCTTTTACAATAAAATCTATTTTAACCGCAAAGGAACTGTCTTCCTAGTCTTTGGAAGGAAAATTTAAAACATCCACATGCCCACATGTGACCACTCCAGATCCCTGTGATCTGGATTTGTTTCGCAAGCATACAGGAGTTGTAAAGTCAAGGAGCGTGGGGCAGGAATGTCACACATGTTGGTCACAGTCATTGCATGTGTAGGCGATGAGCCTTCAGCTACTGTACCGTCAGTTTCTAAGGTGGGCCAGAATTGCAGACTGGACCTCCAGTTGAGCCCTCATGGAAAGTCTGGATTCTGCCAGGGAGCGGACGATTGCTCCTGTTAGCTTCCCTCGGCCTGACGGAGGTCACTCATCTCCCTTCCTCCCCTCTCTCCAGGCATTCCAGAGGCAGGTCCACGAGCGGCTGACCCAGCTGGAGCTGGTCAACAAGCAGTACCGGCGGCTGGCCCGAGAGAACCGCACCGACGCGGCCAGCCGCCTCAAGCTCATGGTCCACGAGGGGAACCAGCGCTGGGACAACCTGCAGAAGAGGGTGTCCGCCATCCTGAGGAGGCTGAAGGTGGGTCTTTCTCCCCTCCTGGCAGCTGGCAACCCAGGGACTGTCCTAAAGTCTGTCGTTCTTGTATACCTCATCACTGGTCAGGACGGATGAAAGATGTCTGTGGGTTCTGTTCCCGTCAAGTTCCTGGTGGTGTTGAGGTAAGTGCCCGAGGAAGTATAGAAGCCCCTGTACTACAGTACAACATGAGCAGAGGAGGAATGTGCCAGACATATCTCATCTCTGGATCTCCAGCCATCTCTGACTTCAATACCATTCTGTCTGTCCACACCCTTCCAGAGAAGATGTAAAGGCCTGGTTGAATTTTGTTCAACCAGTTTGAAAACTGTGATGGAAGTATATACTGAATGGATCTCAGTGAAAATACGTCGAAGATATACGGTATATTCAGCAAATAAGTTTCAAAACATAGAACCTTTTAGTGCTGATATTTTTTAAATCGTTATACATTAGGTCAGGAACCCATATTAATATAGAGATTACAGTTAAAACAGGTAGAATTATCTGGTGACAATTATTCAAGTAATTATTCAAGGTCACAGAGAGCATATTCAGAATAATACTTCTAAAGATGACTAGATTGATCCCATACTTTTAGGAATCCTGAACCGTGTTCAGAACAGGACCTGCAGTACATCAAATTAATTCATGTAGCTGTCAATGTTGAAAGATGTCCTACTTTGTCCTGCCACTAGGGGATACCCTGTTGAAATATCAAGGCAGCCCAGTCCACATCAGCTGAGATTCAGACAGTTGCTTTTACTGATCTATATTTGTACTGCCTGAACTATCAGAATTAAAATGCAATGTTTCATTGTTTACTATAAGCACTTTTTTTTCTTTTATGAACCTACATAGTGTGACATAGTCTGAACTTGACCTTTTCCACGCTTTCTTTGAGAGTTCTCTTTGCTTTTTATCAAATCAAGTGAAAGAGAAACAATTTTAGAAAAGCCCTGTCTCATATTGGTATAATAATCAAGGGGGTGCTTTCATTTTGACTGATGAAATCTGTAGAATGTTTTCATTGATTTGGGCTAGTCTCAGGTGGAGCTGATGCAGACACACATCTATTATATAGCCTGTTGGAAGACTGTGTATTGGACCCTCTGGCTGTGTTTCCCTGCTTCTCACACCTCCCTGACTCCTCTTTATCAGAATCCTTTAGATGTGGTGTGTAAAGAATAACTATTGAAGGATTGTTAGTTTCTTTAGGTGCAGTTCCTCTGGTTGTGTGTGTGGGTGGGTGGGTGTAGGATATCCATCGGAATATCAGACAGAAAGTATTTTAGCAGTTCCTGTCCTGGATCGCCACACTGCCTGCCCACTCCAGACCCCAGAGAGCACCACTTTCATCTCGCTCCTTCTCCGCCCTTTCCGCCCACAGCACTTCACGTCCCAGCGGGAGGAGTTTGAGTCCACGCGCGACGGGATCCTGGTGTGGCTGACGGAGATGGACCTGCAGCTGACCAACGTGGAGCACTTCTCCGAGAGCGACATCGAGGACAAGATGAGACAGCTCAATGTGAGGCTCCAGCGCGGCTCGCTCCCGTCTGCCCATGTTTAAACTGCTCACAGGGGTGCCAGAGCTGCCAGGGTTTTTAAACTGGGGTTCTTTCCTTATTTGGAAAAGGTATAAGAAAACACACGGGTGGAAATTTGACATTGTTGAATGTAAAAAGCCCACAGTGAGATAGATGGACTACAGCCGATCTTCCCTGTTTTCACCCACTGTATCTGCAGGTTGTAGAGTGCTGTGAATCCAGAAGATCTCTCAATCCTCACACCACAGTACTGTACTAGTGAGGTCCACAGCGCTAGGCAGGGTAAAGCCCAGCAATCGCGTGCTGTTCTAGCAGGTTTGTGTTTGTGTCTGCGTGCACGCAGGGGTTCCAGCAGGAGATCACGCTGCACACCAACAAGATCGACCAGCTGATCGTGTTCGGGGAGAACCTGATCCAGAAGAGCGAGCCCATGGACGCCGTGCTGATCGAGGACGAGCTGGAGGAGCTGCACTCCTACTGCCAGGAGGTCTTCGGCAGGGTGGCTCGCTTCCACCACCGCCTCACCAGCCGAGGGCTTGTGAGTGTCTGCAGGCCGGGGGTTGGGAGGAGTCCTGCACAGTTACTTAATCTGGCCCAACTGCAGTCCTAATTAGGCATTAATTAAGGGGTGCCCAAAAACCTCTTGTTTCCACGTCGGTGTGCTTGAAGGTTCTGCGCTGTGCTCTATGTGCCGAGAACAGTGTTGGATTGGAAGGGTTTGTGTACAACTTTGTGAAACTTTATTCTGGAAAATCCTGGGTATTTATCATGGGTCGTGAAGCACAGTGAAATTTGGGAGAGGTATGCTGAATGGATGAGAAAATGCGTGCATGGCAGAAAAGTGAATCGTTTCTCTTCTATTGAAACAATACAGGAATGGGATTGGAATTGTGGGTTTCTGTCTCTCGCTGTCTGCCTCGTGTGATGACGCCCTTGTCCCACTGTGCCCAGATGTCAGAGGAGGAACGGGAGCTTTCTGACCGTGACACCGACCTGGACGAATCTTCAGAGCTGCAGGGGGTGTGCTGGCAAGGGGAAAAGGAGGGTCCCGGGACCTCGCCCAGTCACCAGGCCATGTGCCACCTGATGCCCCCAGCCCCTGGCCAGGAGCGCTCGGGCAGGGAGACGCCCGTCAGCGTCGACTCCATTCCCCTGGAGTGGGACCACACCGTGGACGTGGGGGGATCTTCGTCACACGAGGATGAGGAGGAGGCTACTTACTACAGCGCACTGTCAGGTACCCTACTCTCTGCTTAATGGACAGTGTCTAAACCAGGGGTGTGTGTAGCTATTGAAAGACTTCAGGCCTTCCGGAGCTTCTGTTGCCGAATTACTCCTTAATTGTATAAGTATCCTTTATGTTTAAGTATCCCCTAATTACAAGACAGGCACTAATTAGGCACTAACTACAAAACTGTTTGAATATACCAGGGGGTAATTCACTTTTATAGCTGTGGTGCAGTCCATAGCAAATTTTAACATGATCTCTTCTTTATGATATGATGGAAATCAGGAAGCACACAGTACCAGTTATATTCCTCTTCCTAGCTTTGACCTAAACAAAAAACACACAGCCTTTCTTCCACTAATGCAGAACCCACATTCTTACTATTTTACATTTTTTCCCCTAAAATGTACACTTATCTTCTTGTAACAGTGGTGGTATTCCCCACATGTCAACTCCAGTTGCTATTGCAGGTTTTTCAGTGAAGGTACCAGACTGCTTCAAGATTTTTAGACCCTTTCGGCAGATGTTTCAGCAAAAATAAAGAAAGTTAGGGTGCTTGCACTGGATGGACGTTCAGAATTGACACCTCCGATGTTTCCAGGTAGCAGAGGATGTACTGTACCACAACTGCTTGCAACCAGTGGAAAATGTTGGAAGGCTTTTGAAACTGTTAATTAGACTCTCTTTAAGAACCTAGTTCATTAAAGGAAAATCATCCCTGGATTATTCCCAGTTAGATCCAGATGCACGTTCTACAGGGGCTTGGCCCTATGACAGCAGACAGCCTACACTGCAATGTCTTTACCAAGACTGTCTCATTCCTGAGGTGTAGCCCATGTGTTCCACATTACAGGATTAAACACAAGACAGAACATTCTGCAACTCTGCGTTGTTTTCGCTTTGCCTTATTGAAAGCAGAGCTGTCAGTACAGTGTAAATCTGTCAGCACCAGGTCCTGTGGGACTCCTTTCCTCCTCTCAGCTGGAGCTGCCTGGCGGTAAAGACAACATTATCAGGCTCTTATTTGAAACAGTTTTATCACCTCTTCAGTTAGACTCATTTCCAGGTTTTGGGAAAGGTAGTCATGCGCTTAACTTTTTTATTTCTTTTATCTTCAAGTTGTGAAAAGTGTTGCATTTAAGAATTTTATATCTTTTTTTACAATGGAAACTTGTTTATAGGGAGGTTTTTTTTCACATATTGGTATCCGACATCTGGCCCTTTTCCTAACCAGCTTGTTGCAGCTGGTGTGATGCCGTGCTCCATGTATCTGCATGGCCTTGGACAGTCTGTGGTTGCAGATTGAAAGGGGTTATTTTCATTTGTCCTGCCTCCCCCCTTCCCTGGAATCCCAGAGAACGAATGCTTTGTAGAACTGCCAGTACAGAAGATCCATTAAGTGGAGACCGACGTAATGAATTCTTTTCTTTCAGATGTAGAAATCACAGAAAATCCAGAGTCCTTTGTTAAAACGATGGCAAAAACGTTGAAGGAAACCTCTGGTAGGCACTTGCTCCATGCATGTGTCTTCCCTGTGGTCTGATCATGGCAAGGCATGAAATAAACTCTCGATGAGCCATCCCTCGTCCCCGCACGCCTCACTGCCCTGTGTCCCATTCCCTCCATCTCCCTGCTCCCTATTATTTGCTCTTTCTCTCCCTGGTTCCTGGGGCTACTGGGAGAGGACAGAGGCCGGAACAACTGTCCACATCAAAGCTCTTCTGACATTTCCATGTTTTGTTTTTTTTGCTTCCTCTCTTACTAACGTATTGAAGCAACCAGCCACTAATAGTTTGAGATTCCGGAGCTCTGATCTTAAACTGAAAAGCTGCTGAAATGTTGAGGATCTAAGGTCCAGGGGGATGCTGTGGTTTAAGGCTGTGTCTGGGGGTGGTCTGGCCATGTGCACGCAGTTGACACTGGGTATGGCTTCCTGCTGCACTGTGGAGCAGTGGTGTGCTACAGCAGTGGTTCGCAGTCCTCATCCTGAGGCACAGCTCTATCTTCTGGCTTTTGCTCTTGCTAAATTCTGAATAGCAGATGGATTTTAAATGTCTGTTTTAGGTGTGCTTTCTGTCCAAAAGGGTGTCTAGATTTTGTAATTGGCACTCCCTTTACTCAGGTGTGTTAGCTGAAACGTAGCCAGTCTGACTAAAGCAGGAGGAAAACACTGGCAATGTGCAATACATTCTCACCTGTGGCTGTTCTCTAACTGATCTCCTATTGAGAGCTTCTTATTTGGGTCTAAGGCAGCACATTATTTTAGTTAGCAAATAAATTAGCCAACTGAGGAGAGACTGCATAAAGTTCTGTGTGCTAAAGTTATTGGAAATTGTATTATTAACTGTATCTTTTTAAAAAAATAGTGCACAAAAGTCTAAACAAGCAAGCAGATCAGATCGAGGTACCAGCTAGCACTCGTGCTTAATAGCCATGTGGAATGAAAACCAGCAGACACAGTAAGTCCAGGACTGTGAACCACTGTCCTAGAGCAATGTTTGTGGCTGCTCAATACCGTTTGATCACCGAGTGCATTTTCTTGCATGATAAGGAAATGCATAAAAACACTGCCATTGTTTCTGTGATGTATTGCTGTATGTGGTCAAATGAGTTTGCCTGGACTGAGTTAAGATCCTTAGAGTCATGTCCCAAAGGGGTCTTAAGTTATTGAGTCATGGTAATTGCAAATATCTTTTATGTATCTTACTAATTTATGGTAGTGCATTACTTTGTTTTTTATTTTTCTTCAATTCCTACTTCCTTAGTTCCTTCATTTTTTTTACCAGAGATGTTTCAAATTAACTCATCTGATTATGTAAAGGGAAATTTCATTTCATTTCATTCGCAATATTTTTTTCTGCCACCGATTCCCTTGCGAATACAACCACTGGAAGTTTTTGTTTCCCCCTCATGACTGATCAGATGTTGAGGTGGACTGAGACGAGGCGCTCGGTGCTGAGCTCCAGTGCGGTTCTGCACTATTAGGGTGCTGTGGGTAATGGGGTGCCCGTGTGTTGCAGGTAAAGCTGGCTCGGAGCCCCCCAGCTGGCACTCCCCTGAGCCCGTGGACAGCAGGAAGCAGCGCTTCCACCGAGAGATCCTCCAGGGCTTCCACTCCCAGACCCTGGACACCAGCACCCCCTACAAGCCCGGCTACGTGAGTCTGCTGCTTTCAGTCTCTTCAGTAACTACTGGCTACAATTTAGCTACAGAACCACATTCCAAAGAGTTCATGAATAAGGTGCATGATCAGCCTCTTGCCTTTCAATTCCGAGAGGTGTACGTCCTTTTGCTGTTTCCAAACTGTTTGTCGCTTTGTAATTTGGTTTTACACACCCTCATTCATCGGCTGTTTAAAGAAGTAACATACTGGCCACTCACTGTTTGAGATTTCTGGAAGTTTTCCGTAACGCTTTCTCTGTGCACCAGCAGATTCAGCTGGCTTTTCTAACTAGGGCAGATCGTAAATTATTTGGCGAGTGAGTGTCCAGTCTCCAGCACTTTCCAGTGGTCACAGCCAATCTGACGCTGCCCAGCAAACAACGAGCTATTTTCGCCAGTCTGGCGATTGGGCACCACACTGTGAAGAACACAACCCCAGGCGCGCTATTTGATTGAGCTACGGGTGACATAGACACCGTGTCACCCCTGGAACAGGAAAACGCGTATCCCCGCCATTTCGTGAAGGAATTCCGGTGGCAACACCGAATACATTTTAGTTTCCCGCCAAGAGCATTTTTATTTAGTAAATACATTTAAAACACTAAAAAACATTTGTACAATACCTCAAAACACAAGATTATAAAAGAATGTGCAAAAACTAAGACAGTATAAAGGAAAGATGATTTTCCAGCGTGAAAATCTGACTCTCCCTGCTACATCATGATCCACTGCACATCCAAAGCGGAGCCTGCTAACAGCACAGGGCTAGCCCAGATTCACTGTAAGGCAGTCACTCTGGGGCTCTGCAGATGACCCAGCCCGACTCCTGCCCCTGTTTCCCGCTTCTGTTACAAGTGCCGTACCTGTGTCGGTGTCGGGAGTGCACAGAGTGGCCACTAACGGTGCCCGTGCCGTTTCAGGTGCAGCTGATGTCGGAGTGCAGCGGCAGCATCGACAGCGTGAAGCGCGTGAAGCTCATCCTGAACGACGAGGAGCTGCTGCCCGAGGAGCAGGGCCTGACAGGGCTGAGCGTGGCCGACACGCAGTCAGGTACCCAGAGAGCAGCACTGTGCTCCACAGCTAGAGGCGTGCAGGAAGGGGCAAATTATTTAGTTTTGTCCTGCATCACAAGAGCAGGAGGAACGGTTATGGCATTATCACGTCAGAAACGGACAATAACATAGAGGTAAAGAGGAAAAAGGTACAACATGGACTAGATATTTCTGGGGGTTTTTTTTCCATTTAGCTCTGTTTTTTTAAGGAAGTTGTTTGTAACTGACAGCTCCATAGTACCTGAATTAGTTGGCTTGTTTGTTCACAGCGGGGAAAAAAAAAACATGCCTGTTGGGCTTGATAATTGCCCTCTGTGTGAGGGTCCAAGTAATAAATCAGTCTGTCTGTGTGGTTCCACAGGAGTGATTGAGCGCTGGGAGCTGTTCCAGGCCCAGGCGTTGAGCGAGGAGATCCGCATCAAGCAGAACCTCCAGCAGTGGCAGCAGCTCAACTCTGACCTCCGTGACATCACGACCTGGCTGAACCAGGTCCGGCCCCAGCTGGAGCAGCTGCAGAAACTGGAGTCCTCAGCTAGCATCCAGGACATGGAGAACAACATTAAGAAGCTTAAAGTAGGTTTTCCCCATTAACTGCAGTTAGACCTGCAGGAGGACAAGGAATGCCATGTAATGTTGGCTTCTTGCCTTAGAAGAGAACAGCAGGATACAATACAGGTCTCTTTTTTATGTAAAACTCTGCAAGTGAAGATATTCCATAGAACAGTATAGATTAAAAAGAAACCAGGAAGAACTTTCTATTTTATGCACCTGAGGTACAAACAAATAAAGATACAATTTCAGTTTTAACTTAAGAGAATCTCAGGTCGACACTTTCCTACTGGCTGTTGGGAAAGATGTCTGTGTTCGTTTTCTTTGTGTCGGAAACTCATGAAGGCGTGATGCAATTTGCAGGAGATGCAGAAAGCATTCTCCAACTACAAGGCAGTGATGATCTCCATCAACCTGAGCAGCAAGGACTTCCAGCAGGGTGACAGCATGGAGTCCCAGGAGCTGCAGGCTGGCCTGAAGGAGATGAACCAGAGCTGGGTGCAAGCGTCCAGTGACTTGGAGCACTGGGAGGAGGGGCTGCAGAACACTCTGATGCAGTGCCAGGTACCTACAGCCGCAGAGCACTGCTGTACTGCTTCAGCACCTCAGCACAGGCACTGAGTGTAAGAGCTGGAGTAAGGAAGTATTGGAACTCCAGAACTGGAACGGTTCTGTCTGCAGGAATTTCACATATCTAGCTCTAGTTTTTCCCATCATGTGCAATGAAGCAACGAAGCTTATTGAAGCAAAGACCAGCACTGAACAGGATTCAGAATTCTGGTCTTTGAGTACCACTGGGCTGTTGAAGAACTTTGCAGGATTTAGGAGATTACAAAAAGACAAGATCTTAACAATGTAGCAACTTATCTGAGCACCTTTTGGGTGGCTTCTTGTTGTAAAGGAACTTTTTTTTATCATTTTTCATTTATTTGACTGACACTTTTATCCAGAGTATTTGGCTATTCCCAAGTTGGCATTTGAAGAGCGATCTTCATGAAGTACCTTGCTCAGGGGTACAGAAGCAGTGCTCCAACCACGATCAGGACCCACAATCTTCCAATTACCAGACTAGAACCCTAACCACTGCTTCCCAAATGCATCATTTTCTCTTACGCATATCATCCATGCATTTCAGCTTTGAGACTCACTTTGTTCATTTATCCCGTGGCCTGTGATATCTGGATATGTGTATCTTTAAAATTCGTTTCTCACTTAAGACTGACTGTTAGTTGTGTAAAGGTGTTCATGCCTCTGCGTCACACTTTCTTGCAATTAACATGTTCATTCATGAATTGTACTGGCAGGAAAACCCACAGTGAGTGTCAGTGCAGGACTGTGTCCTTTATAAGGAACGGCTGCTGCTTTAGAGAAGTGTGACTGGTAAGCCTGACAGCTGGTTTGTCTCCGCAGGAGTTCCACGAGACCACACACTCCCTGCTGCTGTGGCTGGCCCACGCCGACAGCCGGCGGTACGCTCTGGACATCCATGACCCCGCCAAGGAGCCCTGCGTGCTGCAGGAGCATCGCAAGGCACTCCTGGTGAGGCAGCTCTTCCAGAGAGCAGACCCAAAACACGCTGTAATCTGCAGACAATAGGAATACACAGGGAAAAGGGACTAAATTCCAGGAAAACAAAGTTCAGAAAGTTACCTTTTCTTACAATCATACTCCTAATTCTCCTCTTCTTTCCTATTTGTCTCAAGTAACAGCCTAAGAAGAGGTTTTGTTCAACAGACTTTCGTTTTTTGTTTGCGTTTGGTTAATTAAATTTAATAGGTTAACCTTCATTGTTCTGTACCACAGAACCTCCCTCAACACTCTTTGTGCTTGCTTTCCAAAGGCATTGAAGTGGTTTTGTAAACTGACCCTGACAGAAGCTGTGCGACTATGACTGGCATGAGCTTGCATGCATACAGCTTCTCTGCTACACTGTCCAAGCCCAGGCAGGTGTAGGCATCTGGAGAATATGGGGACAGGGTGGAGAAGGAATACCTTAATGCCCAACATTTCCCAGCTACATAACTTTCACATTAAGCACAGCGGGAGAAAAGACATGGAATTCAGGGCAGCTGTCCTTGTAATTATCTGTGAGCCGAATCATTCTCCAGCACAAGCACATATCTTTATTTGCAGCACTGCCCAGAATGGATATTTTTATAATTGTTTGGCCACAACAACACACTATGTACTGGATCGTCATCCAGCTGCAGTCAGAATAAACTGAATAAATTGTGCAGCTGCCTCACAAACAGCCCAGACAGGCCAAGGTTTTACATCAAGGTTTCAGAAGGTGATTTATTTGCTTAAATCCTTTTTTTTTTTAACGATATGAGCCTGTTTAGTGTTTCAGCGTCGTTTAGTTTTACAGTCGTTGGCCTTGTGGAAGCTCCATTTCCAATGTTAAGTGGAATTCACCTTCAGTCCCTAAGCGATTGGTGAAAGATCGGCCTCAGTTTTGCAGGGCAAAGCGTCTTCCCGCGCAGACGTCGGGGAGCGCTGCGGCCCTGCGGTGCCCGAGCTGACAGGAGCGCCCCCCTGTGGCCTGCCCTTGTGTTGCAGGTCCTCGAGGCGGAGCTGCTGGAGAGGCAGCAGCA
The DNA here is from genome assembly GCF_055471065.1 of Atractosteus spatula. Taxonomy (NCBI): domain Eukaryota; kingdom Metazoa; phylum Chordata; class Actinopteri; order Semionotiformes; family Lepisosteidae; genus Atractosteus; species Atractosteus spatula. The sequence continues at coordinate 8,183,665 of NC_142714.1, forward strand.
GGTGTCCTCCCTGCAGGAGATCTCCGCCCACCTCCTGCTGGGCCCCGGGGAGGAGGACTGCACCGAGGCCAGGGAGCGGGTGCACGTCATCGCCAACAAGCTGAAGCTGCTGCTGCGCCAGGTGGCCACGGACCTGCAGACCACGCAGGGCAGGCTGGTGCGTACCAACCCAGGCGTACCACCTGCGTCTGCTGAGCCTCTGGCAGGAGGCTTCAGCGCTCAAGACGCCTGCCTGCCAGGATTAAAGGACTCTCCTTGACACGGAGATAAAGACAGAGCTGAATGTGGTGGAATCTGGCCTTGTTCGTGACGCAGAGTCTGGTCACAAGTGCTCATGACGGAGGGAAGCAGATATTCATACCACAGGCAATGAAAACCTCTGGGAAAAGAGAGCCGTTCAAAGTCTTTTGTATTTGATTTTTTTAGGATTGAGAAATCACTTGTGTCGTATTTCACTAGGACGCAATTGGAAAGCTAGCTTTAAAAATTCAGGAAAGGTCTGTAATCAGAACCTCCTAGAAATTACTTTCCCCATTTATTTCTCTTTCATTCATGTACAATCGCATTTGATTATGAACTGCCTAAAATTCCAGGAAGCCAGAAGATGGATTAAGATAAACACATCTTAAAATCGGGATGATGCGTTTATCGACCTGAGCTTAAACTGAGCGATTCATATTCATTTGCAGGACTCGTGCTCTCCCTTTGAGTCAACTGATGAAGAAGACAGTCTGGTAGCAGCTGGCACCTTACTTTCCCAATCTAAAGTAAGATTTTTAAAAATGTCGTTCTTATTTGGCAAACAGCACCTCTGCTGTGTTTTGTTCACCAAGCATTAATGTCACTGTGGTGTGTGTGCAGGACACCAGTGGAGAGAAGTCAGATGCTGCCCAGGCCGGAAGCAACAAGTGAGACAATTTTCCTTTTTCTGTTTTAAACCCTGTGCTTGTATCTTACTGACTTTAGCTTAAAATCTGTTTTAGCATCTAGAGAATTATTTCCTGAGACCATCAATCTTCAGCAAGCTGTTAGATCTGTGGATTGTAGTTTTGAAACATTCCTGCTTCTATTTTGGAAAATGTATTTGATCGAAAACCGCACAAACTCATAAATTTAGAAACGTGCAGAGACAACACGGCCCTAAGTACAGATATTTAATTTTGTAGGAGTACATTTTACATACAGCACACAGTAACACCATGGCAGTAGTTCTTTATTTACCAATTAATGTGCAACTGAGTGGATTGAATGCTCTGCGCAAATATCCCCAGCTGGTGTGAAATGTGCTCCCATTTTTCTTCTGCGGAGCAGTTCTCCCAGTACAAGTCCCTCTTCAAGTCAGTGCAATCCCAGATGCTGTGGAACATCATTCCAAAGTGATAAATCCACATTTGCTACAGTGAGTCCCTGCCAGCAGGCCTCCCTGCTGTCTTCCATCGACATTGCCAAACACAAAATAAATGAAATGTTAAATTCAGAGGTAAAATGTTTTTACATATGGTCAGTGAGGAGCAAAGCACCTGCTCATCACATGTATTCAGAACATGTACCTCACCGACAGCCCCCACCAGCTCTCTTTGTGCAGCAGTACAGTGGAACTCAGGTGCTGCTCTGGTCTTGTTGTGGTAATGCTGTGTTGTTTCTCAGGGGGGTTTGTGCTGATGTGTGGCCTCTCTCCACAGGACGGTGAAGGAGGAGGGCTCCCCCCCACGCTCCTTCTTCTACCGGGTGCTGAGGGCAGCCTTCCCCCTCCACCTGCTCTTCCTGCTGCTGCTGGTGCTGGCCTGCCTGGTGCCGCTGTCGGAGGAGGACTACAGCTGCACCCTCTCCAACAACTTCGCCCGCTCCTTCTACCCCATGCTGCGCTACACCAACGGCCCTCCGCCCACGTGAGCCCCCCCCACCCCCTGTGCCCTCGCCAAGTTGTCCTTCTGAACTGGTCCACGTCTTCACCCTCCTCCAGCAGACGAGCGCAGAGTCCTCACCGCTCACAGACACGCTGCCCAGTGCCAGCAAGGCTCTGATTCTCCCCCTTCACCTGGAGAGTCCTCTCCTGTGGTGTAGATGTCATGTTTGGGGGGTCTGAAGTCATGGGCGAGTCACAGAATCACTGGATCAGCTTGGCAGAGCTTGGTACTCAACTGCCTCACCTTGAAGCACCTTGGATCCCTATGGACTTACCTCACAGGGCGCCCTGAGGCTGCAAAAGCCTATTCACAGCAGATACTGAACCATTTTTTTTTTTTGTATGGCGTCTAGAGAGTAGCCTCTATTTTTTAAATTTTGTACGTACTGGGTGTGGTTGGAACGAGTGGTTCTGTTTTTATTTGTTTTAAAACGCTCTTTTGTCCCTGCAGCACAGGGAGCGTGTATCTCCCACTGGCTTCCACTTTAGCCTGCAGCTGACTCCATTGGTGGTATTATGACCCAACTGGACATGCATAGTATTATCTCAAGTATTTTAAAGCTGATGGTTTAAAAGTAGTCTTTTCAAGGCAGGAATTTAAAAAATAAAAATAAAAAAATGATTTAACGCGATTTTAAAGAGAAATGTTAAGCGTGTCAAGTTATTCCACTCCTTAGACTTGCTAGATGGAACTGGAGTGAGGGTGGACTGCTTTGGTGGATGTCAGGAGGCTCTGTGAAGTGACAGATGCGCCACTAGAGCCAGTGCAAAAATATCCAAAGTCCTTTTTTTTAAATTCTTGTTTGGAATCAACAGTTTAGCATTTTTCTTAAAGTAAAAATTTGAATACTATACACACATAATGATATTTTGTTTAGGCTGTATTATTTAAAAATGGTTTAGTTAAGAATTTGTGATTGTAAAGAGCTTAGCTTCCTTTCTTCAGAGATTAAGAACGAATCATTTATTGACAGTATTGGCATCAGAAAGATCTGGGCATACTTTTCTTCTGTTTTGTGAGCCAAGCCCGGTTTTAAATTTGTTTTCCTCCTTTCATTTCCAGCAGTGCTCTAGAGTGACGTTTCAAGGTGACAAATGGGAGGCACTGTAGAGGGTAAAATGGAAGCTTTCACTGGGCTTATGAAGATTTTTCTAGTTTAAGTATTTATGTTGATTCCTTTTTATTTGCATGAGGTCTGGCACGCTGTACCGTACTGCAGGACGTTTAGTTTTCTTTATGTTGCAATTAATGGCACAAAGTGTAAAAAAGTGTAAAAATGTTGGTGTCTTGAACATTGTACATTTTCTATCCTGCATTACTGTATTTAGAATTTCTATGGCAACTGCTGCACTGTAACAAAAAGACTAAGGAGTTTATAGAAGATGGTGTGTACAATATTTGATTTCTATTTTAAACTATTTATGGGATGTACAGTGTAAACTCTTTCTACTTGACAATAAACATTGTTTGCCATGTTCATCATGACAGACCTGAATGTTCTTTTCAATGTGCCCACAATCTACAGTAGCTATTATGCCCACTGTGCAACAGATGTTTGGGTATATGAACAACTGTCATTTTCAGTAACCAGTTTAACATTACAGGATACAGGTGAGCAGGAGTCTAACCTGTCAGGAACAGGCCAGATCCTGGCTGGACTTCATCCTGTTCCAGTACACCTGTCTAGCACAGGTACATGTATGGAAGCAATTTAGAGAATTATTATTTGGACATAAGGAGAACATGAAGACTCAATGCAGAACTGTAAGGCAGAAGTGCTATCTACCATGCCATTTACAGATATTAATTTGCTATATACTGTATAGTAGATACTATACATGTAACATGCAGTACAACTAGTGTGCAATTATAGAGTTTGTGTATATTCTTTATGTACAGTAAGTAGACAGTAAACCTTGCTTGAAACAGTGCAAGTCCTGAAAAAAAGCAGGAGGAGCCATGTGATTGGAACTTGGAGTCAAGGCCACTGGTGAACAGGATAGTGTGATAGGAGATAGGTGACAGGAGCCAGGGGGCCAGACTCTTCCTTCTTCTGGATTAAACAGCCAAGATAAGGTTTCCATGGCTGCATCTGTTCCTGTTCCTAAATGCACATCTGTAACCATAGCTCTGCACCTCATACAAGGTCAAAGGCCTGTTTACATAAGGTAATTTAACATCTATGACATCCTAGATCATTTATGTTCTAAAATATCTGCACTAAGATATAGAGTGTTATTCTCTGAAAGGACCGTTAAATAGGATTATTCCTTAACCTTTCACGCTTTAAAGCAAGAAAGAGTTTAACATTTTTTCAATTTGATTTTCTAAGACCCCAGTTTACTTGAGGTGTTCAATATTAAATGAACAAAGAAGAAATTGAAAACTACACAGAAATATCAAAAACTTAGAACAGGAGACACTTCTTTACCCCTATGGTTGCGAGAGTCTGGAATACGTTACCCAGCCCTGTTGTTGAAGCTGATGCCCTGGTTTCTTTCAGCAGCATGGCTTTAGATGGTAGGATGAAGCTGGTGCTTCTAAATCAGTGATTCCCAATCCTGCACCTTGGGACCCAAACAGCTGGTGGTTTTCATTCCATCCCGCCTTAATTGAAGCCTTGATTGATCTAAGTAGTTGCTTCACTGGAATTTTTGTGTTTTTTCTAGTCACAAGTTTTAGATTTTATTTCACTTACAAAATACAATAGTTCAAGCTCTGTCATGTTTAAGAGCCGGGAAAAAAATGATCATGAAGGGTTTGCTGGTGTAAACTGAGGGCTCAGATGGAAGAAAAATCAACAGCTGTGTGGGTCGCCAAACTGGGAATCACTCCCTTCAATTGTCCCCGTGTGCCGGTATCCGACTCAGGGCGTGGGCCTGCCTTGCAACCTCTGCTTCAGTGATAGCTTTCAGCTTGCTGCAGAACAAATGACTTACTGATAATGGCTACTGTATAACCCCTGTGGAATTAGTTATTCAGCAAAATGTCACAGGTGATTATATAGTAGAATAAAGAAAAAAGTGTCAACTCTGATGGTCGTTGTTCTGAAAATAAGGAAACGGATAGATGAAATTCTTGAATCAATTCACTACTAGAAATGGCTAGATGAGATGCTTGAATCAATTCACTACTAACTACCAAGTGGATTAGATGCACCAAAGATCCCCCTCTTGTTTGCAACAATTTCTATGTTCCTTTGCGCTATGCTGCTGACTTGTACTTTGCATTCACAGCAGCCAACCTGTGATTTAGAAGTCCTGTTCAGACATCCTACTATATGTGTTAAAAACCTCTCAATTCAGGATGGCCATTTCTGTGCCAGGTTTTGCTATGGAGCAAAATGGCAGAAACATAACAGAAAGTGTTACATTACCTTAGTGCCTAAATCTTAATGCCAATAATAAAATCCAGCGTGCAAATGCATTCCTTTTGCTCAAGCTCTGATGTGTAATAGTTCAGCTATTTTCCCACATGAATTACCTTTGGACACATGACATGTAAGCTAGTCCAAAGCTCAGATCACAAATTCTTCTACAAAATTACAGAAACGCAATCCTTAATTGAGTGCAGTTTTTGTTTAAATGGTATGTATTTTAATACAAAAAGTAGAGAATTGATTTAGAATAACTTTTTAAATGTAAAAGTAATTTTTAAAAAAATGTGACAGTAACAGACTGTACAGCACATTCCTGAATCCAGAACATTTTTTTTATTCCAAACATTTAAGTCAACTCAATTTTAAAATATTATGTTATATAAGTATTATGAATGTATAACAATGTATGTTATGAATTAACACTGTAGCATATACTGAATATTTAGTAGGCAGCATTTGCAATGTGCTTAGAAGAATTTGGAATTAATCTGGGGACGTATTGTCCATTAGATAAAAGTACGCTTTTTCCCCTTTGATCATTAGAAAAGGGGCTGGCTGAGCTGAGATGAGACAGGAAGAACTGCTTGGCAGCCCCCTATCTCTAGACCAAAAATGCTTCAAGGACATCATGTATTACTGAAGGATTTGAGTTGAACTGGCCAGAGCTGTGCGGCAATCTTAATTAAAAAAAATAATTTTCCTTGACAGTGTACAAACCATGGCTGGAAAGGAAGAACACGATATACCAATTTGTGCTTTCAGTACTAGCACTGTATAAAGCCCAGAGATCCTAGACAATGTGCACTTCCACAGACATTCATTTACTCTGCTGGAGACTAGACAAATCAACCACACACAGCATCTCCACTCTTCCATATCCTAGTCAGTCACATACTGTACACTGCCCCCACCTCAGAAATTCTTCTCAATTAACATGATTCCTGAGAATCCCTCAGATTAAGTGTTGGGTATGGGATTCAGTCCCAAAGGCTAAGTATGCTAATGTAGCCCATACAAGTACTGAAAGGTACTGTAATTCTGCCTTGCACAACCACAGAGTACCCAATCCTCTTATAAACTGTTACTGTTACCAGTGCTTCTAGTGTCCTGCCTGTATATTGATAAATTTGTTCTGGCAGATAAAAACACTGATGCAGTCAAACAATCTGAGTCACATACTGTACATGAACCTCAAGACCCCCATCACTTTTACCAACTGAATGAGACCAAAAACTGATTGTATTCTCTTTGAATCAGACCATAGATCCTGGTTAGATTTTAAATGCCTGGACACTACACTGCTGATGCCCGGCAAGAGTCTTAATATGCCAGGAGTCTTAATATGAAATGCATACTTTCTTAATTAAAAGAAAGTTTGCTTGCTGATGCAGCACCCTACTTGAACCTCTTTCTTAATGAAAGCCTTCATCAACATTGACAAATCATTCAAACAGCAAAGACAATAAGATTTCTTAATTCATTGGCTTCTCTTTTCAGCATGGAATAAACCTTTGCTTGTTCCATGAATATACAGATACATACATTAGTTCTTTTCAGTATTTATAGTTCTTTGTAGATGTACTCTGTTTTACATTCCTGTTTACTGCAGGTTCTGTCTTGTGAGCTGCCTTCACTAAGGTAGATGCTTCACCTAAAAGCCTGAATTTTTACGTACCATTTTATTAATGAAAAGAAAAAAAAAACTTCTTAACTTCCCATGGACACAGAATGTTTCATGCAAAGAGATACATTTATTCTGTTATAAATGAACTCTAGCAATGGGACCACGAATTGCCAAGAACCGTGAAACAGTTTCATAGATGGAAACTTTGGAGAAAGCAAGGAAGATAGAAGATCAAATCATGCTTTTTAAAATTTTTATTTCACTCCTCAACATTTACCTGTGTGTGCATATACTGTACATCTAGTTAAACACACATCAGTGCTGGAAAAAAATTAAAAATCAAAAGTGTAAACAAAACACATCAGAGCCAATAACATTGTCAGGATTTGCATAAAGAGTAAGCTGTTTGCTCTTCAAGTACACAAAAATATAGTTGCGGCATTTTTCTTTCAAAAGGTTAACAATTTCAATATGCTCCTTGGAATTAGTTTTATTTATTATGTATACATTTCCAATATTCACCTAAGCAATTTTTAAAAGCCTGTGGTTTGTTGCTCTGAGGATGACTGTCAGAGCTTTTTACTCTAGATCACAATGTAACGTCCTTTTCAACTTCCAAATAAAGCAAAGGTAAAAATAGTGTTTCAAAGGTAAAAACCGTCCACTTAGTAACACTTAGGGAGTTATGACTATCAGGTAATGGCATAGTATAGCCTCAACCAGGCAACATAGACTGTAGACTGCAACCAATTATGAAATTGAGAGCTTTTTAATTACTGGGTACAGAACAATTAACTGAGATGATTCCCTCTTCCTTATATTCTAGGAAATAATTGCTGTTGACAAGTATAAATGCATGTTTAAAACACCAATATACAGATTTTTAGTTGAAGAGTGGAATCTCTCAACTTCATTACCAAGCTGTTTCATTCCAGTCCCTGCTTTTCACAACCCCCTGGTCAAGGGATTGTAAAATTCACATGAGACAGAACTCACAGCATACCTGAAACAATTGAAATGGTTTCAGCATTTTTACTCTCTAATGCACTTGAGCCTATTAATTCCAAGAGGCACATTGAAAATGCAAATTATGCTTTTTCATTTTGTGGTTAGTTAAAATACATTTACATTGCATTTCAAAATAAAATCTTTGATTATGCATTTATATCTCCACAATATATCTGTAAAAATGTCTGGCAAATTTATAAAGTTCAAAATGAACAAATGTCATCACCCTGCGCCATGCAGCAAGATTAACAAATTCAATCTATCAAACACAGGAAATAGCTAATTTTTGGTTTTGACTGCTTAAAATACACTTTTTTTGCTTTGAAAGAGCAGCAATTGGCATAAGAACATCTAAACATTTACAAAGTAATTGAAAGTAAGTAGACGGTATAATCGTTCAATCCTTTGGCATGCTTTAAATAAGTCACTTTTCATTTTCACTGTTGAGTGGGATGATTGCAACAGAGCAGCTGAAAACATTTGAGATACATTTTATACACCTTTTTGACAGCAGACCATAATTTACACTTCATCAAGGACATGGCTCGCCGTGCACAGAGCCTACAGATGTCGTTACAGCCAATTATCACAGGGATGAGGCACGACACAACAACAATTTAGAACTCATAACATTTTTGCTTTTAAAAAGGAAAAGAAAGCTGTGTCCTTCTGTAAAGCATGCTGTATAAAGGACTATGCACCTGTTTTGGGAATGTTCTGATATTAATGGAATCTGTCTATAAAAAAGTTGTACAAATGTTTTTTTTTTTGTATTTTAATCCATGCTAATTTCATCTTGAAAACATTAAAGGTCTTTTCTGATAAGATTGTGGATTACTTTACTCCAGGAGAAAACAACCACAATTGTACGTTTCCTTTCCCTCCTCTAACATAATAAAATAAACTTTGATGTTTTAACCTTGAGGTTCAATGCTATATAGTACATTAACTTTGTGAAGAAAATAATTTTGTTTTTCCAGCCTAGCAGTCTATAAGCAATTAAGCACAACAATGTAGAAGCCTCTGTATCCTACTGGACAAACAAGCCAGCCACTAGAAGTTTTTCACTCATCTGTCAAAACTTTTGACATGACAAGCATTTTAGGATAAATGAGTCATTTACTGGAAATAAACTAACCGCACAACCATGGCCCACAGATCTCTTATCTACAGATGGGGATGGGTAGGGAGGACTGCTGGCTTGGACATCTTTTTAAAAGCACATGCATGCCAATTATGAAATAAAGAGCTGTCTGTCATCAGGATATTTCTCGTTCTGTACAAAACCATTTATTTCATCCCTTCTGGCTTCAGAGTGGTTTTAAAAATGATTGAACATCAAATGCCATCTGTGACATTAGGAGTGTACATTACTCCAACTACACAAGAAGCACAAACAATCCTCATTACCAATCTGTCTTTGTTTTTGTTTGTTGTTAACTTGCAAAGATAAATACATTATACTAGACACTGTTAAAGCTATGCATACCCTTTGCATACCTTTGCATTCAAATTTCCCTTTTATATACAGTATGTAGCTAAATAGTACTGTTTCTTTGTAAACAACTGTATAATGCAAAACAATGTACATATTTATTTTCCGTAACAACTTGCGGTTTTTCAAAAGCTGTCCAAACTATATCTTTCTAACAGTCCAAAACTTCAACAAACAGAATATTGAGAGGCACTGGGTGGAGTTCTGCTGTGCCTTGGAATGACATAGGAAAAGAGCTCACTGGGGGAAGCAAAGAGGAAGGTTTTTTAACTGTAGGGACAGAGGTCTGTGCTGTGACACCAGTTAGAGCCATAAAGCTTAAGAAGCCGAGCAAGGTGTTTGGCCAAGACCTCGATGTCTTCTGGGAATAAAATCATTGTCTACATCGTTCAGAAAGGAGAAAGTGAAGAGCAGGTTAGTGCGTAGGTGTGTTATTTCCTCTTTCGTGGACTGAGTGAATCTACAGTAAGTTCCTAGGGGGGATATTTGCCATTTTCTCAAGGCCGTGCAGCTGTCTCTGAGAGAAAAGCTCTTACACTCCGTCGTGAAATACTCACAGGTTTCACAGACCAAGACTGCCTGCACTCCTGAACTTGTCCACCTGACATAGCATTTGGTTTCTGATTGCCAGTTGTGTCTTTTTTTCAGCTGACAACAATGAAGGAAGAATGAGGAAGTGCATATAGGCTCCCCTGAAAGCCGCTCAGCTGTGAAACACTGAAAACCTTCCTTATTCTTAATATGACTAATAGGGAAAGTGAATGCACCCTGGTGTTGTTCATTGGAGCAAGGTACAGTAGCAATATCTCATATACAACAGAGTTAATAGAGAAGTTGACAGGAAGTCCTGTGAAATGTTGGAAACTGAAGTCCCAAATGCAATTTTAAAAAAGTGGCTCCAGCCTAATGTGAGGGGGCATTAGGAAAGGAGTATGGTAACAAAGATCTCACCGCTCAAAAAACAAGCAAATATTTCTTAGGGAGTCAGCTGATGATTGGGTAGCCAATCAGAGAACAACCTTTCCATAAAATTGATGTAATTTGCACTACAGTTCAAAAGAAACAAAGAGATAGGACAAGACATGCAACCGGGTGGTAGGAGATTAGCTATGGCACTTGCAGCGTGCTGAAACTCGACTGAGTGTAAACAGAACCGGAATGATTTTGTCACATGAGTGCCTCTCACAGAGGTCGCTTTGGTACTGCTGCTTCTGCTTCCTGAACTCCAGCTGTGATACCCCAGCGTGGTCCAACCTCAACACCACACCAGTACATGAGAAGCACTCGGCACTACACTTCCAGTTTCCCTGTTTATGTCTTCTGCTGCCTGAATGGGAAAAACATCTATAATGACCTTCTAGGCTGGCGTCAAATTACTAAGCAGTGCAGATGGGACCAGTAATCACCAGGGATCAGACACATTAATAAATAAATTTAAAATGCACAAGTATCAGAAAACACCTCATTTTCCCAGTTTCAGCTTAAAGAAACAGATTCATCATTCTGTTCTGAAACAGTACCATTGATACTTTGTATGTGCATTTAACTCATCCTTTACAGAATCCATGGATTTACTGATGCACAGTAGAATAATTTCAAAGAGGAGAGAGAGAGATGGGATTACTCTGAAAGTGCAGAACCCATCGTAAAGTCCATCAAACCTATGTTTAAAGGTGTAGAAAAAATGAAGCCCTGTATAATTTTACTGACATACAGTATTTCTGCCCTAGACACCAATGTTCTCCTGTCCTATTCACGGGTAATAACAGGGATTAAGGCATTCAAAATTAAGTCTGAATTTCTCTTCTTGAATAATTTGAACAGGTACAAAAAGATTCCGGCACTATTTAATATGCTGGAGGGCACAATATCCTCCGAATTCTTTGTACTTAAATCCCCCTGCAGACGACAAAATGTGTCACACATTTTCTACGTAACTCAAAGTAAACTCTTTATCTTAAATCAACCTTTTCCCTGGGTTATTATGAGAGCTTCGCTGTTATGAAATAACAGTCTGGATTATAAGTAAAAGGCTGCGTTTTACCTCAGAAACCTGCAGCTTTGTTCTGCATTAAGTCTTTTTTGAACACAACTGTCATGTTAGCAGTGTCCTGTTTCACAGTCGTACCTTAAGTGCGATCAGTCTGTTTTCAATACAGGCTGCTCTCAAGGTCCATTCTTAAGGATTAATCCGATTTACCTGGAGAGAGGAGGAGAATCACCAGCATTATTTCTCATTCTGATTTTTTAAAGTTTTTTCAGAGCTGAGACCAATACTCATATGGACAATACTCAGACCTACAGTATTTTATCCAATAACATCTGATAAAACTAGTTAAAACTTTATTTTGATAATCTAGTCACATTATAATAACTAATGCCTGAAGGACATTTTTTTAGCATTTTGCAGAGGCAGCTTTCTTTTAGGCAACTTGAAACTCACCATCAGTCTTGAAACTGGGAATTTGCCCCTGTTAAGTCAAACGTTTGATAAAATTCATTAAAAAATAATTTGAAAAAATTACGTTTTAATTGTCTAGGATAAAGGCTGCGCATTGATTCTGATGCACAGAAACTAACAGGTGAGCCCATGAGGAAGACTGTCGTACAGGTCAGCCATACTCACAGCACGGGCGTATCCTTGGACCCATCCGCAGACTGGGAGAGGGGCTGTGCACAGGGGTTGCTGGGAGCGGGAGGGCAGATGCTTTCCGAGGGGCTGTGGTGCATGGTGGCGGGCATGGGCACATGGGAGCTGCGCACAATATGGGCATCCAGCATCTCCAGGAGAAGATCGTAGAGAGGCACAACGTTCTTCCGTTTCATACTGTACAGGTGCTCCATACCTTTGTTACTGAGGATGCACAAGAGAAGCACTTGGCAATCTTTTCGAGAAGCGTTACAAACAGGAGACAGAGACAAAATGGGATTTTGGGGGATTCCTGATACAGTCACTTGAATAAGAGGGTGAGCTGCAGGTATAATCACAGTCAGGTGCTTGTCCTGGCCTTGATTCTGTTTGATTTCTGCCCCTTAACAGGGGCTGAGTGACATTGTGGTCAGGTGAGGTCGGAAAGAGGGATATTTGCCAGCAACCCATACCCACATTCCTTATGGGAAATGCTGGGGGCTGCGAGAAACTAAAGATAAAAAACTAGTCAAAGGAGAGCCGTGTGAATTATACTGGAAAAAAATGGGATGTGATGGATGAGAAGGAGAGGTTTTCCTCTGAACCTCTTGGAACCAAAGCAAAGCTTTAAGACTTAAGGTTATCTGCCAGTAGAAATTCCAATCCAAAACATTACAAGCCCCTAGAAAGAAAGACTGGGGGCGGTAGTGTGCTGGTGTCACTGCGTTACAGCTCCTTGACTGGCTCTTCCAGCCACATTCGCATTGGCCACGCTTCTGCTTGATTGGCAAAACACAAAAGGTATTGGGGTTTAAAAGTAGGCTGATGGAAACCAAATAAGAGCTCTTACAATAAATAATGCCGCTTACAGTCAGCTTCACTTCACAGATACAGTGCTTACACAGCTCCTGCGGTGACGTACTCTGAAATTTATGGATTTCCTGTTTTTCCCAAGTGTACAGCCCTAAGCACTGCTATGCCAGCTTGTGCTGTTCCGCCAAGGGATTTAGAAGAGCTCCTCAAGGAAAATGGTATGACAACACCAATGGAATTTAGTGGCTGTTGAACTACAGGCTGATTTCAACTGAGTGGAGGAACAGAGGAACACCTGAAAGGAAGACAGGCCTTTCTGTTATGTTAAGAGCCATGCGGAAGAACTCCAGTCTGGGAGGGTTGCAGTGTCTATAGGTTTTCAATCCTGATTAATACCAAGTTATTTTTGACCTAATTGAGCTAATCGTTTGCTTTACTGGACCAATTTAACTTAGATGAAAGAGATAAAGAGACCAAGAAAAGCTGCTGGATTCTGTCCCTCAAGGATCAGGACTGTGCTGACTCTTCATGTATATTTATAGGAATATAGAAGTATTTAAGACACTAAAAGTTTACAAGTTAATAATTTTTAACTTTGGCCCAAAACCTTCTACATTTCAGATTTTTTTTCTTTTTTAACAATTTTTGTATTAAATTTAAACTTTTTAAAGAATGAAGCAGTACAGGACCTCAGTAGGTGGTAAGCGCATTACACATTCCGGCAGTAGATTATGTTTCCGAAAAATAGGAATGTAATTTTCCGGGATTTTCTGAGCCTTTCTGATGTCAAGATTGGGTATCTATTGTGCCAAAACAATCTACAATCTCTATCATACATTAAGCTTGAGACTTACTTTTAGGAGTGAAAGGATTGATCCAAACATAGTTATCACAAATTAGAGGTATTATTATTAATGTATAAACAAATGAACTTGAGGTAGTGGTTGCAAAGACAAGAGAAGTAATTGAGGTGAGAGTGGACATCCCCGATAGGTGCCCCTAGGGACAGTAACTTGTGCACACCAGTTAGCACTACTACTGAAAGGTTGCAGATAAAATGTTCATCGTATTAATAAAACAATGATTCCAGACCCACATGATCTAGAAGTGACCACAGATATTGCCACTTGAGTCCAGTGAGAGAATAACCTAAGCTAAGCAGGTGTGAGCCTGGCCAGTACCTGGATGGGAGACCTCCTGGGAAAAACTAAGGTTGCTGCTGGAAGAGGTGTTAGTGGGGCCAGCAGGGGGCGCTCACCCTGCAGTCCACGTGGGTCCTAATGCCCCAGTATAGTGGCTGGGACATTATACTGTAAGCAGGCGCCGTCCTTCGGATGAGACGTAAAGCCGAGGTATCGACTCTCTGTGGTCATTAAAAATCCCAGGGCGTTTCTCGAAAAGAGTAGGGGTGTAACCCTGGCTCCTGTCCAAATCTCCCATTAGCCCTTACCAATCATGGCCTCCTAATAATCCCCATCTATGAATTGGCTTCATTTCTCTGCTCTCCTCCCCACTGATAGCTGGTGTGTGGTGAGCGTTCTGGCACACTATGGCTGCCGTCACATCATCCAGGTGGGGCTGCACATTGGTGGTGGTGGAGGGGAGTCCCCATTACCTGTAAAGCGCTTTGAGTGAAGTGTCCAGAAAAGCGCTATATGAGTGTAAGGATGATTATTATTATTATTATTATTAACAACACACCGTCTGTAGCTGCATGTATAACATTGAGGAAGTGGTGAATGTTATCACGTACAATGTGTCCTTTAATGAAGCCATCTGGTCATCAAATATCAGTTGAAAGACCAAATGGAACTATTAAAGCAAATTTTCATTTTTATTATTTGACAAATTTGACTAGTGGGACAATTTGACTTCCTTAGGGGACATTGTAAGGAATGAAGTACATTGGCAGGGTGAGCTCATAGCACTTACGGTGCAAAAACATGAACTTTCATTAACATCAACTCGCTTTGTGGAGTCATTTCACCTCAAGCCACTGCTGAAGCATTTGGTAAATAAACAACATTTTTATGATAGAGAAAGTACATATACTGTAGACTATTTTTTAAGCTGATTTTGTGCAGCACAGTGTAAGCTGACTTTATGTTGCGCATAACACCTGTGCCTGGTGCTGTTTTTCTTGCTCTGGGACATGTTTGCCAGCCAGGGGGACTGTGGTACCTGACATGGCGGATGTGCGACAGCAGCATGAGCAGGTTGGCCAGCCGCGTGGACTGCTGCTGGAAGGACAGGCCCTTCTTGGCGATAACCCAGACCAGAGTGTCTGTCAGCGAGTCCAGCAGCTGCAGCACCTTGGACCGGCTCTCCAACTCCTCGGAGTTCTCCGTAGAGTTCAGGCACATGTCTATGAGGACAGAGCGTAAACTCTCTTTACCCATCAAAACAGGAAGTTCATTTATTCACACAGGAAGTACTCAGGAAGTACAAGTATTCACTACTTGTACTGTATACAGTATGCAAAGGAACAAGTAATAGGTTTATTCCATGCTGAAAAAAAGAAGAAAGAGAACACAACGTTTCGGCCGTGGAGCCTTCCTGAAGAAGGCTCCACGGCCGAAACGTTGTGTTCTCTTTCTTCTTTTTTTCAGCATGGAATAAACCTATTACTTGTTCCTTTGCATACTGTATACAGTACAAGTAGTGAATTTATACGTCACAGCAATGATAGCAACTAAGAGCTTTCTAAGGTGAAATGTATTTTGATATTAATTCAAGCTTTATTAAAAATCACACCATATCGCCAGATTTTCAGAGCCTGTATTTTCTACTTCTGAAAAAAACAAGACATTATTATATTTTTAGTGTTGGATAAAAAAAAAATCAACATTTTTTTCAGCCTGACTGTCAGATAGTCTTTATGGTTATGTGTTTGTCCATGTTTCATAGATTTCATTTGTACTTGAATTTGAAATTGAATCTGAGTGCTTGTTATTATGTTGTTATTATTATTCATTTTTTTAACATTTGTCTTTTTCCATCTGAGTATATACTCTCTGTTTCCAACAGTACAGAACTTCACACAAGTTTATATCCAGCTATCCCCTTCAGGAAGGGAAAACCATGATCAATTCTGAGCAACACTTCTACTGTATATACTGCTGCATAGAAATTGCATTTCAAGCAAGAAGTTAAAAACAATATATTTGTCAACTGTGGGGGTTTAAAGATTTGTTTGTCCTTTATATGCATGTTCATGATTTGTTACAACATCATAAACTACTAAATTCAGCCATTTTGAAATCTTTCAACTGTGAGAAATACAAAAAAGTAAAGTTTGGCTTTGGTAGCGTCCTACTTGTGTAGAATGTTTTAAATAACTGAGATAAAAGCAAAATAAAAGACAACAGAATGAATGATTTGCCCTCTGGTATAATGAGAAGCATGACTGGAGGAGTAGACCGTGTTCCTCATGCTCCAGTGCTCCATAACCAATGTGATCAGTATAGAGGAGCGCTAAAGTACACCGTGAACTGGGTGTGACTTACAAAATAGGAAATAAGCCTTTCATTTGGACTGTAAACCAAAAAAAGACTCCGAGTCTTAGCTAAACTTTAACTAATCAATCCATCTTTTTCAAAGAGACTCCTTTCCACCCTCTTCAATCACCCACGCATTTTTACCCACAATGTTCACATCTTCTGCTCTAAACAGTCTTTGTTATACATCCATAACCACATGCTCCAAATACCTCAAAAGACCACACAAAATACTACAATCTTAATGACATGAAACCACCCTAGATAACTCACTATCTCAGACACCTTAGGCACATCCCTCGTGTGCTGTCCTTCAGTTCTACAGTAAGCTCTGGTACACAGACAACAGCATGCAGTGCTACTCTTATGCATGCTTCTTGCTGTTCACAAAGCAGCACATCTTTCTTATCTGTCAACACACGTCTCAAGGACACTTTATCATGAGGCTGTGCTTTGCCCATGCTCAAAGAAGTGCTGGCACTGGGGAACACCACACTAAGGAGTCCTGCACGACGCCCAGCGAGACTTACTCGAGTTGAGAAGGATCATGGCTTTGAGACAGAGATACTCTTCTCTTTGAAGCTTCAGCTCGCGGAATCTGGAGGTGGCCGCCAGGAGCATGTCGAAAATTTCAACAATCCCCTCCACGCAGTTGCCTTCGTCCCTGCGGTGAGCACAATCCACGGTCAGAGATCTGTTTCGCAGACACCGGTCCCGCAAGCAGAAAACCCTTCAGACACAGTTCCCGAGTTTCGTTCATCTCTTCTCTCCCACTTTTAACAGAGCCATCACAAAGACAGTACTTCTTACTCAGTCTACAAGGCTGTGGAAGAATGCTGGTTTGTTGATAAAGATCGTGAACAGAGGATTCATTCTTTTTGTGTGTAAAAATAGCTGCACCAGCTCCAGCACTTCATTAGTCATAAAGAAAAGTCTAACTCAGCATTGCTTAGAATCCAGGTGTCCTGATTGACGCTCATTATGATAGAATCATTCATAATGCGGAAACATAATAACTTTAGTCGTGCTACTGTGACAAAGGGCTGTAGCAAGTCTTCATCGCATTACCTCTGTTGAGGTCTCATTATTTACTTTTCATTCTGGAAAAAAATAATGGCCTTTGTTTATATATTTTTGTAATGCAAGTTGTTCCTGTTGCAAAAGCATACTGTTTTTTCTAATCTGTGTATTGATTGTTTATATCATACTTGTTATGAATCCACACTGTTATCCTTATCTGTTTGTTCCATCATTTTGTGTACATTTTCAGAGCCCAATTTCAAAGCCTCTGCTTTACTGGAGGCTCACCTGTCCATCAGGAGGGGCTGGGGTGGAGTTTAGGGTATTAAACCTGGCCAAAACTTGTCTTAGCCTCCATGTTGTATCCTTGTCTGTGTTATTGTGCAGTCTGGGTGTTTGGAGGCATGATGACTTGAAACAGGTAGTAGGAAATTCCTTGCAGACGTTGCAGTTTATTATTTTCTTGAAAGTCTTTCTCTTTTGTAAATATTTCTCTTGCACAAGAGCACTTTCAGTAAACTGACACTTTCTGCTCTATTTTTGTCTCACCTGTATTTTTATGAGTTTGGTGTGGTCTGCACTTACTGCCTGGCATCTTAGTCACAGATTGATATTTAATGTCATAAAGTGAAAAACATCTTAGTATGTTGTGATGCTTCATAGCCAGATGGAATTACTGTTGGATAACATTGTTGCTATTCAACTGCCCTGAAATCCAAGAACAGTAAACCTCTCCAGCGTGCTTCTCTTATTACTTAACCCACTCCCCAGCTCCAGGAGAAATGAGAGCCTGGGAGATGATCAAAACCTTTTGCAAAAATTAATTCAATTTCCCTGAAAAAAGTATGAACATTTAAAGGTACAAATGTAGCAGGAAAAGTCAATGGTGTTACAGACGGAGTTACTGTCTAAGTTATTACTGATTAAAAACAGATTGTTTGTTGCAGAGTCTTTTGTATTACTTAAAGAGCAAACATTGTTTGGAGCATTCTGATCTTGGAGGAACAAACCAAATTTGGAAATATATGCATCCATTATCTGAAAGCCCTTTTTTACTGGTAAAGGACCAGAGGAAAAACAAAGCCCTTCCTGGCAGTAAAGGAAAGAAGGTTGGATTACGCTCTGGAAGAAAATGCCACTCCATCGAAAAGTGCACACAAAGGGTAGAGACACTATAACATAGTCAGCACAGAAGGAGCCCAAGTCCAGAATCAAGCTCAAGACCCTGGAACTGAGAGGTAGCAGGGCTCCTGTTAGTGCCACACAAATGTGCTGCCTACATTTAGATTATTAGATATAATAGTCCTACAATTTTTAATAAGTGCCTTTCAAAAAACCCAAAGCAGTCTAAAAACAGTAATAGGTACAGTACATGCCAAGGTCAGAAAAGCTCACCATAGATAATCACCAGGGCTCTGTGAAGCACCTGAAACAAAATACACACCAACACACAGTCCAGAGCACAGAGGTCAACAATTGTCAGACTGCTTTCTCAGTTAAAAAGAAGTCACGGGTCACCTGTGTTAAATATTAACATTCACTGATAAAATAAAGACAGAGAAAAATCGAATACACACGTTAATAAACACGCTGGGAAGCTCAATAGGTCTTTTGCCATAGAATTATCGTGAATGATCCTTCGAACATATTGTAAGAGGTAAAATATGATCTTAGTCTGTGAAAATTATGTTTGCAGTCTTGAGGGAAAATGAATGAATCTCATATATTCTAACATATTTCAGGTGCTGAGTGAAGCTGTCTAGCCTATGTGACAATTAGGGCTTGAGAAGGCTGAATGATTTCTCTTTCTAACTCTGCAGCAGCATGAGATACAGGCAGCAGTACATCATTTCAGCACCCAGAGAAAAGGAACAGCATGTCCATGAAGTATCTCGGCTTCAAAACTAGTTCTCCATTTACAGAGTTGTTTGTTCAGCTGAAGCACAATGGAGCGCATCTTCTTGTGAGCCCCAGAGAGTGAGAGGGCACTCCCACAGGAATGTGATTAGCATGTAGTATGAGGAGCAGGTTTGTTAAACAGTCAGCAGTATCTCAAGATGTCTAAAAATAAAAGCAGATCAGAACTGAAAATCTGTTTTCCATTAAACCACATTATTCATAACCCTTAAAATCTTGCAGACAAGCCAAAACAGGACAAAATGCAAAATTTCTCTTACCTCTTCTACAGAAACATTATAAAGCTCTCTACTCTCTACTCTTGAAAAAACAAACACAAAATGATGTTTGAGAATATATGCATCTAATCTTCTGTTTTCAAGCATCACTATTTTTATTTTTAAAAACCAACTACATACTATATATATATACACCACCTACAATACATAGCATTATGGCAAGACGTATACTTAACTCTTCTTTACACAGTGGTTTGGATGTATTTGCCTGTTTAATGAATTATGAAACATATCAGACCTGAAATGCTCAAACCCTTTTCATTATTGCTCTTTGAGTCTCCCAGTAGTTGAAATTGCTTTACTGCTTTTTATGTTACATTTAGTACAATATTGACACAAGGACATCTAAGACAAAGACATTTTACAGACTGATAAAGTATGAGACTCAGAGTCTGAGGCTCTGAGATGGTGGCACAATGGAAACGTGGGTCGCATTATCAGATCTACAGCTTCTTATTTCACCTCTAGATTAAATGGTCTCAAACTGGAACAGAACTCAAGCTGAGAGGCTACATGTTTTCTATCTATCATCACGGGGATCCCAAACAGAACTAAGGTTTTGTTCCAACTAGCACTAAGTTTTAAAAATTCATTTGACATTACGGGTGGTACAGTGGTTAACTTTGTTGCCTTGCAGCATTCGGGCCCTGGGTTTAATTTCTGGGGTGCAATCTGTGTGGAGATTGTTATGTTCCCCCTGTGTTTGCATGGGTTTCCCCTGGGTGCTCCAGTTTCCTACCACAGTCCAGAGACATGCTGGTGGGTTAACTGGATTCTGGGAAAATTGGCCCAGGTGTGAAAGTGTTTGTTTGCGTCTGTGGGTGCTCTGCAATGGACTGGAGTCCCATACAGGAGGCACCCTGCCTTCTGCCCATTGCATGCTGGGATAGGCACTGACTCCCCTGCAACGCTGTATTGGGTAAAGCAGCTAAAAATGTATGGATTTTACATTATATAGACAATTACTTTCAGTATAAAATGGGCATACAGTACAAGAGTGTTTTTAAATGAAAAGCAGAACAGTGCACATTGTAACATTAGAAGAAAAAGCACTAGCTGGGAAATGTATAAAGATTTAAATACTCCATCAGTTCACAAGAGTAGGGTCTCCACAGCATAATGAAGGTTGTTGACCTGGTAACCTTACTGTACCATTAAGACTAACGAACAAACAAGTGCAGAGTTTTCATTCTGTTAGCATAGTGGGCAAATACAGGAATCTAAACAAAATCTGTTACAACAGATAGCAATGCAGCCACACTGTATTGAAAAAGCTAGAAGACATGAGATAGCAGAGAAGGAGGTATAGTACCTGTTCAAGGTGAGGTCACGAGAGAAAATGAGCTTCCCAGGGTGATCCACTGATCTCCACATCAGCCCTATCATCAGGACCTCCAGCCAGCAGCACTCCAGGAGGCGCACCTGGTCATACAGACTGAATTCCATAAACCCTGTGGCAGAGACACACACAGCCCAGTCAGAGACCGAGCGCACCCCAACACAAAGCCCAGTCACACTGGATAACATGATAAGTATTCAGCACAACATTGGGGGAGACCCAACACATCCCTGTCACATGCACATAGGCACTCATCACTGTTTTTTAAAAAAGTTATCCTATCTTAATTCTGGTTAATGTGGTGTGCCTCCTCTAAACTTTTGTTCTGTTCAGAGAAAACTTCAGTACAATGTTTGTATTAGCCTGAATTTTGATATAACCGTAAGTAAAGGGAAAGACAATTACATAGCACCTGTAACATCTGAGTGGTAATAATTTTGGCTTTTGTTTTGCCCCTTTTGTTAAACTGTTAAGATGCCTTAACTTCTATTAAATTGCTGCTTTTCAAAAAACAATCAAAATAGAACACTATTCTCAGAGGTGTTCAGCAACTTCAGGACTTTACTCCCCATCAGTGCAGTAGTTGTTAAATCCAATGTAACACGCCCTTCAAACTGGCAAAAAAATCACTATATATAGACCCAGTAACTTCTTGCTCATTATGAGGTGATGAAGGTTAATTTTCACATCATTGAATCTTAACATTTGAATACACTCACCTGTAATTTCACACTAATACAAAGAGCAGTCCTGAATTTCTGAGACAAGAGCCTTCACACCTTTTAGTCACACTCTTTGTGTAATTGTGTAATTCGCGCTCAACTACTTCAAATGACACGCATTACAAGGCCCACTTTGTGAAGGTGAAGAAGGAAGGAACAATAAAGCAGACCTGGAGGGAGAGGTAATCATCCTGCCAGATTGAATAAACCAGACAGACTTTCAATTACAGGCCCTCTTTAGAATAAGAAAGGCCCAGACGGATTTACCACCAAAAAAAGCCAAATCTCTCACGTTGCACAGCAGTGCAGAAACAGGGTCTCTCTCGGTGTGGTGGAGGGAGTTAGGGTGGAGAAATTTCAAGAGCGCGCTGTCCTATTACCTCTTATCAGAAACTTTACCTTGTAAATCTAAGAATACAGAATGTGCCATGAAGAAAAAGGGTCCCCTTAACCATATTAATAGGATTCAATATTCACCACGTCCTTGATCTCCATTAAAATCTTCAAAATTCAAGATCTCATATTTCCTCTCCTCTTTCTTTTGCGGGATGTTAATTCTGTTAACCCTGTACCCTTAAAGCTTCAGACAAGCCTCCACTGAGCCCTGTTTGTTTTATACTTGATGCTGTGATTTCTTTGCAGTATGTCCCCTGTCTTTTCTCGGGGGTCCTGTACGTGGAGCTCCACTTTCCATCATGTACTGTACACACCTTTCTCCTGACATTCAGCGCTTTTACAAAGACACGTACCAGACACTTAATTAATGTTTTCCTTTTGAAGCCCAGGTATCTAAATTATTCTCCCGGCTAACTTGGTAGTGATAACCCATAAACCAAAAAATATTAAAATATGAATATATAAAAAGTAAACAACACTAATATCTTTACATCTGCACTGCACATTAATTAGACACCTTCAGTTTATCTTTCTCAAGGTACTGGCTCTGCACCAGGAATGTATCAAATACATTTTGCTACCCACACAGCAACTTTCAAAGCCATTTTTCTCCATTTGTTTTTCCATTTAAAAAAAACACCAGCTTACAATACAGCTACAACTCAACTCTTGTTTTTTAAAGAAAAGAATGTTGCCTCTAGCAAGAGTTGAAACAAATTTAGCCCCGGGGCAAGCGGAACACTGCCCGTGGGCATGGGTACTTTCTGAGGAGAGTTGCAGCAGCCCTGGGCCTCTGGCCTACCTGGGATCTTCTTGGCCCAGCTGATCATGTGGACCAGCTCCTTGTCAGCCAGGTTGGTGAGTGACATCATCATGGTGGCCTCGGTGAAGGGCTTCTTGGGGTAGTCCATGAGATAGACATCAGGCGGCTCAGCCTCAGCGATGGAGGACATGAGCTGCTCGGGGCTGAGAGAAAAGGAGTGGATCTCTCTGATCTGCGGGAAACTGCCCTCGCTGCGCCTCCTGGCCCGCCCCCCAGGGGGCTCCTGGCCCTGGGACAGACGCCGGTGCCGCACCACCCGGTAACTGCAACGCTCTCTCCTCGTACCTGGTCAAAACAGCAATTTTCACAACAGTGCTGTAGAAACAGAGATTGAGGAAGAGTACACTACCTGAATCAGTCATTAAAATATTTACAGTTGCAGTTTCCAGCTGTGTATAATTGAGCAAAAGTCCAATATTTCTATACTCTTCTGGAGTCCAACTACATTTCTATTTCTTCAGCAAACTTATAAAAAATAATTTCTGTGACTAGTATCACAGTGTCTGAAAAGTTTAAGTAACACTTGTGCAGTAATTAATCAATTCAAATATATTAACCTTATTATTGCCAAAATCTATGCCATTTTTGTTGAGGACACTGATTATCTTTGTTCATTTTTGTATTACATTTTTTTATATGAATCTATATGCCCACTATTGTATATCAATATGTAACTAAAGCTGGGAATGTGTAGTGCTTTTAATGCAAGCACTGCAGCGACAACCTGCTTCACGAATACTGTATTAATAAGCTAATACAAAGACAAATGTTTTTTAAAGTATATATGTCATATGTACTGAATTTCTCACTGAACTCAGCTTGGACTTAACCTGGTTTGATTGGAGAGTGCACTGACTTGCACTTTGTTATGATAAGCACTGGAAGCTGAGTGACTGATAAAGTACAACAGAGAGGACAGAGCTCTGGGGTGTTTAGGTGAATAAGGGCCTACCACACTTCATCATCCCCACTTCATAGCACTTCCTGAGCCGGCAGGCCTGGCAGCTCTTTCTGCGGTTTCTGTCAATGGTGCACTGGTTGGTTGCCGGACAGATGTAGTCATTGTGTCCTGGATGCAGGAGAAGAAGAGCACTCGTTTATGTCACGCTCGTTACTGCAGATGAGCTGGGGGACCAGCTAGTATTTAAACAGTAGCAGTTCACCTGTCATTCAGTACCAGTTACCATGGTAACTAAATCAACAGGTGGCTTGTACCACCTGGAGGAAATTATCCACCATGCCCCCCTCAGGTGGTTCAGGACTACATAAGCTGCGATCTGGTGGGGACTCTTTCATACAGTCTGCTATGATTCATGCTCCGCCCAGAGTTCTCTCTTGTGTTTTCTTCCCGGTTTCCGGAACCTTGCTTCGCTCCAACATCGTTCTCTAGATTCTCCTCTGCTGCATATACTGAGTCTCTTGGTTTTGAACTTTGCTTGTTGCTGTTTATGGCTCTGGACTGTGTTTTCCTGGCCCATGCTGCCTGTGCTCACCTTCGCTGCACCTGTATTATAACTACACCAAATTACAGTAATCGGGCCCTTTAGCCAATGCCTCCATCTTTGGCATTTTCCAGAGAATTAATTGGTGAATAATGGGCTTTGATCAGCTACCTTGGATGCTCCTTTTGAAGAAGGCTTTGCATCCTTCACAGGACCAGACTCCATAGTGGTACCCTGAGGCGTAGTCGCTGCAGACAGCACAGTAGTGTGTGTCCATCTTTCCTGTCGGGCAACCCCCGGACGGATTCACAATATCTTCACAGTCTTCTCTTCTTCGGACAGACAGTTTGCTGCATACAAAGAAAGCCAGTTTAGCTCACGCCTTCCAAAGTCTCGATACAAAACCCAGATGCATTTTACTTGACATTCTTTTTGATTTTTAATGGGGGTTTCGAAAATTGCCAAGTGAGACAGGGTCAGTGAAGAACTCACAGATGCATACAGCTGAAATTAGATAGCCAGCTGTTATTTTGCAATGCTGGAAAAACTGCTTGCATTTGCTCTCGAGTTTTCTGTGACCGCACAGAAACATTCTGTCGAGTGCACAGGCAGACTCTGAAACATTAAAATGCCTGCCAGGGATTTCATGCAAAGCTTTATTTTAAGTACAGAGAATGCATAAAGGAAATGGTTTGCTTTTCAGTACTTAAGGTTTACCTGTTTTCTACCATCACTGGCTCTCTGGGTTGCGGCTCATTCCAGGGGCTCCTAGGAGGCTCAGAGTACATAAGAGACTGCTGGCAGTGAATGGCCAGCGACGAGACATGGCTGGGAGCCGGCCAGAACATGGAGGGGCTGAGCGACTGTCTGACAGTGGGGCTTTCAGGCAGGCTGCCATTGCTGTGGCCATTGTAGCCTAGAAGTGTGGGGCTGTAGAAGGCCACAGCAGTGTAGTCATGGCTTCTCTCCATGTATGGGGAGGGGATGCACACTGGATGGCGCTCTACGGCCAGTGCAGGGAGAGCACCGCTGTAGTGTGCCGGGGTCATGATCCCAGGGGAGCATGTCCTTGCAGTGGCCTTGCTGCAGCCCAGCTCCTCCAGCTGGAGCAATGGCAGCTCTTTGTTGGGAGAGCTTGCCATGCTGTAGAATACGGAGCCGGCAGACAGGTGACTTTATCTCATCTTCCCATTCACAGCCACAGGCGGTTTCAGCTGAAAGCACAGAACGCAGGATGAGTGACAGCAGAAAACAAAACTAGAGAAATGAATTCGGGTTCTTTTGCTATAGATAGTGTACAACAACTACAACAAAATCCTTTTTCTAAAGCTCTTTTCGTGGCGACCCACTGCAAGCGGTACATAACAGACGGAAAAAAAACGCAAATATTTACAAACCCCTTTGATTGCACACAGCTCAGTTGTCTCTTTCTATCATGCAACCTTTCCAGATCATTTTGAAGAGCACAACAAAACTGAAGAGGGTATTAAATAAAAAAAATAGAGATTAAATAAAAGCATAAAACAGGTTTAAAAATGTCATGTCTGCATGATTACTACACTCCTACCCAACAGTTAGACTGTAGAGAATGGTCTTGGTAAGAACTATGAGGGCCTGAAGTCTGTCCTGGAAATACAGGGCAGGAGGCAGGACCACACCCTGGATGGAACACCAGTCCATCTCAGGACATTGGACATTTTTCTGTGTGATCTCCAGTCTGCTTTGCAAAATTTCAAGTCTTATTATGAGAAAGGGAAATAAATCCAGATTTAAGAAGGCTGATTTTGATATTTGATTTCTTTCTTATGTCATCAATTCAGCTGCAATGTGTTTTCATGACCAGAACTAGCAGTGGTTGGAATGCTCATTGTTAAAGGCTGAAGCCGGTAGGAAATGCCGATTAACAAAGGTATCACTTAACCGACAACCCAGACAACCCAATCACATTAAACATTGGAACCGTCCTCAAAACCCAACATCGAAAAGGGAAATAAATGATATTTTTAAATTGAAAAGTCTTATTATTGCACTGTGTTAAAATGATAGTGTTCGACAGGAAAGTTTTAAATTAAAGGCTCTTATTCCTTCGAAGTAATACAATAAAATAAAAAAGAGAGGACTGCTCTGGAGAAGCCAGAATAGGACAGAGAAATACAAGATGCTCTATTGAAGGCAATCGGAGTGTAGGAACAGGCTGTGGAAGAGTTACTGTTATGCAGCAGAATCACTGAATGTCAAATCATGTAGACAATTTTTGCACTACAGCACACCAACAGGTGTCCTTCAATACCAATTTTTCTTTTTACATTTACGAGGCATTCAAAGCTATAGTTAGCAACTACAAGGTAGTATTTCTGTTAAACTATCTTCCACAGTGCGTTGTAACTGGCACCTTCTGTATCATGATCAAAATGCCTGACACATTTTGAGCTCATCAATTGCACACTTTTTTACATTGGAACAAAATTAAAAAAAAATGTAAGGTCAAAATACAGTACATATACAGTATGTATACAGTTGCAAGAAAGTTTGTGAACCCTTTGGAATTACCTGGATTTCTGCATTAATTACACATAGAAATGTGGTCTGATCTGCAACTAAGTCCCAATAATAGACAAAAACAATCGGATTAAACTAATAACACATAATTGTACTTCTTGTCAATATTGAATACATCATCATTTAAACATTCACAGTCCAGACTAGAAAAAGTATGTGAACCCTTGTATTTAGTAACCGGTAGAACTCCTTTAGCAGCAATAACCCCCACCAAACATTTCCTATAGCTGCTGATGAGACGTGCACAATGGTTAGGAGGCATTTTAGACCATTCCTCCTTACAAAACTGTTTCAGTTCATTGATATTTCTGGGATTCTTTGCGTGAACAGTTATTTTCAAGTCATGCCATAGCATCTCAATTGGGTTGAGGTCTGGACTCTGACTTGGCCATTCCAGAACACAAATTTTCTTCCGTTTAAGCCATTCTGTCATTGATTCACTCCTATGTTTCGGGTCACTGTCTTGTTGCATCAACCAACTTCTATTAAGCTTCAGGTGACGGACCACTACCCTGACATTCTCCTGTAAAATTTCTTGATACAATTTTGAATTCATTGTTTCCTCTATGATAGCAAGCTGTCTAGGCCCTGAGGCAGCAAAGCAGCACCAAACCATGATGCTCCTTCCACTATGCTTCGTGGTTGGGATGAGGTTTTGGTGTTGGGGTGCAGTGCTTTTTTGCCAACAAACATAGCGTTGCATGATTCAGCCAAAGAGTTCAACGTTTGTCTCATCCATCCATAGAACATTGTCCCAGAAGCGTTGTGGAACATCCAGGTGGTCTATTGCAAACTTGAGGTGTGCAGCAAGGTTTGTTTTTTTTTTGGAGAGCAGTGGTTTCCTCCGTTGTGTCCTTCCACGAACACCATTCTTGTTCAGTGTTTTTCTTATAGTGGACACATGAACAGAGACTTTGGCAAGTTCCAGAGATTTCTGCAGGTCCTGTGCTATTACCCTAGGTTTTTTTTTCCCCACCTCCTTCAGCATTGCACGCTACGCATTGGCTGTGATCTTTGCAGGATGCCCAACTCCTAGGGAGAGTAGCATCAGTACTGAATTGCCTCCATTTGTAGACAATTAGTATTACTGTGGATTGATGAACACCGAGGCCTTTAGAAATGCTTTAATAGCCTTTTCCTTTATCCATCTCTACAATTCTTCTTCGGTCCTCTGATATTTCTTTTGATTAGGGCATGGTTCACATGAACGGCTCTTTCTTGAGAAGAGCAGACTCTGTCAGTAACCAACCTTTGTGTTGCTTTTTTTATAGGGCAGGGCACCTCCAACACACACCTCCAATCTCATCTCATTGATTGGAACACCTGACTCCAATTAGCTTTTGGAGGTTCACATACTTTTTCCAACCTAGACTGTGAATGTTTAAATGATGTGTTCAGTACTGACAAGAGGAAGTGCAATTGTTTGTGTATTATTAGTTTAAGCAGATTGTGTTTAATTGTGTTTGTCTATTATTGTGACTTAGTTGAAGGTCAGATTAATTAGAATTAATGCAGAAATCCAGGTTATTTCAAAGGGTTCACAAACTTTTTATTTCCAACTGTATATGCCTATACACAAAATACAAACTTATACTGTAAAAAGGACACAACATGAAAGCCATTAATCTGATTTGTGTGTTTGTTAGCAACAATACAATCAAGTGTGTGAAATAATATTAAATAATTTTCCATATACATACCAAGAAAAAAACAACAAAGAAAATGTTCTGCATGGCTTTTACCAATTGGCAGAATTACATTAGGAAAACAAACATTTTGTTTCTTTTTAAGATGCACTTTATCCTCATTTACCCCTGATATCACATGTGAATACAATATATACAATGCTGTTATGGTATAACTATGAATTCTACATCAAGCATACAGTATCGTTAATTGCTTGGTATGGCAGTATGGTATGAATTCCAAGTCAAAAGAATGAGCAGTGAAATTCAAAAACACTGCAAGAACCATTGCATTGCAGCTCCAGTTGCAGATACTGTAGCACAAACTGAGGGAAGACACGCACACGCACTGAGAATGTGGTCTGGCCTGCTGCTGTGTGCTGAGAATTGGAACAGACTTTGGTAGTGGTAAAGGAAGTACTCTGATCAGACATGTAGGCTCAAGGTCGCCCTACAGATCTCAAACCATCATCCATTAGGAATCTTTCGAAAACACAAACAATAAATTCCTCAGTACGTATGACTAGACTAGTTCAGTCCAACTTATTACTTAGAGACAAATTAATCTCATCTCCTGCCTGTTCGGGATGAACTAGCTCCTAGATTTCGAGATCTTATCATGCAGAGCACTGCACAATCCATTTGTTTAGCCATCAGAGCTGACAGCCCGGGAAGAGCTCCATGCTAGGGAACCATCGTGTGTTTAAGCACTACTGCAGAGCAGCACCCAGCACAGCACACAGAACAGGTCTCACTGGCATGGACCAGGTAACCAAAGGCAAACTGCAGTAGGGTTTTTAAGAACAGTCTCTGGCACATCATGTGCACCATCCTTCTAATTTCCTGTTCAGAATGTTATTAATTAATTACCTGTTAGGTATGTCATATATTAATTTAACATGCCATTATTTCTCTGCACTTTACCACTTATAATATCTATTCTCTATCATATGATATGTTTTAGTGTATTTTTTTATGTCTTTGTCTTACATATTCTGGGCTCTCTCCTACCCAGGGACTACATGTAAATGAGCTTTTTAGCTAATTCTGATGCAGCTTAAGAGCTGTCCCTGTTCAATGAAATCGCCGGATCGCAGATAGAACAGTGCTGTTTTGGCCAACCTCTTCCTCAGTGTGATTGAGATGCAGGAAACTGATATTTTAAAAATGCATTTTTCAATCAATGACAAAATAAATATTAAAGCTTAACTACAGTATTTTTGTAAATTTAACTGCTGCATATAAAGGAATGCCATTATCCTGTGCAATATTCTAGAATCAAGGGAATAATATCTTTGATTATTTTGGAATCTTTCTTCAGATCTATTTGAAAAACTGCTAATGCTCATGTATACCATATATATGAATATATATGTGTGTGTTAGTCATGTTCTTTTTCCATTTTTAAACCACTCGCAGATCTTATAACCTGTTGGGCTTCTGGCTGTTTTTTTTTCTTGTTTGTTGTTCTGGTTCATGTGTCTCATAAAATTATTTACAACTACGGACATTTCAGACATCAATTCAACCAGCGTATCCATTATGGAAAGTTCGTGGAAAAGCAACTCCAAGTTTTTTTAACCACAAATACACAGTGTTGCCAACACAATTATTGCACAATGAAGCCATAAAAGTTAAAAGCTCTTCCCTGACTCTAATTAAAGGGCCTCTGTACATTCTGTGCTGAAGACCTGCAAACACACGTTTGTCAGATTACCACTGAATGCAAATACCCAATCTTATTATGTTAATCTAAAACATTTCAGAAGAAAAATAAGATCGTTGTCATGATCAGATTAATCATTGTCAAACTCTACTGGGCAATTTTGTCAGTAATAGAAACACTCAGCGTTGATTCTTTTAACCCTGAAACAACACAGGATGCATACTTACAGTATATATACTGTATAAAATAAATGCTCATAAAAAATATATATTTTTTGAAAATCTTAAACTTTCAGAGAAAATGCTTTGCTGTGTGGCTGTGCAGGAAGAACCGAATCTTCTGATTTCTAGCAATGCAGAGTAGTGAATATTAGGACCAGAGGCACCAGAGGCACCAATCTGAGGCCAGTCTCTGCCCCAAATGGTGGTTTCTCAAAACTAAACAGATAAACGTTCCAAAATAAGCAGGGCGTCTGAAGGTGATGTTTTCACTATAACACTTCATTTAAGTAATCTGGCTTTTCAGAAGGACAATAACCATTTTAAATAAGCTTGCCAACTCCATCTCACACTTTTTTTCTCTACAATTTGACCAGACCAGAAGTAATAAGTATGTTAACTATGAAAAAAAAAAATACAAACAGCTAACATTTCGATGTTAGTTGTTGTTTTTTTAGGGTTTTCCCTGCCTTTCGATGTTTTCATTCTCAGGTTGTTCAGGGGTCAGAAATAATTATATTCAATTTACTCTGGGTTCCATTAAAATTCTGCTTCACTTTACAATGCACATTGTCTCCATATGGGGACAGTCAGGATCAACTGTCTGAGCGGGTGTTGGAAAGCATCGTGTATGATTCTGCTGCTTGACTGATTTTCTGCAGTGTGGCACCATACCGAAGAAAGCCACACACCTGCTTTCCTGATCACAACCTCCATGGAACAGTGATCTCCAAGGTCAGCTTGAACCTGAGCTTTCACCTGGATATCATCACAATCATGGGAAAAAGGCTGTTCTATTTAGACAAGCAAATCCATTGAGACAAAGACAAAGCCACTGCCTTCAAGAATTCTGCTTTCCGATCCATGTGGTCTAAGGAGTCTGTGACTTCTCTACTGTTGGCTCAGCCCCTTTCCTGGCTTAAAGGCCATGTGCTGTATCTTGGCACCCTCAGTCAGTCTGAGTAGGGAGACTGAGTAGTAAGCAGGAAAAATTAATGCAGAGCACAATACTCTGGAATTGCAGTGCAGCTTCTCCGCCAATACAGGCAAGCTTTAACAGTAAAAATAAATTAAAAACCAACATTGTTTTTTAACCGACATTACAAGAAAAAAGTTAGGAAACACGGTGGTTAGGATTAGTGCCTCACAGATTCAGGTTTCTGAGTTCAACTCTAGCTCAGAGAACCTGTTTGTGTGGAGCTTGCTGTTCTCCCTGTGTTCACTCCAGATGCTCTAGTTTCTCTAACTTATTCCGTTTGGGGTTGGGTGAAAGAGTTTCACTGGGATTTAATACTTGGCGGTGGGTAATTGGTGTTACTTCCAGTACAACTCATGTTGTCTATGGGATGACACAGAAATAAATACCAACATGCTCCATGGAGCGAAATGTCTCCTGTCATTGTGCCATTTATATAAATGACTTGAATGTGCATGTCTGAAACAGTAGGAAGAGACAATACAATAAATAGTTTCGTTAGAGCACAAAAAAGTGTAATTGTAAAAATGAATGTTATACACACTGTATAAATACCAAGAAAACGGACCAGTGAAAATAAAAGAATAAACATAATGGTTGAAAATCTATTTTGTTTTCCCAATGGGAAAGCGTTGATGCACTGGCAAATTAAAATAATTGATGTACTGGTTATATAATTGTTCTTAAGTCTTTTTCTTTAGACTAGCTTGATGACACCTTGCAGTTTCAAACTGAAATCCAGGATAGTCTAATCAAAGGATCAGAATCTCTTACAGTTCTCACATCCGTGAAGCCTTTCCATCAAACTACCGTCAACTGAACAGAACTCTATTAAATGTCGCAACCTTGTCACCCTGGTGTTGGGCCTGCCTTCTCAGAGTTGGGTCCACAGGTCTATTGACCTGAGGCGTGAGCTCAGATCAGGATGGCTCTAATTACATACCAGACTGCCAAGGTCCATAGTCTGTCTGGGCTCTGCCTGTGTATAACAGAGTGCAGGAAGTTGATCTCTGCGATCCCAAGCAAAACCTCAACCTTAAGGCATTATCCGAGAACGGCGGGTGGACAAAACATAGACTGAAGCCTTTAGCACTTCGACCTCTACCCCTCATCATCAAGTTTAGGAGAAATTGCTCTTTATAGACGACTGTATTCTGTGAACACTGCAGAACTGCGAACCCCTGCAAAATACAGCCCACATTGTGACCTTTCAGATCAGTCATTTTAATAGTACACCTTCTTAATTTTAGCCTCTCAAATTTTACTCATGCCTTTTTGAGTGTTTTTTTTCCCCAAGGATTAAGCTTAGAATGGTTTTAATTAAATGTCTTAAGTATGTTAGCTCAAGATCTTAAATACATAGTGGCATCAAAACACTGTATTCTCAGAGAAATGGAGTTCTTACTCCACATAACCTTTAAAGACCAAGAGAGCTGTGCTATAAATACAATAGGTCATGTAAGTTAGTTTTCCATTGGCTTATAATTTTAAACTACACTCGCACATACAGTTTTAAGATAACGTACAGGTAAAAAACATGAATGAGGCTCCTTAGGATTTACTTGTAGATGTAAAGATGCTGAAAGAACTGGAACATTAAGATTTTGCACTAAAAGCAATAGTTCCACAATAAAGCACTTACGTTTCCGTGTTGAACCCAACTGAACTTCATTCCAAGCGTTAGCTTTCCTGCTGCTCTTGAGAAAAAGAAAGAAAAAGCAGGGAGTGGAGGAAACATGCCCGACTGCCCTGTTCTTTGGACAGAGGGAGCATGTGTTGGGCTTTTTGAATGCTGACTCTGGCAGCCTTCCACAGAAACCTGCCCCAGTAATGCCAGCTACACTGCACAGGTTGAAGGCCCGTGCCAAGTCTGTTAATCAGACAACACGGTTTAAACGTTTGTGTTCTTAAAAAGAACAACATGCATTTGGAGCGTTTAATTTGTGGTGCTGCAGTTAATTATCCCTGAAATAATAATGACAACTTATTACTTAATGTAAGCCTTCCCATGGTGAATTTTTTGCAAAACCCAGTGATGTTTGCTTGACACAGATTCATCAGTGTTTTTTATTAATGTATGGACTTTAACTCCATATTATCTGAAAGGAGTGCATATAAATATTTGATTAGCAGGCTCATCATCAAAGAAAACAAACCCAGTAAAAATCACCTCCCTTCTGATTGTTTTCACTATAGCCGAG
Source organism: Atractosteus spatula (assembly GCF_055471065.1). NCBI lineage: Eukaryota > Metazoa > Chordata > Actinopteri > Semionotiformes > Lepisosteidae > Atractosteus > Atractosteus spatula. Next base: position 8,217,259 of record NC_142714.1, read on the forward strand.
ACAATAAAACCCTGCATTATTCTATACAAGAGACTTAGGCTTTTTCTTCTTTTGACTTGCTGTTTTTCCTTCAATTATCAATTCATGGGAGGATCTGTTTGTTCAGAGCTTCTTGAAGAGACCAGTTTCTCAAGCAAACCATGCTGCCATCTAGCTACCTTTTAAAATAGTGGTCACACAACCATATAAACACCTGACAACAGGGCCAGGTATCCCAGGAGGGAAATCAATGCTTAGTTTTTAGCTGCGAAGTAAGTGAACAGGGATATGGGAAAACTGACGTGGAAAAAATGTGACTTCTTGGAATATGTTTCAGTATTCCGCATACGTTTCATAATCATATAAGACACACGTCTCCTGCAACTATGCTGAGAAATTTTACTCCTCATCAGAGCTGATACAGCTGGAATAAAGATTTACTACCAGTACCAAAGGGTGTGAAAACATGACCAGGGCTAACCTTCAAAATGTAGCTACGCAATGTTGAAAAATCTTTTCACAGTTAATCAGTGTTTAAAGGACTTTGTTTTCAAAACTGTGGTTATGAGAGCTTAACTCTATCAGTGTTGTATGGCACTGTGCTTGTGCTTCTGTAGCTGAGTATCAAAATCATCAACCTTTAAGCCGATGGAGGATTGCACTGTTAGGGGAACCTTGTGTCCACTGTTTTTTTTTGTCTAGCTGAGTTTTACATCCCAAATGCTAAATCTTGATTTCATTAAGCTTCTTGCTTGTTTACATTTTTATTTAACTTGTTTCTTCAGTTAGTCCTGAGTTTCAAAAATACCCAACTTCAAGGGTTCCATTTCCAGCAATGTCAGCACACAGAACTTTACATAGCATCCCCTTGCTGACTAAACAACTCTTACTAGTTAATCAACTGATGATGAACAGACAAGTGGGAATGATGCAGTATCAGACATGCCCACATGTGGGAATGACACAGTATGAGACACGCCTACAGGTAGGAATGACATATGCAGACACTCCCACATGTCAGCATCAACTGAATTAGGCACACCCACAGGCAGGAATGACACAATATCTGACACGCCCAGAGGCAGGAATGACATAGTATCTGACACGCCCACAGGTAGGAATGACATAGTATCTGACACGCCCACAGGTAGGAATGACACAGTATCAGACACGCCCACAGGCAGGAATAACACTGTATCAGATGTGCCCATATGTCGGAATGGCACTGTATCAGACACACCCACATGTCAGCATCTCACTGTATCAGACAAACCCACAGGCAGGAATGACACAATATCTGACACACCCAGAGGCAGGAATGACATAGTATCAGACACGCCCACAGGTAGGAATGACATAGTATCTGACACGCCCACAGGCAGGAATGACACAGTATCTGACACGCCCACAGGTAGGAATAACACTGTATCAGATGTGCACATATGTCGGAATGGCACTGTATCAGACACACCCACATGTCAGAATGAGACAGCATCTGTCACGCCACAATGAGCATTTTCTCCCGCAGAGGTTCTTTTCGTGATATTTCAAGCAACATCCCTGAATGTACTGTAGGGCAGTCCCTGCAACTCAGAAATGGGAACATGGTTGATTTCAGTTCCAAATCCGATTTAACCTTTAATTTCAGAAAGCAGACTACTGTAATTCTCATTAACCTGTGATTAAGAATATGGACTGGAGCAAAAACCAGAAGACAAAGTGTTCATCCAGAATCAGGGTGGGGAACCACAGTCCTAATTTATGTGAGATGCTCAGGAGGAGGTGTAGAGTATTCAGATTATGAGACTTGTGTGTTTTCAGTCCCTCTCCCAGAAACCTGTTTCAGCCTCTAACACTCCAACGCCTATATCAGATCTGATGAAAAGAGAAATGGTAACGATAATAAATCATTTTCATAAGCCCCAACAGTTGATCTGCTGACCAGTGTCATTTTTATGATTCTGATAGAGTATGTCTACTAAATAACCCAAGTATTGGTATTAGTTGTTGGAACTTCGTTTTGGTTCCATTACCTGTAGCTGTGGATCATGAAGACACAATGCAGTTCTTGTGAATGATGTCCTTGATCAATTAGACACACGCGGATGGAAAAAAAATACACCAACGAAACATTCAAAAAAAGAACAGAAACAATACATGAAGTGTATACCCCTGGGTCATATTTTCCCCAAAACTATTGTTTCCCCGTCTTCATAAACTGGAATAATAATGAAAAAGTGAAACTTTGCCTGTAGATAGTTATCTTCACAAAACATGGGTGAGAGGAAAAGGCAAGAACCTTCCAATTTAAACAAATTCTGGCAAGACTCTAGAGGGCATCCCGGGAGCCTGCAAGTGATATTACAGTACATATCACCCACATGCACCACGCTTTCACGGGAAACTGCCCAGGACACCCAGAGAAGGAACGATGTGTGTTAATAACAGTACGCTTCGCCGTATGAAAAGCAAACGTCTCCAAAACGGCATTAATTTTTTCTTAAGATTTCAAAAACTGCAACCTCCATGTCCAGGACCATTCCCACAACCTTTGAAATTCACTGAATCCATGAGCTTCTAAAAGGCAGTGCGCTGCAAAGCAGGAAAGCTGTAATAAACCAATAATTTCGGACAAGTCCAACTTGAATGAAAGCTGTGTTTTCCCTACCAAATCAATTTGTTACAAGTTACAGAATTAACAGTTCCATTTTTTTCACGAAGACCTATTTTTACTCTACGCCTTATTTTACTCTACTCAAACAGCACGACATTCTAGGAAATGAAACCAAGGTTTAAGCAGCACTGGAAACTCACTGCTCTTTGTAAACGAAACATTGAAGTCACCGTTTCACAGCGCCCGCTAAAATGAGCACACTTCACGGCGAGAATTATTTTTTTTCGGACCAGAGCTTAAGAAAAGTTCAACTTTGCTGTGGCAAATAACTAAAATTTAAAAATAAATATTCGCCGACATACTAAATGTTCAGGAACCAGGCACTGTTATACATACAGTACCACTGACTCAAGGGGAGGCACCAGGAATGCAGAGGCAGTCAGAAATAACAACAGGTTGTCCAGATGAATTATCATAAAACCTGTATTCCAACCGATAAATGTGTAGGACTCATTGATCCGTGGTATTGTACACATTACTGTGTAGCTGGCTGTTACACCTCGCAGTAAACATGTATCTTTGATTTAGGGCAACTGAGCATAAAACGTGTATGACACCCAGGTCTAAAAAAAATAATCTGCAACCTTTAAACTGCAGCTTGAAGAAAGAGAAAAAAGACCTAAACGTAACATAAAGTTAGCATTCCGAATCGGTTAATTAAAAAGAGAGGATAACAATGCTGTCAAAGCAGTGCCGTAACACTCTAAATAGAAACACGATAAGTGTTTCTTTAAAACAAAAACAGAGAAAACGACCACAACGACCCCTAAAACAGTGTACATGATGAAGGTCAGTTTAGAATTTAAATAAACTCCTGTACGAAATAAGCGGTTCAGTTGTAAAAACGGTAAGGGGGGATGACAGAAATGGGCAATTTCCTGTTTCTTTTGACTACACGGAGTGTAGAGTTTTTACATAAAATAAAAAGAAATCTGCTCTCAACCCTTTCTTGCTGTCTCCGGGTTGAACATCTTGCCAGGTTCTAACAGTCCAGTCAGAAACAGCAACAACTTTACAGTTCAGCCTCAGAAGAGACGGACTGGGCTGAAAACGGATAACCCTTGGTGGTGAACTGCTACTTACTCGCGTGTGCAACGTCATTACCAATCGATAACGGAAAAACCTCGTACAGTTACAAGAACATTAAAGTTATTACTACTTCGGTACTGCAGGAGGACTCGGCAAGGAGGTTTCGTTAATGTAAATAACGGTTTGTTCTGCCACACTGATCGTGAACGTCTTTTATGAAGCTGTTTTATTTCCTACTTACAGGGCAACACGTTTCATTTTCTTAAATCGCAAGGAATATCACATAAGACACACATAATATAACATAAGATATGAACAAAAATAAGAACGTACACGAGTCAGTAACCACTGCACTGGCTACAGGAGTTGTTTGCTCCAGCTAAGCATATCCAAAGCTAAAAGAAACGACAGAAGTTCAATTTTGTGATATTGTGAATCGTAGCAGAAGAACCACCCTATTTCTTCATGTGAATCGCAGTCGGCAGCCCTAAAAGATATATGGTTGAATTGCGCATACGTAGGTGTAAAACATTTATATTTCTCTCATTTATGTTACGGCTTTTCATTTAAAAAAAAAAGTACAGTTGAAATGCAATTCAACGAGAACTTCCCTTGCCATGTTTACCGGTGTTAAAAATGCTGGTAACGACTGAACTCTGTCTGAAATACTAAGTAAACACAACCGTAGTACGAGTCCATTGAAAACTGACAAACGGCGATTAATCAATCTCTGTGCGTGACGGAGATGCAGCCGGCGAACATACCTGCCTTCTCGCACACCTGAAGGAACGGCCACTGTACTGTGGTATATTCCCTTCAGCAGGAGGATGAAACAGAACACAACTACTGTATCTTCTTGAGCAACAGCAGGTCCTGCTCTCCCGTGTCCAGCTGTACAGCGTAGTAAAACAAAAAAGTATATCAGCCGCTAACTGGCACTATCTAGGACCGGTAAAACGGGAGAGCGCTGAGAGGATTCTCACGGCGTGTCTCACTCAGAGCTGCGCGGCTCAGGCTGGGCGCACTCTCCCTCTCTCTCCGAGATGCTCAAACATCCCTTTTTGCTTGGAACTCTGCTGCTTTCTGTAATACTTCATTCACTTAAGAGACGGCCGCTGCCGTCACGATCTCCCACACCCTCCAAAACCCGCCCTCTACATCCCTTGAACTTGCGACCTTTTTGCAACGAGGAATGGGACGCATGTTCCGCTTTGCTCTTAATAGAAAGCTGTTTGTGTTCAGTCTGAGGTCTAAACCACGCGACAGCGCAAAGGGGGCTCAAAGAATATGTAGCAAAAAGAATATGTTCAGAGTTGGCACTAAAAAATAGACAGCCACATTATGTAAATAACCATATACTGTAGATGACTTATAGTTGTAAATAGAAATGTCCCAATTATCTACAGAGTTCCTATAGAACTGGACCGATATCTATAAAAGCCTTTATTTTATTTTTAAAAGAGATACAATTTTAATGGCGTGACTGATCTGCCTTGTGCAGGTGGCCAAGTTCTCATCACTTGTTTGGAGAAAAGTAGCAACACTCTTCGCAGTAGTAACTCACTCCTGACACTCCAGACAGTCGAAGGAGATCTTTCGATGTGACCCGCTAGAAGATGCTCTTTCTCAACATTAATTTTTTTTCCAGTGATCCCCAGACCAGCCAAAGCAGTGAACTCCAGTGACTTTTCATATACTCTAACTGAACTGTTTGGAGGGTCTGTTATATTCCCTTGTGCTCATGGTCCTTGTGGATACAAATATAAAAATACCCTAGTACAAGAATGTCTTAAATTATTATGTTTTATCCATCATTCCAAGCTCTATGAGAATACACTATGAATTTCAGATTGTTACAAGTACTGTATATAAAGAAACAGTAGAAGGAAAATACTGGCTCTCCAGGCTATCCACCTGTTTTCTGACATCTTCTTCCAATTCGGAGTCTAAGGGGAGCCTGGGCCTATTTAAGCAAGCAACGGGTGCAAGGCAGGGTACGCCCTGGGTGGGACGCCAGTCCCTCTCAGGGCACACCGAGACACGCACCCATTAACCTACAAGCATGTCTTTGGACTGTGGGAGGAAACCCACATGAACACAGGCAGAAAATACAATCTCCACACTGGGCCCATGCTAACCACTGTGCCACCAGTCGCCCAACCCGTGAGTCTTTAGAATAAATATGTTGCATTGCTTAGAAAATAGGAAAGCTAGCTCATTTACAGAGAGACAGTGGATTTTAAATCACAACAAGATTATTAAATTATCTTAGGAATGATAGTGTCTGTCTGATATAGGGTACAGTTATTTTTGGTCAAAGCCATTTGTTGGTACGATGTCTTCCAAAGGATGGCAGCACTCTGTTCTCTCTCTGAAACATTAAATAAAAACCTGCTCCCCAGAAAGGCTGGAAGGAAATTCTTCTTTCCCGGAAAACAGGAAAGAAGTAAATGTTTCATTAATTCTATTTTTTTTTTTGGTTTTGCTTTGTTATTTTCTGATCAGCAATTTATGGAGTAATCTCGGGTTCAGGAAGAAGCTTTGGCTCTTGAGCTTCTCTCCAAGGGCAGAATTAGATTTCCTGGGGGATAAGTGGTCTCCTGGGTGTTTAGTTCAGAGAGAGGCTGCTTTTAGTGGCTGATACCTGCATATGAAATGAATGTATTTTTTTGCTCTTAAAGTTGAACATGTGGAAGTGGTAGCTACTTAAAAAAATATATAACATTTAGGTTAGGCTCTGCACGTGACACTTTATAAATGCATAGCAGTTCCCACAAAATAGACAATGAAAAAAAAAACATTAATACAAGACAACAGTCTGAAGTTTGTCCGAAAATATTAATGATTTTCAGGGATCAATTATAGTGGGTTATTCAATGTATTAATGCTGGGTTAATCTAATATACTGTAGGTTTTAATAAGTTTAAAAATGGAATTTGCCACCCCTAGTTTAAAGAGTTACAAAAAATATTTTTTCTTCTCCTATCCCTTATATTTTAGCCATTCAAAACAAATAAAAAGAGAAATGAATCTGGGAGAAATACTCTTTTTCACCAGGTAAGAACTATGTAAAAACTGGCTATAATGAAATATGTTGCCAGAATTCAAGGAGAACACAGCATGAAGATGAATGAGATGATCCAGGTAATTTGATTGAAGCTCTTGGAATACATAGACTTGTTGGAAACATCTGAAACTCTGAAAAGAAGAACTCCAGTGGATCCTGGGACTCGAAACCCGTTTGCTAACCTGAAACTGTTTGGGAGCCATGCCCTGGAGAACTGTGAGCTCTGAGAGGAGGATTCCCTCTTTACTCTTTGCTTAATTCTTCTGGTGTTTTACTGATGGACTTGGCTGTTTATCGGCTACAGCCCATGTAGCCCGATGAAGTGTGTAAGAATTGTTTCGTCTCAGGCCCCCTCTGTTAGAGGTCTGGCAAGACAATATTCTTGATAAATGTCCTACATTTCTATTAGCCAAGCTTAGGGGCATCTTAGCAGGGAACCCAATATTCCCTGTTTATTTGTAAGGTATATTTTAACAGCTGGACAACAAAAATGACAGACACATACAGTATAAACACATGGAATGTAATACTGTAAGCATACTGTAAATGTGGTGTGACTCATGAAAAGAGATGCTGTTCTTTCCAGAATTGCTGTGAGTAACATCAGACACAGGTAAGTCAATTTTTAGGAATTATTTTGTTTTTTTTCTCCATCACAGTACTTAATGCTGGAAGAATGAAACTAAGTAATATTCAATATATTCAATATCAGTCATTTCGTTGGACAGATGGGGTCCCATTTTGAAAACATTATGACATCTCCATTTTTTTATTTTATTCGGAAATTGAACAAGAATTTAAACCTGGGTTAACTGGAATCGTATTTTTGTGAACCTAGCTGTGCAGTACAATGGCAAAATAAAGTAACAGTCTGTTCTTAGTTCCACATTCACTTCTGTTCCCATTCAGTTTAATCCAGACAAAAAATAATTCATCTTTCAGGTAAGTAATTTGTTCCATAAATTACACATTTTGCCTTAATCATTGAAGATACAGAACCAAAAAGCAAATTGAATTCCATTTGCTATCTGCAATGCGGTGTGTCTTTCATTACATCATGTGCAGGTTGAAACTGAGGATTCTGCCCTAATCATTTCTGAATTACAGGCTTCTGCCACACTGTATCTACAATTTCAATAATCGCAGCCTGTGGAGGAGGATGTGAAGAGTATCTGGACATTTGTAAAGGCAGGCATCTATCTCAGAGGTAATTCACCACTTTCACCATTTTCCTTTATAAACAACAATGGTTTGCAATATTGCAGCAGGCGTTTTGTGATCAAAGAAGAAAGAAATTTATCATTACCAGCAATATGCTTATAGATATGACTGGGACTATTAGTATACTGATCTTAAATGTAAATAATTTTTTTAAAGGTACAGTAGACACCTTCACTCAGATCTATTCACTTTAAATGATGCATTCGTTGCCACTCTTTATTTAAGGGTGAAAATACACACCAGCTAAAATTAGACGTACTTCTTAGTGACCTGCAGTTGCGTTAGAATCACACTGAAGCAGAAGCTAAATGGATGGGTAATAAAAATGTTAGTCTCTGTGTATCTGTAATGCATTTGTTTGACAAGTGTTTGATGTCAGCCATTTTCAGCGTCTTCTGTAGTCTGTCCATCTGAGTGATTGACATGAGGGCTGAACTGTACTTTTGCACATCCAGAACGAGGGAGACGTCGTTCTGTGCTTTGTATTCACCACTCGCTCGCTGGAAGCGCAGCTCTGGCAGAGATGACGTGCTGGACTGTAGCGTTGGGGTTGGGGGCCAGGCCTGGTGCCTTCGGCTGAGCCCTGCCAGGTGTGGGGTCACTCGGGGCTGTCCCTCCTGGAGGCCTGTCTCTCCTCACCTGGCCCCCGTTGCCCCCGTGTGAGTCTCGCAGACGCCTCTCCAGCTGAGCCAGAATGTCGCTCTCCAGCGCGGCCATGGTGTTGACATTCAGACCCAGCAGCTTCAAGATGCATTCTTTAAAATCCACTAGCTGTGGGTTTTTTTAGAAAAGACAGTGTCTAGGTTTCAGTCATTAACTACCTTGTTTCAGTTTTAGGCAGCATTTAAATGCTAAAATATGAACACAAGAGTGCAATTTTCATGATTTTATTTACTTCAATACTTTTAGAATATAGTCCCTCTGTCAAATCATATACTGTATACTGTAGTGTGAAGGTTCAGCCTTTTTAGCCTATCATCATTGTGTCTGCAATTCATACACTGAATAAACCAAACAGTCTATTACTGAACTTCATTTTATGTAAATGTTATGTGGCAAAAGAGGTGAAAACATAATTCCAGATGTCTGTCTGTACTGCTGTAAAGGCAGCTGAGTGTTTCTTTTGTGGCTTGTGTCTCACCTCTCTCTCTCTCCTGGCCACTTCGCGCAGGGCTCTCTTCGTCACTCGGAGCTCATTTGACATGGCCTGAAGTGTGGTCTGAGCCCTCTGCCTCTCCTCGCTCTCCTGCTGCAGGTCTCCTCTTACAAACGCCACCGTCTCCTCTGCCAGCTCTTTCAATCTCCTACTCTCCGATAGTGACTTTTTCAGCTCCTCCATGTTTCTGGTCTTTTCGTCCTTCTTCACCTATGTGAGAGAACACTGTTGGTTGGCAACATGAACCAAGAGTGTCCTTTTGTCCCAAAAACAAAACTGAGACAGAAAAGACACTACTATCTATATGTCAGGTATGCACAGGTTATAAAGTCTGCTCTATCGATTTGCTGTTACACAAAGCAGTATTCACAATTCACCTTTAACAGTGCATTCCTTCTCTATATTCACTGCACACAATACAACTTTAGAGTTATGCAGTAGGAATATAGTGGATAGGAACTGATAAGATTTGTTCGGATTAGTAGTGGATAGTACTGAATAGATTTTTGCACCTGATAATTTGTAGAGAAGATTTGTGTTTCAAGACCCTACAGTTCAAAGTAATAACACACTGATGTGTCAGTTGCTCAGTTCCTGTAACTCATTTGCTAAGTCACCTGGAGGAGCCTGGCCTCAGCTAGCTGTGCCTGCAGGCTGCGGTTGGTGCTCTCTAAGTCACTCAGCTGCCCCTGCAGCATCGCTATGTTCCTCTCCAGCTGCAGGACAGTCTCTCTGCTCCCCATCTTCTCTCTCAGGAGCAGGGCAGACATGTCCTGCTCTTCTTCCCTCAGCTTCAGCTTCTGCTGCAGGCTCTCGATCTCTGCCTTCTTTCTGTCCAGCTTCTCTTTCTGAGAAGAAACCTGACATGGATACAGTGTGAAACTCACAAAGGGGTGGGAAAGGCTCAGAAAGCCTTTTATACCCTGATTAGGTTTCATTAACCAACACATGTGCCAACCCATTTGTAAAATACAGTGCTATTGGACATGTTTTTTTGACGTGTTCAGGGTGAGGACGCCCACCTTGTGCTGTAGGGTACGGATGAGCTCCCTGCAGTCACTGATGGACTGGCTGCCCAAACTGGACAGCCGCTCTGCGCGGGACAGCAGTATGTTGTACTGAGTCTGCAGGGGCTTGCCAGAGATCTCCTCCTCCACATTCAGCTTCTGCGCCATCTCATTCACAAACATTATGTGCTACAAAGGGACACAAGCCTTTATTACAACAGTTAGGAAAGTGATACAAGGAAAGCACAGGCAACTCCTACTGTATGTCTCTTGGGGACTAATATCTATCCAAATAGACACTTTTACCAAATATTTTTAAAAAAATGTGCTTTCTTAGAAAATCCATATTTACAGTTCTTTACAAAAACACACAAATAGCTCAATAATCAAATGCTTAATTTCTTCATGAAACTACCATAGTTTCTGAGATTATTCAGAAATGATGTATCACAGATTCTCTAGAATACAAAGTTAAACACAGAGCGGTATATTTAATAACTGCAAGTGATTTGTTGTGCTGTCTGCTGGAAAACGGAAAGAGACGATGGAGGAATTTCAGCACTTGAGGGTTTCAGAACCAAGCAGCCAAATCACATCGCACCAGATTTATTGCATAGTACAGTGGACTGGAGGCCAAATAAAATAAGCAGAAAAGATTTAAATAATGCCCAATAAACCTCACAAAAAGGCACAAACTGTCTCACGTAGTTGCCCACTAATACTGTAACTATTGACCATTCACCAACCCAGTTTATGTTTTCCAATATTCCCTGTTTTTCAGTGCCGACAACAGACATGATTCCAGCGTCCCTGGTGTCTGGAAAGGCCAGGGACTTTCCGGAAGAGCAGAGAGGACAAACCTACAGTAGCTACAACACATCTTTTCCCAACTAGCATCAAGCCTGCTGTATCGTGGGATATGAGCATCACCATGTGGTTGACTGGTGGAGTCAGCTGCCATCCATCAGCTGTTGAAGCAGCAACACCACGATTTCTTTTTGGTCTCCCTTTCTACTTCTCATTTGCAATAAAACACAGACAAGGTGCATAAACAATGCTTCTTTATGTGTAGCATTAATAGAATGCATGAATCTGTGGATGGCATGACATTTCAACTGTGTAATACTGTACATCTGAGGATAGATCAACAGAAGGAGGAACACTCTACAATGGGGCTATTAGCTGACAAAGAGCTCATTTGGAGCTCTTTTTAAGAGATTACGAGGGAAAAAAAGAACAGAAACCCAATTCATTTCACGGTTTCACCTAGTGATATCGAGGTGATGTTATCGTTATTCTCAGTTGATCAAGACTTCCATCACCCTTCTACTATCTACAATAATGGCAACGTAGTACGAAAATTCAGAGAGCTGGACCGAGAGCAAAGATATCACAATATCTTACAAAACTTAGAATACAGAAAGGGAAGATGGGTACTTTAACAAGACGATACCTTTCCCCATTAGACATGCACATCTTAAGAGGTAACTGTGAGATCCTTTCTAACGTAATCCCAAGGTCCCCGACTTTCACCTTTTGCTTCTCGAAGGAAAGGCCGTCGTTCAGCATGCTTTTTGCGGCCAGGCTCCCTTCCACGTGGCGCAGCGTGTCGCGGTGCTGGCGCAGGAGCTCCTGCGTGCTCTGGCTGTGGCTCACGCTCTGCTGGTAGAGCTCGCAGTGCTGCCCCAGCTGCCGGCTCATGCCCTGCAGCCTGCGCTCGTACTCCTCCTCCCTCTGGGCACCGGACAACAAGACAGCCAGCCCAGCTGGGATTACTGCGCGCACGCTTTACGAGCTTCACTCCGACAGGAGGAAACAGGCTCAATAGAAAAGCAGAACAGTGATTGACTCTGCAAAGAATTAGTTTCAAATTAATAGTGTAATTAAATTACTACTGTATAATCCTGCAATGCTCCTTTTTGATTGCATGCTTGTTTTTTCATCCCTTTAACGAACATTATATACTGTACTACATAGGCTAATACATATTATATTTCAAGGAACCATTATGTACTCTTAATTGTACATGCTTTTGTAGTGTACATGTTTTTCCAAAGTCAAAATAGATGCTGACACATTATTTCTCTTCTTTAATGCACTAAAGCTATCTAAAGTAGGGCAATTGATTGATTCCCTCCACTGTTCTTAAGAGGTAGGCAGATGAAGCTCTAGGAGCTGTGCATAGCTGAGCATTTCCTTCTCAAAGTCATCTGAACAAGCCTCTTTGTTCCACTCCTCATTGCACCAGTGATGCAAAACACCCGAGAAGGACACCAGCCAGGTAGTGGAATCAGAGCTGGAAGCTGAGCTACACTGGCTGGAGGCGAGACGCAGCTCTGAGTTGAGCAACTTTCGAGCTGTACTGCTGCTTTAAAGGAAACCTTGGATGATATTTATGACCGTACTGTACTTCACATTCTGTGTCGGTACATTTCGTGATAGGGAGTATCTGTCCAGCTATGAAGTGCAATTAAACATTCCAGAAATGAGCTGTATTTATCCATTTGACCTTTAGCATTGCAGTGGCACAAATCATTTCATTTGGAATTATTGGAAGGCACTCCTTACGTATTTTTCAAGTAAGTCATTATCTAAAAAAAAAATCTGAATTTAATGGAAGACTTTGACTCTTCCAAATTAACATTTTTTTACAGCTGGTACTGTAATGTAGAGCTCTATTTACCAGGAAGCTCGTATTTCCCAAGGTCTACGTGATTTACTAATAGTTTGGCTTCAGTGGAGCTCATTTTAGTTTGTTGTTGCTCATCTATTTTCTGGGCTGCACTTCTCCCTCCTGTTCTCACTCATGTTCTAATTTCTGTGTTGAGAGTAAGCTAGTTTCTAGTTTTAAACAAGGACAAAATCTGTCAGTTTAGGAGCTGGAGGTGAACCTTTTTCTTTGGGCTTTATGCCACACTTTAAAGTGAGCGTGTGCATAAAAAAACAATTGATTGTCTCGCAGGTGACAGCAAGAGCCTCATCTCTTCCCTGCATCAGAGAAAGTTACATCAAAATTGAGATTTTTTAATGCCATGCACAGTTCAGATGGACACGTAGCTTGCAGTGTACCGAAGTTAATGAGTGACACTTCCAGAAACCGGACAAGCTCAAGAGACTTTACTTTAACATGATCACACTGAGAGTTTGGACAGACCAAGGTCAAGCCCTGTAATTGAGATTGATATTCATGTGCTGAATAGGCGCAATCACTGTCCATTTGTATGGCACGGTTAGTACCTACGTACCACACTGAGCATCAACAAATGTCTATTATGAATGCACTGAAATGCTGGTAGTGCCTGATCAATCTGAGTGTCACAGATGTTGAAAATCACTGACATTTTCGAGTTTAAAAAGTATGAGCATCACTAACTTGTTTAGAGCACCTAGGTGGACCAGAGATAGAGTTCATGGTATTTTGCATTCCTTGCTTGTGACATTGATGGCAAAGAGCAGAAGAGGCTGGACAGAGACATTTCTGACATGGTTGTTCTACAGTAAATTCATCAAGATGGGTTACGTGGGACACCTGGACATGGACAGCAGAGTGCCACAGCCCCCATCAGAGCGGCTACCCCTGGCTCCGCTCACCTGTCTCCAGTCCCGCGTGGCGCTGCAGAGCTCCTGGACTCTCTCGATCACTGCCTCCTCGGACTCGGGCACCGCGAGCACGCTGTCGCTCAGCAGGCCGGCGAGCTTGTGCAGGAAGGAGCTGTGGAGGGTGCGGGCCGCGCGGTTCTCGCAGCACTGGGACTGCAGGCTGAGCTCCAGCTGCTCGGCCCGCGCAGCGGCTGCCTGCAGCTCCCGGTGGCTCTGCCCCCACTCCTTCTGGCTCTGCTCCAGCCTCTCGCGCAGCAGCTTCGCTTCTCTCTCCAAGGCCGTTTTGACAGCAAGAGCCTCGTCTCTTCCCTGCATCAGAGAAAGTTACATCAAAATTCAGATTTGTAATGCCAAGCACAGTTCAGATGGACATGTACTGTAGCTTGCAGTGCAGAAGATGTTGAAGATAGCATCGAAACAGAATGTACCTAAGAGCACAGGAAATGATCTCTGCATGAACCAACACAACAGAAACATTTTCCTCATTTCTTGGTCCTTTTAAAAGCAATTTAGTTCAGCGACTAAATTACACTGAGAGATATTTAATATCTGAAGAGTATGTTCCCTTTATTTTTATTGCATTCTGACAGATTCATTGCTTGTAAAAGGCTCCAGACAGATTGTTGGAGCCTGAGATTGGCTATAGTTTTGTCCTCTTCGATTTCCTACGCTGATCTGGCTCCTGTTCCTGCTCCTGCTCGAAGGAAACACACCAGTCCATATGACCATTCTGACACAGTCCTGTGTCCGCAGGTCACTGGGACAGCTGTGACAGCAAAGGAGCAGTAGCGTTGAAAATATCCACTAGTCTGTGTGCGAATACCTCCCTTATGTTTTCTTTTGTTCTTTCTTCCATATGTATACATTGTTTCTATTTCCTTACTTTCTAAATATCTTTCCCTGGCAGATGTTTTGCACTGTGTGCTGAAAAGACTGGAGGAAACCTGGATAATCTTCAAAATCCTGCCCTGTGAACTCAACAAGAAGCGTACCCCACCTCGCAAAACCTGAAGATAGTTATGGGAAATACTAGTTCATTATTTTAGCAGATATTATTAATAATACATTTCAGTTCATAGTGTGTCTTTAAAAGCACGAGGTACAGGTACAGTATGAGCTGTTATTCTTTTGTTCAGATCGCAGTTCAATTATTAAATAATATCCCTTGGATATTTTGGGGGTTTCCCCAAACCCAGTACAGTTGTTTTCTCTGCCTCTCTTCAATTAAATCCTAATCTTACAACACAAAGAGCTCATTTCCCCTCCTAGAAGGAGGGCTTAACTGGTTTGGTTTGGCAATAATTCCAGAATCATGGATTCAAACCTGGTACACTGCCCTGACATTGATTTGGCACCATGTCCTGTTTCGCTAGTCTGGAATGGGCACCTCTTAGAGGTAGAGCTACACATTGCAGTGGCTTTTTCCTGGAGAGTCACGTCAAACATCTTACATTTGTTCAGTTGACCTGCAGTCTTTCAGGATGTGTCCAGAACAGAGAAAAATGTGTGCAGCTCTGAGAAAGCAGGGCCACACATCTCATTTAATTGACTGTATTTTTTAAATCAGGTAATGTTATAAGGACACATAATTAACAGAGAACATTCAGCTACAATCTAGCCCTCAGGTTAGCTGATGATATCAACTTAAAGTTGATGATTTTCAATCCTAGAGAAACTTAAAAATACTGTTCTAGCTCAAAGGTCTGTAGCTTTTCTGGAGCCCAGTGACCACCCTACATATACAGTACAGAATGAGCGACTGTTTTCTGTTTTTTTATTGTGTGCAGCTTTTCAAATTTGATATCCTGAAAGTTTCCCAATGTAGTCAGTTGTTAGTGCAAACATAAATCAAATACCAAAAAAAGCATAATTCTACTTTGTAATAAAGCCTTTTCAAAGGCTGATCAGGTTACATTCAGAACTGGAATTTGTACATGGTAATCATGGCCTTGATCAAGATCAGGATTATCCCTGCTGCAGAACAGGACTATAAAATTAGGATAATTATGTTATTTGTAATTTAGGGAGGCATCATGGCAAAATAAAACAGCCTAACATGGAGGGGTAGACAGAAGAGAGAAACTGTCATGATTTTCAATACTTTATGGACGGATTATGATCTCATGGGAGTTGGCACAAAGACTCATGAAAAACAACATTTCTGAAAATAACAGAAAAGCAGAGCAATATCAATATTCTTTTTTTTTTAAAAAAAGTCTGGAAACATTATTATCTGGTTAAATCGTCAATTTAGATAAGATTGGCTTTATTACTTTTATCTTTATAATCTAAGCAAAATCTTAACTTTATTAAAAAATACCTTTATCCTGTTTTTCAGCACTGCTGGAATGAAATTGAATATTCATACCCAGGCTCAGGCATTTACAAGGAAGAACAACAGCTCTTTTTTATTTGATTCTCTTATGAAGAGAGGATTTAAAGAAGGCACAGAATTAAGCCAGGGATTTCGTAATTTAACTGTTGTATTCAGACAAAAAAAAATCCTGCAGCCCTCTTCCACATGTACTCTCATTGAGGACAGGCACTGAAATGCAGCTGGGGAATCGTTAATGGTGTTCGAGTCCCATTCAGCGGCGAATTTCTTGCCGCCGAGTCTGCTCTATCAGCAACAATGGAGCAGGGAGAGGTCAACACGGTCACAGACGAGCCGGAGAAACTCATTGTGACTGTGAAGGGGTTCTGTGGCTTCCGAGGCGCAAGGTTCACAGAGCCCAGATGTTACTGAAAATGAAATCAGAAACTGATTTGGAATTGTCTCAAGTATACAAAAAGTACAAAAAGGAACATATCAAATACGAATTGCTTTGGCTCTTTGATGTAGATTTAAAAATAAAATTTGTATCCCATCTGGCTCTGGCCTTCTCTCTCTCTCTCTCTCTCTCTCTCTGAACACGACACCCTAATGTCACGCTCTTTTTTGTCACTTTAAGGCTTTAAGGCAATGAGCAACACAAGGTTCGGCTAAAACACACCTCAGGGGAAATACAGAAAGGCAGAAACAGTGCCTAATATGTTAATTGTAAAACTTGAAGAGCGAAGCACAGGACAATGGAGATATTGGATTTCATGTTTTAAAACAGTTGATTTGGTAAATGGACAGTTCTAATTCTCATTCCACGAACGTAGAAAGCCGAATAAGTCCTTCATGAGGTAAAGATGTGTTTAGTTGGAATGTTTGCGAAATTGTCCCACATATAACACATTACAATATTATCACCACAAACACCTCTTTCACTAAGAATCAAAGAATCACAAAATATTTGTGCACCAGAGTGGTGAGGCAATCAGTACTGCTGCCTCACAGCTCAATTGTCCTGGATTCAATTCCAGCCAGGCATGGTGATTACTTGTTTTCCACAGCTGGAATGGAATTATTCCAGGTGCTCTGGTTTCCTTCCACTCCTCAAAGACATACTAGAAAAGGTTAAAGGTAAGTTTTTCCCCGTAGGCTCCTGTCCACTGGTGTGTCCAGTGTGTGTGTCCACTTCCATGTACTGGTGTCCTGTCCAGGGTGTAGATACAGTACACTTTCTGCTCTTTGCTTCCAGGTTAGCGTCTGATTTGCTGCAACTCTTAACAGGAAAAAGCAGCTTTCTGATATTGAATGGGTCAATGGATTGATTTGTGGATCAATCGCCTGCTAATAATGGCTTAACAATTATCCTACAGCCCGTTCTCTGGTGTAACCTTTTACGTTCTAATGGATGTGTCTTTCACAAACAATTTTAGTTTACATCCCATATCCTATAATTTGTAAAAAAAAAAATGTATTTTACTGAGCCATCTCATTAAGTAGAATGTTAAATATTAACGGCTTCTGGTGCTGCAAAAAAGCACAAAGTAATAAAGGAAGCAAAAAAAGCTATGAATTGGTTTTCAGTAAAAGTGCATGGAACTTGAGTGAGTACCACTAACACATAGCGAAGCAACATGAAATTCTGTTTCATTTCATTTAAGAGATTTCCCCTTTGCAAAAGCCTCCCCCACATTCTAATGAGCTTGTGTACAGAGGATCAGCTCTCTCCCGTTGGCCTGAGCAGTACAACAGGAACAGACCTTTCAATGCATGCAATTTTATTTTGATAGGATTGTATGTGTATTTAAAGCTTTTAATACTTTGGAGGCTTCAATAATATAGAAGGCACAACATGACACATACTGTATATGTTTAGTCAGTTTTAACATCTCACTTTCTAAAAAGCATAACTATGCTGAGTTTGTATCTTTTGATGGCTGGATAAATGATGAGAACTGGTCTACCTGTCTCTTCTCCTGAGTTTCCCAATCCCATTCGTCTCCTACATGTTCCAAAAGGTCAGTGACGTTATAATAATCAAGCCCTGGCTAGACCCGACCAGGAAACATCAGACAGGGAGCCCTACCCTCTTGAGTGCAGTGAGCTCCTCTGCTCGAGAGGCAGCAGCTCGCTGCTCCTGGTTCACTTCTCCCACCAGCTTCAGGATCGTTTCTCGACTGGTCTTGAACTCCAGGTCTTGACTATCTAGAGCTTCCTTCAGGCTGCCTATCGTCACCTTCTGCTGCAAATTTTCCTCCCGCAACTTAGAAACCTTTTTCATAAAATAAAGAATAGCATAAAAAAATACAATACAATAACAATGTTGGCAGATTTGGGGACAGAAATCCTCAGTCTCAGTCAAGCCAAGTACTGTATCCTACTGTAGCCAAGCGCTATAATAAATTAATAATCTCACTTTCTGTTCAGCTATAAAGTGTTGAAAATTCATGTGGTGATTTGTTGTGAGTGGGTTAATACACCATAGTTGTATTTTTACACATTGATGAAAAGTCGTAAGATTATTATAACAATCTGTGGATTGGGGGTGTGAATATTAATTAGTTCTTTAAGCCTGGTAATGCACTGCCTCTGCTCCATACAGTTTACTCTGCAATCTGGACACACCTATCAGCCATGCAAAGAGAATATTTGCAGTGCTACTGGGAAACATATCATAATCAATTAATCAGCACAAGTAAGGCCTAATTACAGGGTGTATGAAGAAACATATTTCAACATTCATGTCAGGCTACTATTTAACAGTAGTGCTGTACAGTAACACATACTCACTCTCAGTATCATGTTACCAAGGGAGTTCTTTGGATCCTTTTCACTCAGCCCTAGGCTTGATGCAAGTCCTGCTGTAACATCCACCAGCTTCTTTTCATTGCCAGTGGCTCTCTGCTCTGCATCCTCTCGCATTGAAAGGTGGAACCTGCGCACACAGAACCAGTCAAGGCACTAGCCTTAACTTGCAGGAAATAACACTGAAGACAAGGCCATCTGCTGCTGTAATGAATCTGGGCTGTGGTGTAAAGGGCAGACATTTATTTGCAAGCAGAAAAGTAATTAAAATTAGGAACACCTACAGGAAGAATGGAAATAGAACCGTACTATTGAATAATTTAGCGGAAAAATGTTTTACAGGTGTAATGTCTCATGATACAGCATAATGGTAAAGCAGTTGTTCCAATTTAATGTTTACTAATTTAATAACCGGCATGAACAATGCAAGAATATCTTAATTCCCCGCAGTCCGTGATTTTTCAGGGAGAACCTACTTAATATGTAAAAACTCTTCAATTTCATTAGCAAGCAGCTCCTGAAATAGAGGAACAGCAGTTGTTCATATAAAACAAAAATGCAACATGAAGATGAACGTGAGGGTTTTTCACACTTAAAAATAATAAAAGAATGAAACAGAATGTGCCAGTGCGTGCACCATTTTGCTTTCCAGCACGAATACAAACTTTCTTCTTGAGTAAAGGTTCTTTTATGAGACAGCTGCTGTTGTAAGAGTGGGCGCTCTCACCTCACTCTCTCCTCAAGTTCGGACACTCTGTGCTGAAGCTCGGCTTTCTGTCTGTGTAAATCCCCCGGACTGCGGTCAGGCTGGAGGGGCACAGCCACGCTCCTTGTCCAGCGCCCTTCGCTGGCCTGCTGTCCTGGGGCCTGGGCAGGGGCAGACGGCAGAGTGCTGCTGAGCTTCATCCCCACCAGCTCCTCCCATGGCTTCTGTGCTGATGGAGCTTTTGGAAGCAGGTGTGTTTGGAGTCCCCCGACCTTTAGTGCGCAAGACGTACAGAAACATGAGACCAGCCCATTTGGAACTGGAAGATCAGAGCTGACCCTCAAGATGCTTAAGATCAGATGCGTTAGAAATTCTGCTTTGGAAAATGTGGCTTGATCACTTCTTTTGTTAAGATCTACCTTTATTTTTTCAAAATATAATATAACAGTGCTATGTCTTCCACAAGATATTTATTTTTCATGTTTTGGTCCTTTAGAATTTTGCTTGTTTTTACGTCTTACCTCTCCCTGTGCTGTATTTTCTCTGTAAGCATTGCCAGCGATCCATCTCTCATAGGAATGCAGAGGTGTCTGGTTGGGAGAACTCCGTAGTTGCTCTAATGATCCCTATTAAAGAAGAACTGGTTCAGCTTCCTCATCAGTCCTGGTCCTGTGAATAATTCTGCATGTTGAAACTGGAGCATGGGGCACTTTTGGTTTGTAGCATTTCATGCATTATGGTGTAATTCTTCACACTTCCTGGGTCACAGTTTCATGGTCAGCCTACATTGAGCTAATGCAATAAAGTGCGATTTCATACCTGACATTTGAAATAGTACTACATTAGGTACCTCATTAAAGTGTAGCACTACATTATTTGCTTGTTATGCCCCCTTAAAAATTATTATAGCAATTAGTCTCAAACTCCTTGGGCTTTGGGATACAGGGGGAGAAATAATGAGTCTATGCTTCTTTGTCTTGTTTCAGAACCACGACCAAGATACTTGTATATCGTCTTTTTCCCTGTGAACCTGAATGGTAAAAAACTAAAAGCTTAAAACTCCACCCTGTATAGATTTGCAAAATAACTTATTCTTTTCATTCAAAACTTAATGCTTCCACAGATGACATACAGTAATGAAAGGATTGAAGAGAGACCATATTCATATTCTTGACACAATTAGAATGAAATAATGCCTCCCTCACCGCATATCCTCTGGCCTTCGATAAGATTTGGAGGAATCAATGAAACTAGCCAGCTGTTCAGTCCAACATGAAGGGCCCGAAGGCTCTCTCTTCTAACCCTGGGCCTCCTGTCCATTAATAACAATGTCAGGGGCTCCCCTCTGAAGAGGAGGCCAGAGTGGGAATCGGACTTCAGGCACAATTTCACAGAAAAACATCACAGTCAGAACCATTCATAATTTCCACCTCCAAGTAAAGACATGGATCTAGATCAAAGGACCTGGTTTCTTCCCGAAAATGTGCAGAAGCCTATTCAGCAATAAAGCCAAGGGATGATTTAATACAGAAACATACGGGTTGGTGCCAGGAAGGTGTCATTGAAGTACAGACTATTGCTGCATGCTCCCAAGAGAAGTCCTGCAGTCAGACTTTTCACTACTTACAGCTGAGACTGCTTTAAGATTTTCAGTAAGTCAACCTGTGAACCACCAGTTGCACTTGAGCAGATCTCCCCAGCTGTAGACCAGATGTGAAACTCAAGACCAGAATGCCCAATCATGTGTGTCAAGCATATGTCGAGAACATTTAAATTAGCAAAACAAGGAACAAGAATAACTGTTGTAGTTCCAGTAAGGTGCAAATCACAGTGCCTGGGATATGGTTACTGAGCATGAAGTAGGTAGAGAGGAGGCAGAATTATTCAATAACCACAGATCTGAAACTGGATGAAGATACTCTTTCGCTGTTTAGACATAAGATAGAGTTGGGATCTCCATTCACACTGAAGTCCAGGGCCATTCATATTTTGTTAATCCAGAAGAATACAATTATATATAGTTATAGTTTGCCATCAATTTACCATTAATTATTATATCCTTTTCAACTAAATCAGGATGTCTCACAGATTCTCAGTCTTACAGATGACTTGTAAGCTTGAGATTAGGTAATTCATCTCCTGAACACCAGAAGATCATTGGGGACTCAAATAATCCTTTTCTATCGAAGTGACCACTAGACAGAGTGCTCTGCTTAGAGGTAGTGCAACAGCTCCATCTTCTGCTGAATCTAAGCAAATCTTTATCTTGTAATTCTACTCAGTACCCTTAACCACCTGTTAATTTTGTGTAGCATTTCCGGTAGCAACGTAGATGAGGGTGAGTACTCCTCATGCAGTTCTAAGCTGTTATTACTAATGACAACAATAAGAAACTAGGAGGGTTGTGCAGAAGAATAATGACCCGCTTTCTTTTCTCATTACTCTGCAACAAGATGTTGGCAATTTCAATTTTACAGAACTGAAAGTTTCGCTGTGTTCTTGTGGGAATTCCTTTTTGTATCAATGTTGGGGTATTTTTCTGTGGATGCCTCTTGTTTAAAACTACAGGGGCTTCCAAAAGAATCTGGACAGCAACACTCTTTCTGCTTTACAGTCAAGCAATTTGTATTTGTAGTTGTAAGATTAATATGAGTGCATTTTCCTTTCTTTCAGTTTCAAAATTGCTTGCTTTCCTTCAACAGAAAGTTCTTTGGTTTGCGTTTTGACTTTCAACGTTAGCCTCCAAAAACTGAAGCCAAAGCGAGATTGATTGATATGATGTTTACAGCTCTTGTACCTGACCGACAAGGGACACCTCTCACCCAACTGTCCGAATACTTTTGCTCCTTTAAAATAAAGAGGCTCCATGCTATCGGCTTGTTTGATTGACTGAAGAGGGTAGAGTTGAAAAGGGTGACGTCCCCAGCAGAGCCACAGAAGCCACGTGAGGCCAGAGTTCATTCTAGTTTCTGTAGAACTGAGTGGACTAGAGAGACACACCTCCCCTGGATGGAACACCAGTCTGTCACAGGGATCACCACCAGCCAGGACTGAAGCAGCTGGGGTAAAGTATCTCTCCCATTGTACTACAGCAGTGTCTGAAGCAGAGACTCGAACCCACAGCCTGCCAGTCATGCACCAAAGGCACATCTAATACCCCATGCCACCTCCAGGGCCAAGTTACATTTATTACAAATGAAATACTTAGGAAATGTGATTACCAGTCAATTTTTTTTAGGAGAAACTAAAATCTGAGCTTACAGCAAAAACCAAGTTCCAGCACTGTTTACAGCGCGGGCATAGCAACGTTTCCTGGTTTAGAACAACTTGGTGTGATGATTGAGCTCCTAAATTAAATAATTCAAGATTAAAAAAACATCAGGCAAGAGGGCCTATCCGCTGGCGTGAGATGAGGACAGCTTTGCAAAGCATCAGGAACCATTTCTGAGAAAGCATCTTCTGCATTACTGGCACTGTGCATCCACAGGACAGACCCCAGCCTATACATCTGTTAGTGCCTAGGATATTTGCAGAACAGGCCTGGTGTGCTTAGATGCAAATGCTAATGGACAGCAGACTAGATGAAATGGCTGAAACCATTAGAGATGCATTATAAAGGGTATGTGAGTCAGGAGCTGCTTGTTATGGATTCAAACATAATTGAAGGCAGCTCTACGAGCCGTGTAAACAGATTTGTTCAGTTTTCAAAGTTCAATCATTTCCCCATAAAGTTAAATTGAATTTAATTCTGATTCCAAAGAGGCTTCTAAATTGTTGCATCATGCAATGAGATCGTATTGATGAACCTGTTCTGATGCTCCTCTGTTGTTATGTACAAGGTGGAATACATGAATCTGTCATTGCTATTTTTTTGTGAGCAGAGACAAAGAGACAAATTCTTTCTCTGGCAGATCCTGGGGTGGATGAGGGGGAGTTTTTAATGTAGTTTGGCTGGTAAAAGCAAGGATTTATCATTATTAAAAAGAATAAGTGTGTGAGAACAACATTTTCTAAAGGAAACCAATTTTGCCTGATGCATGATTCTTGGAGTAGAGAATTACTTCAAAAGATAACACGTAACACTCAATCAAAGTGTTGTCAGACCCCAGCCTCTGATTAAAATCACACTATCTTACACATTTTTTCACAAATACCCAATCTGGCACAGCATGTGAATTGCTTGGCTGAGATGTAAATTGATCCTCATCCCACAAAAACAATCCTTTTTTATGTTGTGTTTTGTTGTTTCCTGCAGAACAGCTAATATTAAGTTCTAGGTTATACAAAGTTCTGCCGTCTATATAACAAGAGAGCTGTATCAATAAGTTCTAATTCTTCACCTTACAAAAGAGAGCTTTCAGTTGTAGCACATGGAAACAAGCAGCCAAGGAACACTTGGTAGACGATCAGATGTAAATTGCCCCAGTTGTGAACAACAGGAGGATTGTATTTACAGTACATGTCCAGACATGCCTGGATTTGCACTAAAAACTTTATATAGGTGTAGGTGCAAAGATCAGGGGAAGTGGTATCATTTCACCCACTGATCCTGGGCTTTGATACAGACTTCCCTGAGATGTCCATAGTTATTGGTTACTGAATTCTTGGTCTCACGTGCAGATTTTTTAAACTTAATGATTGAATGTCACTGTGGACATCTTTATTAAAAATTACCAAGATCTTACATTCAATCAATAGTACACTGCATCTGAAAACATTTTTGTAATTTACAGACATCTGCTATGATTGTCGCTTGTTTTGATTCAGTTTTCATAGGAAATTGAAATTTCAGCTTTTCCTCTTCAATTAGATCAGAGAACATTTTGTGCTTTTGAATTGAGTTTGGCTATTTGCCAGGAGAATAATCTGAACTACATAGGGTCAATGCAAGGTTCTTATTAAGGGAACTTAATAAGAGTTAAAATCGTAAAAGGTCTGTTTGTCAGCACATTGAGTAAACATCACGCTGTTACAGCCCGTGACAAGTGTTTAACTCATCCTCTCCCAGTGTGGCAGCCTTGAACATGTAAAATAAATCAGTTGAATTAAAACTAAATTAAAGTGAACAAAAGTCAATACTCAACAACAAACTCTAATACTACATTAACCCCTCAAATATTTTTACATTTTTATAGGCCTCTTTAAATTTGGAACATTTATTTAAATTCCTGTGCCAGATCTTTTGATACGAACATACAGTACACAAGGATGGATTTATGTCTGCTACAGGTCTTACAGTACATACACATCCAGATATCCAGAGAAAATAAGATATATCTTTCCTAGACCTCATTAAAACTACTGTTAATGAGCTGTTTCCAGTGAGGTATTAGTACAATTAGGAAAAAACCCTAGAAATATGAATACGCATCTGAAAAATGAATGTATTGTCCAATGCATATGGGCAGTTCTCGTCATCATGTTCTGAAGGGGAAAGTGCACTAAGAAGGAAAGGTGCAGAGTGCCTGTTTCCCATGTTAACAATATATGCTTTTTTTCTTATTCTCAATGAGGGGTTCATGTTGCATAGGAAATTAATGACATGAAAGTAATAGTCCTCTCACTCCCCCTTCCCTCTCCCTGTCTCACAGACGCATGACTTTGAACTCTTTCAGCACCGTGCAGCCCTGGCTGCTGTGGCCTGCGGTGCCTCCGGTACTCACCTCACAGTGCCTGTGCGCAGAGGAGGCTGGCGGGGCAGCTATCTGTCCAGGTGAGGACCCCTGCAGCAGACTTCGGATCCAGGGGGTGTCCTGCAGTACACTGGGATCTGGGCTCCGGGTGCTGTGTGACTGGGACATGTCTGATACAGTTAACCCATCAGACGCACGAGGGCATGTAATACTGTGTTCCGGTTCTGCTCCTTCCCACTGTGACAACTGCTCAGCGCCACCCTCTCAAGAAGACCTGTCAGCTAAAGACTGGCAGGGTGCCGCAATGCTTGTGACCAGGCACGAGATGCCATGAGAAAGATTGATATTACAGCCTCATCGCGCTTCCTCCATCGGGGGTGTCAGACAGTTGATTCTGCGTTGACCCTGCTGCCACAACACAACGGGTGGTGGGCGTGTCCCGTTTCTATAGTAACCCCCCCCAGCAACAGTGGCGAGTGAAACTCCCAGCACACCTGAAGGCACTTAAGAACAATCGCACTGTATTGTGCAAGAGGGAAAGGATGAGCCGGAAAAAGCCAACTTTGTCCTCTATTATTTAGGAACAATGTTTCACAGAGTGCAAAGGCTAACCTGTGTCCATCACACAAGCAAATCCATCATTTTCCCATGACTGCAGACATAGAGGAACTCGCACACAGAAATCCCCATGCTGCTTATGGTGTCGCCATCCAGAGTAATCCAGACCTTGAAAGAACCTGTGCCCCTCTCTAAATACTATTTTTATTTATTATTTATTTTACATTTTAGCTTTTTTTATTATTCCAGGTAGAGTTACACTGTTTACAAGGTTTTACATTAAGTGTTGGTACAAAGAAAACAATTTATATGATTACAAAGGAGTACAATAAAGTCGATTAAATAAGATTAGAATGAAGACGAGTGCAGCGCTGCTGACCACTAAAAAAACGATTCTTCTCACCTCTGATCATCACGGTTTGCAGGACAATTATGGGCCAACTTGCAGCAGAGGGAAAAGTACAGAAATAAAAACAGATACAGTGTAAAGACAAATACAGTGTTTGAGTATTTTTCTGATTTTTGGAACACAATGTGAAAATGTGTTCAAACTTGTTTTTGCATTTAAACCTAAGAATATACAGGTTGTGTGTGTTGGGAGGGGCAATTTCTGGCATGAACAATCTGCATCTAGCTAGTAGGTCGAAGTATACCAGCAAGCAAGTTTGACTAAGTGTTACACTGTATGTGTTATCAATATGACTACCGTGTATTGAGAGGTACTCACGGGTGTAGCCTCCATTTCTATGGTCTCTCTGCATCACCTTACATCTGATTTAAACAGATTCAAAATCCACAGCTCTGAAAGATTCTTTATCCACGAGGAGCTGAAGCAGGGAAGCCAAACCATACACTGTAAATCTGAATAATACAGTTCTATATACTGTAGAGAATTCTGTTCTCAAAAAAGCAACATCAAGTTTCTCCATGATTTAGAATGACATACTGTACATTCTGTAGCTTTTCATTTACAAAGAAAATTGAAGTATGTGACTGCAGCTTGGAAGAGAAACTGACAATCATGGCTGAGACAGGACATGTACTGTATAACTTCTTCAGTTCACCTCAAGGTGTCAGCCCTTGCTCATTTTATAAAAGTGCTGCTATTTGTTGCGATGTCAGCTGTGACATGAAATAACTCAAGAGCCTTGTGTTAACATACTAACAGTAGACCACAGAGCACACTGGTCTGTGAGTTTGCTTTGGGAAGATGGAATGAGATGGGTTTCCTGATTAAATGCTGGCAATGAATGCCAATTAGAATTGACCAGATGTTAATTAGTAGAGCAATCCAAAACTATATGTTAAATGCACTTACTGCTGTTCACTCATTCTTGCTGAACTGGCAATGATGTCCTGAAGCCATACTGTCTGCACCTTTAGTAAAAAGCCTCCTATCTTGGCTCAGACAAATGAAAAGATTCATATAACACACAGCATCTCAGGACCTTGCTCTGTGTCCTTCTTTAATGCAGTCTTCCTCTTAATAGCTCCTTAAGTCTATAGATCAAATACATGATGGGGTACATTTTAGGGACCATTAAAAGATTGAATTGTATTAATCAATATTTATTAGAGTTGTCTCAATATTTGTAGAAGTGACTATTAGGATAGTTTTAATCACAGGTAAAGGCCTGGCTCTTAGTTCACAAATGGAAACTGGAAGCCCAGTTTTGTGGTGGGTCTCCATTGAGCAAAAAGGAAGATGCAGAGGGCAAACAGCCTGTATTAGTTCTTTAATGTGTGACCTGAGGGTGTATCAGTTTGGTTTTACACAAACCAAAGCACATTAAAATTCTTCTAACTTGGGACATAGGAGTAATATGGGAACTGAGCTTAGAAGGAATGAAATGCAATCAAACTTGCCCAAGACTGTACTGTTTCCCTGTGGAGCCTGCCATGAGGTTTTGCCCCATGTCACAGCACCCCATTCGCCTCTGTTCACTTTGTGTGCAGATGAGAGGGGCAGAACTCCTGGCTGCTGGTGGACTTATTGTTAGCAGCAGGAAACTATTACTTTCTCTGATAAGAGGAACTGCAGTTCACACAACAATAAAACATCAATCCATTGTTGCCAACTCTGCTGTCTTCTGTAGTCCATTATGCCTCATTAGGCTCTCACACTTCCAGCTTCCCCAAAAGCCTACACCTGGATGCAGTCAGGCAGAGCCTGTCTGCAAAAAGACCTCCCAGTCCATTGACTGCAATCACATCCCCAAGATGGAAACAAACAAAAACAAGCAGCATTTTCACACTGACCTGAAGAAAACAAACCTGGAATTTTATGCATGTAAGTATTTATGTAATATTCTGAAAGGAAATTATTCTACCATACTGATATAGCAATATTAAACCACTAGTTTGTCTTCTGGCATCACAATAAGTGGATTTGATAGCTGGCTTACTGTCTTCTCATGCCCTTCTATGGGTGAATGATTTTACTGAAACAGAATTTAAGTATGTGCCAGTTCGCTTATGCATTGCCCTTTCTTTGGCTGGAGGAGAGAGATGACTACACCCTCTGTGAGGAGTTCAAATTTCCCCAGTCATATTTCCACTATCTCACTGAGCCAAGGACAGTATTGCACAACTGGGTGATTTTTCTTAATGAGCCCTGACAGCGGACCCGCTTTCCCAAATTTCTGGGAAAAGACCAGGGAAATAATCAGTAAACCTGTGCAGAAGTGATGGGATGGTGGTCCCAGCAGCTGTAAAATGATCAAAATCTAAGGGAGATGTGAAGATTTTACAAAAGCCACACAGGATAAAGAAGGAGTCACCACTTCTCCTCTCATCCTCTCCTCCAACAGCTTAATTATCTTTATACCTTAGGCTTTGCTGCACCTAGCAGCTGTAGCAATAGGAGGGGCATTCAATTCCGCTTGGCCGGGACAAGGGGAATAGAATGCATTTACAGGGATACCCATTGTATGACAGCTGTTAAAATAATGTACTATATAATGATTAAAAAGGAATGCGAAAAAGGGGATTCTTCATGTAAGAACATGCAGGATCTTTAAACAAGAGTCTGCCAGCCATGCGGAGCACATTAATCAGGAAGCCACACATCTCTTACCCTGTCGGTGTCAGGATCTGCATTTTATAACGAGCAGGGCTCAGTTTATTTAATTCAGATACAGTTTAAAAACATTGATCCGCAAGGATGTCCAAACCATCATTCGAAATGATCATTTGTTGTTGTTTTTTATTGAATATTTTTGATGTGAACATTTAAAAGTCAGTAAAATAAACCTCAAAAGGCTGCATATGAAAAAAAAACTACAGCGAGATCATAGTTTTCTTTGAATTCCTACTAAATGGTCATGATTCCAAGTATTGCAGTTTGTGTAAGAACTTTGTGTTATATAGGAAAACTACAACAAATAAAAACATTGTGTTTCTAGATTATTTGAAAAGGATCCTATTTCAGGCGAGCAAGTTTGGAGACAGCAGTGTGGGTGGCTCTAGTGTTCGCTGCTTACAGTTTGGGATTAATTTCTCAGATGTGATCCTGCAGTTATTCTGGCATAATTGAAAGCACGTGTGTGATGGTTTTCCTTGATGGCACAACCCTGGAGGATCTGACTTGCTTTGGTGTGGTACTTTTCCATTAAAGTGATTATTTGTCTTCGTACACAAGAGCGAGAGGAAGATTGGCGATGTAAAAACTGTGTTCCAGATACTTACAGTAATGAACAATTGAATTCCCAAGTGGTATAGAATTTAATGCTTTCATTTCAATAAGGGCCTCAGAACAAAAATAGCTAATTGCTGTACTTAATGTAGGTACCTTTAACTGCCTTTAGCCATTGTTAGCATGTCTGTGTTTTGTTGCCATGGTAGAAACTGTCTGGTAACGAAAGAAAGACCAGGCTCCTGTAACTTCCAGAAGAATCTGGCATTGCAGAGCACAGACAACTCTCTGCACAGCAATACTGATTTGTCTAACTCTCATTGCTCATGAACCTTGAGTTCTGTTCTCCTGCAGAAGGAATAAGTCGGGGTCTTGCTTCTTATTTATTTTCACCTTGAAAAGGATATTTTTCCTTCTGGAATCCCTTAGACTGCCACCCCAATCCCTCTGCAGCTGCAGAACATCCAGTTACCTAAGACAATCAAAAAACATTCAAACACAAAAAAATGACTTTAGGCAAGTTAAGAACAGAAGAACATAAATCACACTGGACTCACATCACCAGGAAACGCCTATACATATCATACATTCATATTGTTACGGTTATTGGAAGTGGCTACTGAGGTGTCTTGAGGGAATCTTAATATAATGGTTAACACCTGGCATGTGTCAACATTTGTGTTCTCGGGAGCTTCAAAGCAAGAAAGGAACTAAGGTGTTTACTTAGTTGTGGCTGGCTGTGGAACTCACTGATCAAAGGAATGGTCTGGTTTACCTTGGTTAATTAAGTTATGTAGAAATGATTAAGTGTCATCAATAGTTCAAGAACACAGCATAAAAAGAGGCAGGTACAGTATAGAGAGAGAAGAGAAACGGAGAGATCACAGAGAGGGGGAAAAAGGACACAGGGGAAGAGGAGAAGGGACAGTGCTAGGAAGGGGAGGTCTTTTTTCCAATCAGCCTGTAAGACCAAATTCGAGATGAGTACGTGTATGTGAACTTCGTTAAGAGAGCCTGCTGTTCGGTTCTTTTTAGGAAACTCTGATTTCTTGTATAGTGAATCCCTAGGTTAAAAATGGCCTCTCCTGGTTAGTGAATGCATTTTTGGAATAGGGAGGGAGAAGAGGGTTCCCTTTCATTCTGTAGAATCCAGATTTATATAGAGAGAGATTTAACTCTAGGCTATATTCTGTCTGGTACGGAAGGCAGGTTTATTTCTCTTGTTACCCTGTGTAGGTGTTACATAGGATTCAAATATTTAGTTGCAGTCTGGGGATTTTCTGGATCGTCAGGACATAATTCTTGTCAGTACCTTGTCGGTAATTTTGTATTAATATTGTAACTTGTATATTATATTCTTATGTTGTGTATAGTTTAGCATCTTTGTTTAACCCAGTGTGCCTCGTATTACTCTTTTCACCAAAGCTGTGCCAGAGAACAAAGAACTTGGGTGCCTCTAACTACAGTATACCGACTGCTTGGCTATACTCTTGGCAAAATCTTTACAGTTTGGGGTTATGATTATTTAATTCACTTAGTGTACTATATTCTTGGCCTATTTCAGGCATTCTCTGTTCTGTAACCCTCTATTTGTAACAATGCACACACAAGTACCCTGCAATGCACTGGCGTCCCACCCAGGGTATATCCTGCCTTGCACTTGTTCTTGTTGGGATAGGCTCTGCTTCCCCCCCGACCCTGAACTGGATAATGCAGTTAGAAAATGGATGGAAATACACACACATGCAGAATGCTTATGCGGTTAGTTGACCTATTCAGACAAGAGTAAACATGAAAATTGATGTCTGTAGAAAAAACAAACTAGTGTTATACTGTACATGTGTAGGAATGTTCTTACAGATTAGCATAGAATACAAAGGGACAGGAGATACCAGCGCCTCTGGTGTCCAACAGGGTTAACGCCATGGGAATTTGCTGTGAAACCCTTGTTGGACACTGGAGATATAATGCCATCTGGTGTTTACTGTACTTTTATATCGTTCCCCATGGTCCCATCTGTATCTGTACCAAAAAGCATTGCTCCATAGTGAACTGGTTTTGCAATATTGTTGCTTGAATAGGCTCACTAACTTTAGAGATATACTGAATGTGTGTGAGTAGGTATAACTACAGTATGTATGTATGATACATGCAGTATCTGTATAGAGTGCACATTTACACTATACAATTATACATTTAAATTACATAGAATTACAATGTTGCTACATAAGCATGAGCATTTAACGTTTAATGCTTTAGTAGAGATAAGGAATATGCTCAAAGGTGGTAATTATGCAGAACATTGCTGTTATACAGTTACATCACATGTTGCACAGTCAATATAACATAACTAACAACACTGCAATTGCACTAATTACACTTTTTCACATACGTACAATACAAGAACAAGATGCTTAATGTACACCCGGTGGGCCAGACCTAGCTGTACAGACCAAGTGGGGGTGGGGGCCAAGAGGCAACTTGTTAGTTGGGGGGGGGGGGTCATGGCTCCTGTAATGTTACTATAACTCACATTCACAGTCTGCCAGCCTGCTACCATTTCGATTTGAATGCCAGTGTTTAACATGTATCAGGGAGATTGAGATCAGCCTAAACAAACCAAGCAAAACCTCAAAATCTATCCCCACCCTATAATTTTTCAATCACCAAACCCTTTATTGATAAAAGAGGCTGCCTGAAGGAATGTCTTTAGAATGTGGATAATTTCAGGGGACAGACAAAGGGGGGAAAAGCACAAAACACAATGCAGACAAGCTACAGCCTGTTCCATCATCCACCCAGCCAGATTCATTTTAAATAAAGTGAAACCTTAGAGAACGAGCCAACAGTTGTTTACCAGAATCAGTGACATCTTTGTGGTTGGTTCAATTGCTGACATGCTGAGAAGATTGCTACGATGTCACATGTCTGCTCCAGAAAACTATCAATTCTGTCACTGTCTGGCTGCACTGCAGAGCCATGCAGGATGTGAACCTGCCTGGCTAGCAGTGGTCAGGGAAAGAGAGCTGTCTGAGACTCTCTGTCTTGATAGCACCATTGGAACCGCTGTTGAGGAGATACCCCTGAGGCCAGGAGGATGCTGCTGGGCTTGAACTCAGTCACACAGACTCAGCACCACCAGCGTCTTCTTAGATTCTCCCAGGAAGGAGAGACTCTCTGGCCTAATTTCAGAAGAAACCCACCAGCCTCCAACATCCAATAAAAGGCATATACCAGTGCAATGATGATCAAAATGTACGTTTTTTTCAAATGTAAGAGCAAGGTGCTGAATCTCTTCTTACAAAGGTGTCTGTGAGATTCTGGGATCATATTCCAGATGGGAAACTGCTGTTGAACCATTGAGCAAACTTTTTTCTCAGAGTGCTCCAGTAATGACCTGCTGTATAAATGGATGTTTCCCAGGTGGTTATTTTAAATGAGAAATTGCTCTCAATTGCCTTAAATAAAGGAATAATGGGATTACATTTTTTTTAAATCCCCTTCCTCTTGCTTTACAGTATATACAGTAGATACCGTCAGTCAGGTTGTCATTTCACAGGCAGAGGAGAGGGAGGGATTTGTCTATCAGCATTTCCTCTCCCACATGCCCCAGATGCTCATTCCAGACTGAACCGCCCCAGCTCGGGACTCATGGAGACAAAGCTCCTGGTTTCCCATGTGTCTGGGCCTCACAGCCAGGAGAGAGCTGGAGAGAGGGTCGGGGTGCTGAACCGTGCTTTCTACAGATCAACTCGATCACCTTCCATTATTAATTTCATATCACTATAAAAGTCTTGAGCTGGCAGCTTCCAGCGGGTAACACCACCAGCTTTATTTTTGACTGGTGAGATTTCAGTTTGAGCACTTTGCTTGTAGTTTTAACAGAAGCCTATTCTACACTGGAACACATTAAAAGACGGCAGACATTCAGGAACATTGAGGATCAGTCTCTCCACATCTTTCTGCACGAGGATTTAGTGCCTTTGAAATTCAGTAATAAAATCCATTAGTTCATGATTAATGCTGAATGCTCAGAAAAGGAATTAAATATAACAATACTGGTGCCGCACAGAAAGTCTTGATGTACTTTTCTGTCTCCTCTCATAGCTCATGGTTTTACTTTCATCATTACACCATTAAGACCAACCCCAAGAAATAAAGCATAAATCATCATTAACAGTACAATCCCATAGCTTGCAAATTCCCACAAGGTAGTGTAAGAGCAATTTTCATTTCTAAATTCTGACGCATGACAGATCATTCTCATAAGTATTGCGAGAGACTGTGGAATAGATTTCATTGCCTGGAGTTTCTACCTATCTGAGCATGTTTTACTTAGACCTTAATTGTTTGAAACAGCTTTGATTTAGGGGTATAATATCTACTAGCATAGAAAGTGTATTAAAGAGATGATAGTGATTTATAATGAATTGGACAAATCAGTAAATTAAATGTGTATAAAACTGTCATCTGAAGGAAAGAGCTCTTTGATTCCCTGAGCTCCGAGAGAGGAACGTATTTTATAAGACAAGCAACAGCATATTGAAATGGACAGAAGTGTACACCCCCATCTTACAGCATGGCTGTTCATACTGCAGTGCAAAATGTTGTTTTTTATGACGTTAATATGCCACTGGAGTTTCAGAAATGGAACTTATAAAAAATGACTACCGCTGCAAGTTTTATTTTACAGACAATTGATTTTGATCATACAATTGATGATGTCTGGCAATGTCTCGTGCCGCTACAATGCAGTGTGATGCAGCAGGCTAGTCATACTTACTGTATACTGTAGCACCCTGTATTCACCAGTCACAGAGTGACGTACCGTGTTTAGTCTGAGTAGTTCTGCCTAAAAGAGCCAGTTCTCCAGACAGGGAGGATGACCAGCATCAATCAGACATCAGATAACAGCCAGTTTCAGGGAGTTATGATACCCTGCTGCATAAATGGTAAGGTGGTTTACCATGTTAGTGGTAACTTTCAAAAAGACTAGCAATCAGACAGAGAACAGAAGGAGACAGAATATTTGATACCCCCATGTAAAGGTTGCAATGCTCATCCAACTGGAGCCCATTTGTGGAGACATGGCAGCTGGGAGTTTTTCCCTTGGCTTCTACACACGAACTGCCGTGTGTTTTTGTTACATAAATGCCAGTTAGGGCAAGTAGCTCAACTCACTCTCTCAATTATTATTTAGACTGCAAAAATGACTAACAATTGCACAGATGATTATGCAAACCATGAATTATGGAGGTGTGAGATAAGTACATTGAGGGCAGGAATTAAAAAACAATAAAAATTAGCTGAATTCAACCTAAAGAGGTTGCAATGTAAACTTTTAAATTGATTTAATAGGTACATTTCACTATAACTAGCACCTCTGCATGGGTAAGGAAACAAGGGCGTAGGAGAGTGTTACACGCCTTTATTTTAAATGGAAAACTACACGCAGGAGTGAATGCTCATGATTTGTGGATCTTGTGTTATTTTAAAATTCCACCCCAATTTGACACCACTTTTCCGCTTTTTAAAGTATTTAGTCTTTATCCTTTAGAGCATAAATTTAGCCCAGTGGTATGGGCATTACTATTTTTTTTAAATGGTATGTGAACACCTCTTAGACATCCTTTTATAGTCATAGCACAAAAAATATTGCAATACCAGTTTTTGCTAACATGGATGCTATTATGTCTTTGCAATGCCTTAACATATTTAAATGAGATTTACATAACAATCACTTATATTCCCAAAATTAATATTAAGTAAATAATATATTGTAACGCTCCGGGGTTCAGGCAGGCGCCCTTGCCGCATCAGGTTGGCCCCGCACCGTCGGGGGCTCGAACCCAGGACTCCCGCGTCACTCAACAGGCACCCAGCCCGGTGAGCTAAAGAGAGATCCCTCCACAGCCCAGTGGCTGTGGTCCTGCTATTACAGGGAAGGGTGGTGACGTCCCCGCTCTGGTAAGCCGGCTCTTACACAGTGCCTGTTGGCCGTATGCGTTACAATATATATATGCAACGCCAGCAGCCATATCACCCTGTAGCTCTCAACTGGCTACCCACTGAAGCTCAGCAGGTTTGAGCCTGGTCAGTACCTGGATGGGATGACCTCCTGGGAAGCTATGGTTGCTGCTGAAAGTGTTGTTAGTGAGACCAGTGGGGGGCGCCCACTCTGCGGTCTGTGTAGGTCCTAATGCCCCAGTATAGTGGCAGGAAAACTATACTGTAGTGGGCGCCATCTTTCGGATGAGACGTTAAACCGAGGTCCCGACTCTCAGTGGTCATTAAAGATCCCTGTGCATCTCTTGATAAGAGTAGGGAGTTATCCAGGTGTCCGGGCCAAATTCCCCTGGCCTTTACCATGGCCTCCAAATTGTCCCCATGTATGATTGGCTTACACTGGCCCTGCGATGAACTGGCGCCCCGTCCAGGGTGTACCCTGCCTTGCGCTCGTTGCTTGCCGGATAGACTCCAGCTTACCGCAACACCGTATGGTATAAAGCCTTTTGGCAAATCACATGACATATATATATATGTAAATGTAGCAGAAAAATTTGATTTAAATAAAAATAGAGGAAACGAAAGCTTGAAGTCCTTCTGTGAGCTAATAATGTCAGTGTCGTTTATCTATTCTCAGGTGTAAACACACTAATCCCAATAATTAAGGATTACTGTCATAACACCCATTCAGAAACAGATGGTTCTGCAGCAAATTGCCAGTGCTTATGTCAAATTAGTGAGTTCTGTTACACAACAGTCAGAATGATGCCTTTTTCGGTCTTGTAGAATTTTTAGCGGACTGCTCAGCCCATTCTGTGGAAACCAGAGGCTCCCGGTCACTTCCTGCATTATGAGCAAATGGGAATGTCCTCAAGGCCTGTTTAAGACCTCTAAGACAGGGCTGAATTTGTTCAAATTCAGAAAATCCCGACTGCAAAATATTGTACCTGAAGTATGAGATTGACCAAATTCAGTGCCTCTCACCATTCGTTTGTGGGCAACAGTGGCCAGCCCTTCAGCAATCACGGCTGTTTAAGATGCTAACAACTGTGAAAACATGTCTTTAACCTAACCTCCCGAATGGGCAACTGAAAATGCAAAACTTAAAACAACAGAGCAGCAGACAGTGGAATCGGCTTACTGCACATCTGCTCCGACACAAGACCAGGAGCAGTTTCCACCAGTCAATCAAACTTATCTTTAGATCAAAAAACACCTTCAGTCAACATTATTCTTCCCTTGATTTTTCATTCCCTTTCGTGCCCTCACTCATGAAGTACCAGGATTCCATTTATGGAAGAACAAGGGATTTACAGAGATGTTCCCAGACATGGGCTGAGGTGGGTCTTTTGAACCAGTAGGCTACAGACATTGTGACAGGACAGGCTCCCCTACAACCCTGTATTTGGTTAGAAAAGGGATGGATAATCAAAAAAGGGTGCTAATATGTATACCTTTGACTTAGTCACTATAAAAATACCATTGGTTAATTAATTCTTTTTAATAAAAATCAATAGCCATACTAAATGTATAGATAAGAAACAATTGGTTTAAATGTATGAAAATATAGTTATTTGCTAACCCCAAAAGGTCATGAGAAAGAAAAAAACATTTTATCTTTGGACACCAAGAACATAAATCTCAAGAAATAGAATATGTATTCAGAATATTTATTAATCTAATCCTAGAAGTAATGAAATAACAGATGCAAATTGCCTAATTTTGTGCTTTCTTCATAAAAGTACACTTTCCTATTTATGTGTAAAGGCTGAGCCAGTCTACCACTGCAGAGATACAAAGGTTAATGAAGAAAAGCTTGCCGTCCCCAGAACTACTTACTTGCTTTTTCTGGGATGTAAATTTGCACAGCGTAACTCATGCTTTTGTTTCATCACACAATGATTATTGCGACAGCATGCGCTCGTCTCTGTTACAACATTAAATGAAGGGACAGATTATTCTAGATGGACTGCTGGGTCCTTCCAGGTCAGCTTCAGTTACCCCAGGTCTGGAAGCCATGCGGTGGCTGTCTGGAGGGACTGGTAGTAATTCTGTTGTGAAAGCTGCTGAGTAAAACTCTCATTGAAGGGTGATCATGAAACATCGAAAAATGTGACGAATTTCACTAGGGAATTTCTATGCAGAAAAAAGTTTGGAAGAATTATTTGTTCACTGGTATGAATTGCTGTTGGGACAGATATAGACTGAGGAGCTTTGGGTTTGGTACACCATTGACAAAAAAGGAAATGAAGGGCCAAGAGGAAGCCTCTGTGACTGGGGTCAGCTGCCCTCTGTTCCTGTCTGTCTGATAAAGGCCGGGGGGTCCAGAGGTCAAGTGGGCAGGGTCTTCTCTGATATTGCCTTTGAAGGACTGGCACTCTGTGAGTCCTGGAGTATGATTCAAGGAAGCCCAAGGCCAAAAGGAGCCACCAGCCCTAACCAAAACCTAACTCTCCTAGATGTCTTTCCTTGCCTCATTGATGACTGCGAATTAGCAGGCCCATGAGAAGAGAAACACTACGCAGGCAGAAAAAAGGGACTCCACAAAACTCTGACGGCTGATGAAATATATTTTCTGTCACGTCGAGGTGAGCTGTTGGAAGGGAGAAGCTAAAACACAAACATGGATGGCTGCATGTTGCTGTTCTTTTAAAAAAGCCCACAATTCTTGTGCAACATTGCACCTGCAAATGAAATCCCATCCGCGCCTCCTGCCCAAGCCGGTCTTGTTAACACACCAACCCACCTAGTGATCCTTTCCCCATGTCCACATGTGCAAGGATGCGTGCAATCTTGAAGAACAAGAGCTGAAGAATGATGTTTATAAATACGTTTTCCTCCTCACACATAAGCTCAGACTTTCTCACCACCTGACCAATCTGCTGTCGAGGCCCTGAGAGAAAGAAAAGGACCAATCCAACTTAGCCAACTAAGTAAGAGCTCACTGGGAACAACGAAAAATAGAGGTTGTTCACCAAAAATGCATTAGTAGTACATGACTTAAAGCAGCAGCCTCTAATGATAAAAGCCACTAGCAAGCCAAAACAGGACAAGATCCTAAAACTCTTGACGTTCACGGGCTCATCCTGTTTTCCAGGTGTCTGCAGAATCGGGAAGGATGACGGTCAAGATGCAGCCTGCCACCGTGAACAAACAGCAGGGCAGTGAGGGGAGCCCAAGACACAGTGCAGCGAGAGACCGAGCTATTATAGCTTCACCTGTCTGCGGTACAGGATCTCCGCTGTGCCTCAATACTACACAGGATTTACCACATCCTTCACTATTATTCTGCCCCTTTGTGTGGTTTTTGACCTCAGGGGAATTTGGAGCGTGACTAGTTGTTATGCAAAGTTCCTCTGCTGTAAGTCGGTAATGGATCGACAGTTTTTGCTGTTCACCATGTAGACACAGATACAAAAAAAATGGACTACAGGGAAAGTGTTCTAGGAGCTTATTGAAAAAAAAAATGGTTCTTCATACACCCTGAACTTCAGCCACAAAAGTGTGTTGACATCCTTGTATCTCTGTCATGCCAACATGAATTTTATGTTCATATCCATTGAAAAAAGGTCTAGTGAAGCTGGAGAATTATATTATTACTTTCCCACTCCCACACACCCCCATCACATTCTAATCACTTCCTTCCAAGCTGACTGATGTTTTGTGTTGAAACATAAAGGCACTTGTTAACTCTACCAATGGATTCATGGCTTTTGTTGCATAAGGTGACAGGTAGTATCATTTTACTCATCTGCAGACAATGGGTATAGATCATATTGTCCATTCATGGGCATCTTAAGCTCAGTTCTGTGGTTTATCGGCTATTGTTAAGACATGTTCTGTTTGATGCGAAACTAAATTTATAAAGTTTGTTTTAAAATGCTGAAAAGTGAAAACGGGAAGAGTTGATACACAATACATTAATTCTTAAAAGTCTCAAAGTAATTCCTTGCTTTTGGCAGTGTATTGAAGAGAATGTAATTTCACATTCTAGGTCAGAGCTAAAGGGATCTAACCATGATCAAAAAAGAGACATATAATTCCACACAGACAAAATGCATTTGTCAGAGATATTCATCTTGATAACAGAATTCCTCTAATTGAACCACTCTGGGTAAATTGAATAACTGTGACAAGTAACAGTGCAGATTTCCACCCTTATAGCACTAAAATCAGAAAAGGAGTAGGTGTTCTAAAACTAAGACAAATGCTCTGCCAACCACATTCTGCTGCTTTGAGAAACACTAATGTTTGCACATTGCACAAATGACTTTTCACCCCCCGAGAGTGCATTCAATAGTTTGGAAGCAAAGTTGTGTTCCGTGCTTTGAGATACAGTTAAAGCTGTCATTCTCCAAAGTTCATGTGCCAAATTGGTCCTCAGGGCAGCCAGCTTAAGGAACCAAATTAATAAGCCTCACTGAGAGGAAGCCTTTGAATATAGACGTAAGAAGCAGCGCCCGGATATTACATTTAGAACCTTTCTTTTGATTTTGTTCCACAGCCTTGACCTCTTTTGAGGTCTGCCTGTCTCCCAGTCACACCGATTCCAACACTAAATAAAGCTGTCTTTATCCTGGCTCAGAAAAATTCCAACTATCCCAGGGCTGGCCTGAACTAAAACCTTCCAAAGCAAGTTGGAAGACCTCCGGCTCTCAAAACACTCTAGGTGTATTTCTGTAACCAACATTTCTTTTATTTTCTCATTTTTCTTATTGACAAACACACAGCGGCTTTTGAACTTTTTACTCCATGCGGGGCATAGGTTAGACATTCCTCTCTGCAAACATAAATAAATAAAAGCCCCCAATCCGAGAGCAGCTAACAGGTGACGAGCTTGATGTGTTCAAACCCCCAGGGTCTGTGAAGTGATAAGTCATCATTTTACAACAAAGAAAGCTGTCGTTGAAACTCTTTCAAAGTTAATTCCCCATTTAAAAATATTTAAATGTAAAACAAACATCTCTCACATGCCTCAGGGCACTTATTTCATTTAAAGCGTTCACACTTTTTTTCGAATTGTCTCTTCACAGATCTCCTTGGAAAAAAAAAATCACAACATCTCAATTCTCCTGGCGCAGTGGAAAGGGAGCCCAGTTTATTTTTAGTTTTTGGTGACCCTGTTTT